>NW_027272719.1:0-391855 GCF_040938485.1 Diadema antillarum
TAATGACAGTACATGCCTTATGTACCATAATACAAGATGTGCCATTAACTAAACCACACATTTAAGTGCAAGCGAAGAAACTTCTGTTTGTGCATTTGCCTTGAGGTGGAAACTTCACTAAGCTTCAAGAAAAAAAGAAAAATGCGAGCAAAAGCAATCATTAGTAAAGATTATAAAACTGTTGGTAACAGCTGTACACAAGCTTTTTTTTATGGAAAAGGTGGTACCATGCAACCACATCATTGATTAGGCCTACAAACTTTGGGACACAATTGTAGCTTTATCATCCCGTAGGACTGTGAATGTACTGTAGTAATTTGAGTGCATTTATTGTATCCATGGACATATCTGTACCATGGTGATGACATCATTCCCTATCAAAGGGATTGCTGCTCTTTGTTGATAACCTTTGACCTCCCAGATTTACTGAAATGGCCTAAAGTCAACAATTTTGCCTCAGTTATAATTACTGTCATGGTAACTGACGTTACATACTGGTGTATGACGTTTCAATATCTGACGTTACACATTTTGAAGTGTTCATTTTGACTCTCCAGTATGCCAAGTATCCTTATTTCTGGTATTAGAAGGTAGGCGTATGGGCATACATTAGAAATCCCAAGTTACATCACACAGCTCACTTTCTTTGATGAATAAAGTAAAAAATTCCTTGTCTTTGGTAACTGACGTTACATCCATCATTGTCAAACTAATTAAAAGTTTTTCTCAACTTCTTTAAAGCAACCAGCTTTTTTTTTCTATCATGTGGTAAATGACTTCTCTGGTAACTGCATACATAAAAGACTCACATTGTTTAGATTACTAGTTATAGTGGATATACAGAGAGTAAGTTATGTGACAATACACTCTTTTTACCACGGAGTAATACTACATATCTAGGCATATTTTGGCAGCCATTTTGAAAATCAAAATGGCCGCTTTTTATTGAAAAACATGATTCTTAAAACTTCAACTCAAGTATTGTCTGAAAATGTATGGTGTTTGAAACAAATATCATTTTGAATTTTTGGCACCCGTGTCCTACAATGTATATATACCGAGGAATTGCCCAAAACTAGAAACGTCTATGGCGACTGGTATGCCTCCGCCATAATGCATGGTTCTCCAAATAGGTCTATAGCACAATGTCTTGACAGTGTGTGATGACAGTTTCACATAAATGGCAAAATATTAAAATGACAGGTTTGTCACAAATGCATTGAATGTTTACTTTCCTTGAACCAAGTTATTTATTGCATGAATGACTATACTGTCTGATAAGAGTGCAGGTATAGTGTATTTGGGGATTTGTACCCAACTTTTGACCCTTTTATGCATGTAAGTTTAAAGAAGAAACGTGTGAACATTTAGCACTTTCAAATGACCTTTGACCTTTTTACCTTTGACCTTTTGACAAGAACCTTCCAAGAGAATCTGTATTGGGTAATAAATATACACTAAGTTTCACGAAAAAATCCTGCAAGCAGTGCATACAACTGTGTAGATAAGAGTGAAATAATGACAATTTAATGAGTTGACCTCGACCTTTGACCCATGACCCATAAATTCCCTACACGATCACTGTCAGTCTGCATGCAGATACTAAGTTCCATGGAGATACCTTGAAATGATTGTGAGATACAAACATTTTGTATGAAGAAAAAAGTAAAGTTTCAACATTTTCACCTGACCTTTGTCCCTTGACCTTTGACCTAATGACCCAAAACTCTCTCTGGAGAATCTTTAATTGGTAGTTCATGTTATACATCAAGTTTCAAGAAAATACCTCCAGCCATTGCAGAGATACAGGGGAAATAGTGAAACTTTGAGCATTGGACCTTGACCTTTTGACCTTTGACCTTGAGCATGTGCACCCAAAAATTGATAGGCACAACTACACCACCTCATACATATACATGCCAAGTTTTTTAGGATTTAAACTGATTTTTAGATACACTGTCCATAAAATTGATTACGGACAGAAGGACGGATGGATGGAAGGACGGACGGACAACCCGAAAACATAATGCCTCCGGCGACACTTTGTGGCGGAGGCATAAAAAAGATCCACCAGCTGCTTGAGATGGCCCTTTTTTTTTCTAATGCTGATTGAAGACATAATTGGCAAAGTATCAAAATGAAAGGCTTGTCACAAATGTGTTGAATGTTCACTTTCCTTGAACTAGGTTTAATGGGATGGCTGGTTATACGGCTTAAAAGCGCAGGTATTTGGGGATTTGAGAATTTTAACTTCACTTTTGAACCTTTTTTATACCCGTACTTGTCTATGCATCGATTAAACTTTTAAGGTATGGAGAAAAAGTTTAATTTCATGATCAAATAGTAACATTTTTGCAATATAACTTGCCTTGACCCTGGAACTTTGACCCTATGACCCTAAAATTCCCTTGAAGAGAATCACTGTCAGGTAGAACAGATATTATGATGTACGAAGTTTCATGATGATATCTTGAGTCACTTTCGAGATATGGACCAAGAAATGAAATTTAGCATTTTCACTTGACCTTCGACCTTTGGGCAAGAAACTTCCAAGAGAATCTCTATTGGGTTATGGTATGTATGTATCCAGTTTCAGGAAAAATCCGTCTAGTATTGCATTAAATGAAGGAAAATTGAAATCATGAGAATTGGACCTCAATCTAGATTGATCCATGACCTTCGACCCATGACCCCCATATTCCCTAGATAATCACTGCTAGTCAGTACATGCATATAAGGATATACTAAGACTCGTAAGTTCCATGAACTTGAACCATTTGTAAGATATGGAAAAAAAGTGAAATTCTAACATTTTCACTTGACCTCTGACCTTTGAACTCATGACTTGGAACTCTCTCTGGAGAATCTTTATTTGGTATTACATGTATACACCAAGTTTCCAGAAAAAAAAAAAAAAAACCTCCTGGCATATTGCATCTACATATGGGGAAAATAGTGAAATTTTGAGCATTTGACCTTGACCTTTGACCTTGAGGATGTGCCCCTAAAAGTTGGTCAGCACAACTTCGCCCACTCATGCATATAAGCATACCAAGTCTCATTAGGATACCTTAAGCAGTATTTTAGTTACGCAGTCCACAAAATTCATTACGGACGGACGGATCAAGGACGGATGCTGGGACGGACAACCCGAAAGTATCAGGCGTATTTATCAATGTCATGATACATGTAAATTTTATATCCACATCTCCAAATTATACAAAGCCAGCCAAGGATTGGTACGTCCCCTACACGAGTACGGTAGATCCCAATGGCTAATCTAATGCAGTCTACGTCTCCCCGCTTACACTTCAAACATCAGGTTTTAATTCCTCAACCTACCAATTTACCATCCCATGCATGAAATTGCTAAAAGTGCAATAAAACAAGAAAAAACAAGAAAAAAAAACAAAAAAAAAACAAACAAGAAATGCCAGGACTGCGCAGTGTGTGGCTAAATCGTTTTCGTGTGCGTCTTCACTATGTGCAAAGTCTATGGAGGTTGAAAGCAGCTAAGTTTACCAGTTTAGTTATGACAAAATGAATGGAGTGATAATGCCGACTGTGTTCAGTACAGTCACTATAGTCAGTACACAGTGGGACCTAATCAGTAAAATCAACGCTGCGCTTGAACTTGGCAGGACTGAGGTTACCATGTCCATGAAAACCGAAGATTTTCTGCTATATTCTGGTTATTTTCTTGAACCCTACCTAATAATGAAAATGATGATAAATACTAGACTCTATAGGGGCTAGGACTTCCATGTCCCTCCCGCTGAAATAAAAAAAAAAGAAGAAATTACATTTAGTTATATAACACATTCATATCTAGATTCTATATCTAACCGTTCGTCAATTTAGCACACAACTATTGCTGGCTATTATTGCCGATTGCCTACAATACAATGAAAATTTACTCACAAACTTTACTTCAGGTAGGTGGGACTATTAAACATTACGTCGCTAGCGATTTTTGGTTTGTGCGCACTTTTGCAGCCAATTGATAGTCGAGATCAACTTTAAGCGATAATGCCACGTCATTTCCTTCCAAATAAAGCTCCTCTTGGACAGCAGTTGCAAGAAAAGATGAATTCTGGTGATAGGATACCCAGATTCTAATTCTTATTGCTGGCGAAATGTGACTTCCCTTCGACGACAAAACTGATGCCAAAGATTGACCGTGCGCGTGTACTGCATTCAAGCTGTGTGTACCTGTACCTACGTACGTATTTGCACCACTGAAACTATGGCTGGCCATCTCAGCCATTAACGCCATCTAGTGTGTACGTACCAAAGAGTATAGAAGCTACGCTAGAGGGCGTACTCTGGAGATTCCGCACGAAAACCGGTGTAGCACGACATGGAACTCCCCATGGAGCCCCCATGGTGCAAAACGGCGGCCATTTTATTACCTCCGCCAAGTAAAGGGGGAGGTTATGTTTTCGTTACAGGAGGGTTGTTTGTTCGTTAGTTTGTTAGTTCGTTTGTCCTTGTGCAAAATAATTCAAAAAGTAGTTAACGGATTAGGATGAAACTTGCAGGAAAGATTTAGAATGACACAAGTAACGATTAACTTTTGGTAGTGATCCGAGAATATTTGGGTAATCTATGAAGGATTTTGACATTTTGGCAGGTAAGCTTTACAAAAAGTGCGGTGACATCCTCCATAGGAAACGCGGTTTTTAAATGCACCGCGCACAGCGCACAATCAGGTGTAGGACATTTACACGGACTCTCGACTTTATTAACTCATACCTCCCAAAATATGTCTTTTTGCTTAAAATTTGAATGATCCTGTTTTTTATGACAATCTAAATTTCAGGCTTGCTCGATCTACATACCACATTTGTAGAGTTTTGTGAAAATTTTACATCGGTACCTTTCGAGTTGAAAATTAGGTGTCTTTTATCACTGAAACGCAATCAGCTCTACGACCACAGGCGCCGGAAGTTGGGGGGGGGGGGGGGGGGGGGGGGGGGCAAAACGCATTTTTGCCCCCCCAAAAAGCCCCCCCCCCCAAAAAAAAAATGAATAAATAAATAAATAATAATGAAAATAAATAAATGAATTAATTAATTTTAAAAAATACATAAATCAAATACAAATAGGGAAATTTATTAGTTAAGACTAGTAATTCTAACTCTCATAAATGTTTAGACATTCATTTTTTCGTTGCGTGTGAGCAGATTATCTCAACCGCATTCAACGGTAACCGTTGCAGTTTTTAGAGGTCTTTGGCTATGGAAAATCGTGTAAATATCAAAATGTCAGCTTTAAGCACTGTCAGATTTAGAGGCGGGCACAACTGGCCCATGCCAACCCGCCTTTTGAAGCAACTTTTTAAAAATTCTTCTTTGTTTTGTAATTTTTATACGTGTGCCCTCCCCTCCCCCCACCTCTTGAGAAAAAAGGAATCTTCCATACGTCCCGCTTCCTTCGCTAGTTGTTACTAACGTGACACCTGGCGTAGGTAGCGCTCCCAGAAAATATTTGTAACCCCCCATCCCCGCTCATCTGTTTTGTTTTTTTTTCTGCGAGTTTCGACTTGGGGTAAATCCAGAGGCTGGGAAAGTACAAAAAATTGTGCCACCACCCCCCCCCCCCCTTCTAAAATCCATATCACTACACTCGTCAGTCGTCATTCTCCAGCTTATAAAACACAAAACAAATGGGATGCCTCTTCCCTTTACGCAAAAGGTAGGGTCAAAACGCAGCCCCTCCCCCCCCCAAAAAAAAAAAGAAAAAAAAAAGAAAAAAAAAGAAGAGAATGAGTGAATGAAAGCAAAAGAGAACGAAAAAAGAGAGAAGAAAAGATAGAAAGGAAGAAAAAAAGGAAGAAAGACAGAAAGAAAGAATGAATTTCAATTAAAGAACGAAAGGAAAAAAATGATAATAAAGAACGAACATTATAAGGAAAGTAAGAAAGAAAGGAAGGAAGGAAGGATTAAGGGCTTAAGGTGTGAGGAGGCGTAGCTCAAAAAGAAAAATTAAGGAAAGTAAAAAAACCTTAACAAATCGAATCCTGAGCGAATGGTACATGGTACTACGTGCTACTGCATTTCTATCAGTCTATCACATTTTGATATTCACCTTCGCCTGACCATCGAATACGAATGAACTAGAGAGCCTATCGATTGCAAATACCTTGTTTAGAATACCTTGCTTGATTTTGGCAGTTTTGGCACATAAATGTGTCAAAGTAATATGGACGCAAAACAATAAAAGCATTACAGTATGACAGGGATGAACATTTCTTGACCACGCGCTATGAGATTTCACATAGGCATACTACTGTTTTGCTTGGAAATTGAGGCGTTATGCTGTCTTGCACCTGGAGCAACAAAATGATGACTTAAACTTCATCTGCAACATTGCATGACATCAAGAGTCGAGTAAGTTTTCGTTAACTTTGCTTTACTTTGTTTTCTTAGAATTCAGGAATGGAATAAAGATATAAAGCAGGAACTTACTAATCATTTTATGCATTGTTTTCATGTTATGTTGTTATGATTAATTGGGGGATTCCCGAATCCCGATGGTCAGCTGGGCCGATAGACCGCACCTATCGCCGCTGTCTAACTCTATCAGCCCCCGGGCCCCGGTCTATCAGCCCCGCGGTCTATCTGGTGTAGTTTTGTTGATCAAATCATATGATAAGCTTTATTTGCAAACAATGATTTGCTTGTTTTACTCCCCCCCAAAAAAAAAAAACAAAAAAACAAAAAAAAAAACAAAAAAAAAACCCCAAATGTGTGTGTGTGTATGTGTGTGAAGTTCAAGTTTATACAACTAGGGGGCCTAAGTAAGTTGAAATAAGATAAAATAAATCGTTATGTAGAAGTGTGAAAACTTGATGAACTTTCCTCCATTGCCAATATGACTTGAACATTGTGTTGGATTATGACGCATCTATATGTAGAGCTGTTTATTCAAAAATGATTGAAATCCGTTATCAATGTTAACATGATTTAACACTCCATAGAATATAGATCATAGGTCTATAATCTATTCATATAGAATAATCATGTTCAACTAGTTCCTATAAAATGTGGCCAACAAAGAGAGGAACAGTATATAGTTTTTAAGTCTATGCTGGTATAAAATGTGATAGTATTTTATTTGTTGGATGGAACATATTTTCTTCTTTAAACATCACTAAAATTATATACTTTGGTTTAAAACTTTTTATTTTATTAGCGATTTAGTTTTAATAGTCATTTTCGCGATTAGCTCGTATTTTCAAAGTTCAGAGGGACGGAGAATGGCTTGTTCGGCCGTCCATGAATAGAGTAAGTATTAGCATACCTGAGTATTGTGGTATGTGAAAAATGGAGAGGTCAATAAAAGTTTTCAACCAAATTTTCTGATTTTGGTGTCATTTCTAGAAACTAAAGCACGAATGCACCATCACAATTTATCTTAGCAAAGTCCTAAAAACTTACTCTTCCGTTTTTTCTGGGTCACCCTGTCCCTGTACATGATAATCTTTACATGTTATTACCTTCAATCAACAGAAGCAGAGACGTCAAACATGAAGAGATCTCGATCAGGGTCAGAAATCCGGAGGGCCCAAAGACAAAGAGCCTTAGAAAAGAGTGCAGCTGGATGCCACTCTCTGTTAACAATGTTTAAGGTGCAGTCTGCGGCACCAAAAGACCCAAAGGCAACAACTTCAAAGCAAGATGTTGACAAACAAAGCGGAGCAAGCGCAGAGACAGTCGACCTGGATCTCGAGGCTGAATTACCAATGGATATCGGCAGTTCTGATTCGGAGTCAAACGAAGTCGAACTTGGCCAAGTCGCACAGTCTGGTAACGTAGAGAGACTGCCCCAGCCCCAGCCTCAGCTCCAGCCCCAGCCCCAGCCCCAGCCTCAGACTCAGCCTCAGCCCCAGCTCCAGCCCCAGCCTCAGCCACAGCCACAGCCCCAGCCCCAGCCCCAGCCCCAGCCCCAGCCCCAGCCCCAGCCCCAGCCCCAGCCCCAGCCCCAGCCCCAGCCCCAACCCCAGCCCCAGCCTCAGCCCCAGCCTCAGACTCAGCCGCTTCAAAAAGAAAATCTCCGGTCTCGACCGAATCAGCCACTATGTCAATTCAAGAAGGATCAACATGGTCGCAGATTTCGAGGAGAATGGTACGAGACTTTTCCGTGGCTTGAATGGGACGGAGAAGCTAATAACGGAAACGGTGCTGCATTTTGCCACACTTGCCGACAAGCTAAACTGCGAAATGTTCCCAGCTCTGGTAAATGTGAAGAAAGCTTCAGCAAAACCGGTTTCACAAATTGGAAAAATGCTTCCCCGAAATTCTTGAAACACGAGAAGAGTGAAAGTCATCGACTGCTGAGCTACAAGATGAGCAAACTCTGGCAGGGTGAGAATGTTGCTCAAAGACTAGACACAAGAGCGCAAGAAGAAAGTAAACAAAACACACAGTATCTACTGATAATAATAACTACACTAAAGTATCTGGCGAAGCAAGGACTAGCTATCAGAGGACATACGGATCAGAACAGTAATTTCATGACATTACTTCAACTTCGTAGTGAAGAAATCAAAGGCTTGGACAGATGGCTTACCAGGAAGACTTCTTGGACATCGCATCAAATTCAGGGAGAAATTATCAACTTGATGTCTTCAACAGTGATGCGTCAGCTAGCTGCAAAAATGGGTGGAAAGCCATTTGCCATACTGGCAGATGAAACGGCTGATGTCTCAAGGATAGAGCAGCTCTGCATCTGTGTTCGAACAGCAACGGAAAACTTGGTACTTGAGGAAAACGTCTTAGGACTATACTCTCTAGACAAATGCGATGCCGAATCGATCTTCAAGACAATGAAAGATGCTCTGATCAGGTACAATCTTCCCCTCAGCCTTTGTCGCGCAGCATGTTTTGACGGAGCCGCTTCATTTCAAGGCAAACATAGCGGTGTTGCAGTTAGGTTACAGGAAGAAGAACCAAGAATCGTGACAACACACTGCTACATGCATTCAATCAATCTTGCTGTACAAGACATGGTGAAACATGTTCCCAAGCTGAGAAACTTCCTCACAACAGTGACAGATCTGATAAGTTTCTTGCGAGATTCGCCAAAGAGAGTTGCCATCGTCAAGACTGTAGCAGAAGCACTCGGCTGTCCACAGGCTCATATCAGGCCTCTCTGTCCCACTCGTTTCACTGTGAAACAGAAGGCTCTGAACAACATCAAGGAGCAACTGCAAGTAGTGAAGGAAGCCTTGGTCACAATAGAAGACACCGTCACAGACAGAGATTCACAATCAAGAGCAAGTGGATTCTTGCAGGCTGCGAGCAGCTTTGACTTCACCATTTGTCTCTTCATGAGTGTCACCGCGTTCGAAGTAAGCGACAGGCTCAGCGAAGCACTTCAGTCACCCCATGTATCAGCAGGACAGGGGGTTAAGCTTACACAAGTAGCTCTTGGACAGCTTCAGAACATGCGTAACGATGAATGCTTCGATGAAGTTTGGCAGCATTCACTTGACTATGCACAAAAACACGACCAAGAAGAACCTACACAACCAAGGCAATCTAGAGCACCACGGCGCCTTCAGGACAGTGATCCACATGTTTTCGAGACGCCCAAAGACATGTACAAATCAGTTTGGTTTGATGCACTGGACAACGTGATTTCGGGGATGCAAGATCGAGTCTCCTCAAAGGCAATATCTGTCTTGAGTGCAGTAGAAGATCTTCTACTATCCGCATGGTCAGATAGGGAGGTCCCAACCAAGTCGCTCGAATGTGTAGTGAAGCACTTTGGAGACGATCTGAATGAATCTCGACTTGAAGCTCAGCTTCGTGTTCTTGAGAATCTTAGGGACATCACCGGCAGCTCTACTGTAGCTTGCCATAGGGTAACAGTGAAGCACATCATTGACTCCATCTCAGAGACAGATATGAAGAGCATGATCCCAGAGGTTGTTAAACTCTGCAGGCTCTACATCGTGCATCCAGCCACAACAGCCACGGCAGAACGCTCTTTCAGTACGCTCAGACGCCTCAAGTCTTATCTGAGAGGAACAATGTCGCAGTCTAGACTGAATTCACTCCTGATTCTAACTATGTACAGAGAGAGAGTATACTTGATTGACATGGTAGATCTGGTCAATGAGTTCATTTCACGCGGCGACACGAAACGAAGAAACGCGTTTGCTCCCTTGAGGAAAGTCTAAATGCTCTGATAATGTCAGTGTTCAAGTGTGGAATGACAAACTCTAAAAGAAAAACACGAATACTGTGTATCAGTGCAGGAAAATTATAATTAAGAAGGTAATTGTAACGATGAATGCATAATTAAACAAATACATGTACAACAAAAGCCTAACATTTATGAAAGAAATACCGGGAATTTAAAGGGTAACCTTGACCACTACTAGTCAAGGTAGAAAATTTTACAAGAGTGTTGGTCCTTGCTGATTTTATGCTGACAGCATTACTGCATTTCCACGGAAGCGTAGTATGGAATCAGTTCATCTAAAACGTGCTGAATACATGTATCTTAAGATCACCAAATTAAAACGTGCTTGATATTTTGCGGCCCCCAAACAAAACAAAAAATGTAAACTAAGCAAAACAATCATCGCTGTGCCATAAACATGCCTTTCTGACAGTTTCTGTTATTACGAATTACACGATGATTCGTTTTGATTTTTTATTCTAAATTTTCCCACATATCTAACCAGACTTGGTCAAATTATCAATAATTTGTTCACAGTATTTGAGGCTTGTTCAAAGACCTTTGTTTTATTCTGCAAGTACTCCATCTTGTCTTAGGAGATCAAGTGATTTGACAAATAATATAAACATTAGAATTTGGAAGATTTGCGGTGGACATGAACAGATATCGTTAAATCTTTTTTCCCCTACAGCATTAACTTTCAATGATATCTTACACAGAAAGCGTAAGAAGTCAATGCCATCAATGATGTTGCTCAGTTATGCATAATTAGTGGTATTCACAATATTTTCAGGAAACTGGACATGCCAACATTTCGTAAGATATGCACACAATTCCTGAAACTAATAACAGCTCAGTTAGATTGATTTAATTTTTTTTTTATGTGGCATCTGCTTTGCTATGCATTACTTTAAGTATTCAAGGTATTGTTATTGCAAACGTCATTCATTTGTTCAGATAACGAGACAGCTAGGCTCCTTAAGGCGCATTTACACCGAATCCGGCCCGGCATTTACGCGGTTTCTAGTCTATGATTGGTCAGAGCGCTGCTCAATGTTCAACGCGTTGACCAATGACCGCCCAGATATCGCGTAAAATATGTCGCTCTGTGATGCCGTGCCGGATGCGGTGTAAACGCGCCTTTAACCAGAATAAGGCAAGTTAACAGTCATGTTGGTGTCCGATTTTCAGTTTAAAAAAAATAGTTAAAGGGCATATCTTTGGTTTCTCATTGTTGAACTATTGCTAAAATACCAGATGTTTTAATTGTACCTTAAAGGGGCATAGTCCCGGTAGTGTAGATGGCGCTGTTGATGATACTGCCGAAGATTACCGAAGTAGAGCTGTCATCAAGAGTAAAGTGCGTAGGTGTTGCTAAGTAACGTTGCCTTTGTTGTCTTCTCTGCGCATCGCACAGTCTGTAGTAATGCCAGGGTGCGTGCATTTGTGCTTGTTATTATGACATCACAAAAGAAGTTTGCTAAAGCTGTCATCCCCCTCAGCCGAATCATGAGCCGAACTGTGATCGGACCACTGACTACAGTGAATCGGACTTCTTCGGACTCGGGAAAGTGGGCCAAAGCGTAAGCGCCAAAAGAAGTCGATAGCGTAGGTCTCTATAGGAAACTTGCGCCGTGCGCCCGCGTACGCATTTGACTAAAACACGGGGACCATGCACCTTTAACCTATGAACCAGAAGCTACAAAATCAATATAAGTCAGACACTCGTGATGAAACTACGAGTCTATTTGTCAGATGTTGCAGACAGGGATCCCGTGGGTGTCCACTGAATTCAATTGAATTTATTGTAATGTAATGAAAAATCGACATGAACCTCGGCTACAAGTCATGTAGAGAATTATCAAGGTTTGTCATGTTCAATGTTACTCGAACTTGCAAGAAAAAGCAGCAAGATTAGTGTGAGTTACACTACAGTAAAACATAATATTTAGTGTATTTGATAAATGTTATAAACAAATATTTCACTGTTTCTTTCGTAGGTACAGAATTATAGTATTTTGCTGACTTACTGTCTACGAAACGAAAGCTAACTCTAAGTTTTGTGTGGTGACTTGTGAAATAACACCATCAAGGGGACTTGAACATTGACGTCTATATATAATGCAGTAGTGCACCTTATATTTATTTTTTTTCTTTTTTACTTTTAAACTCTTCATTTGTTGATATATTTTGTCAAGACTTCTTTCGTTGTTAAAACGTATTCTCTCTTCTCTATAAACAGCTTAAAACAGGAATACGTAATACACAACAAAAATGTTATTTTGTTCTGGTGACAGGTGTCCGTCACAAAGACTGGTCGTCTTCATGTTTCGTTTCATCTTTGTTCATGATTTATTGTTTGTGCTTTAATTAAAATACACAGAAGTTTTAACAAAAAACGTGCTTCAGGTGAATCTTGAACTTGAATTACTGCGGTACTGCTCGAAGTGTGATCACACTAGTGTTATTTCCTTCATTTGATATAAACAAACATAGTGTGTTTAATTTTGATAAATATATGGATATTATATATATATATATATATATGTATATATATATATATATATATATACATATATATATATGTGTATATATATACATATATATATATATATATATGTGTGTGTGTGTGTGTGTGTGTATGTGTGTGTATGTGCATATTGTGTAACATATGTATGGTCTATCGTGAGCCCCTTCCAATATTTGCCCCCCCCCCCCCCCCCCCCCCCAATCCAAAACTGCTTCCGGCGCGCCTGTCTACGACAACACGCAATTTTACATTGACGGCGCGGTGTGCCAAGTGTGAACCTGAAGGCCATTTTGGGAGGGTTATTTTACTGCCATACCTGTTGTATTTGTACAATACACCTGCCTAGCAAGTTGCGGCAAATACCACGTGTATTCATACGGAGTTTGGAGGAATTCCGTGAAACTTCGCCATCGGTACCTTTTCAATATTCATAAACCATGTCAGTTTAGACCCGGTAAATAGCGTACCCACCAATATGTTCATACACGAAAGCAATTACGCGTCCCTGCGTGCTTCTCACTTGAATACGCTACGCTGATTGGCTATTTAAATGTCATTGGCCTTACGAGGTCGCACCGGGTTGGCTCAACGCGTACCGCGTATGCAAATTCGTGACGTGACAATAGGTGCGCGCGTCTTTATTTCTATTTTATAGATTTCATTATAGCTCAACGTAGCATTTGCAGCTTGTGATCGCATCATTACTACTACTACTACTACTATTTCGAGGGCATGTATTTGCTTAACTTCAGCTGATGCCAACTCGGGTTCCATAAACAAAGTTGCGCCTCCAAACCTCTCTATCTAACATGACTGTCCGTATAGGTCATTAATGCTATCAAGGCCTGCGTCCTTCTTCAGGACACTGATTAAAGTGGCCTTATACGTCTTCCTCGTTTTGCAGTTCCCTGTGTAGGTTCCCAGAGTACGAGGGAATTCGCAGATAGCTCAGGGTGTCGCGCCCAGTGTCCCGCTAATCGCATCCTTCTCTCACGCACCTTTGGCAATGTACCATACAAGTCATCATTTCTAACGTAGTCACTCCATGACACATTAAGGGCTATCCTGAGCATGCGTGTGTACACTCCGTCCAATGCTTTCTCTTGTCTGGCTGTAAGTGTCCACGTCTCTGCTCCATACAGTAATACAGACTCAACTGTTGTGACAAAAAGTCGCCGTTTTATGTCGTCGCTAAGCTGAGATTTCCACACTTTCCTCATACTGTGCAAAGCATTCCATGCGTGGCCACATCTGATCCGGATGTCTTGTTCTGTCGAGGCAATCCAGGAGCCCAGATACTTGAAGTCGTTCTTCACATCGAGTACTGCGCCGTCTAAGGTTGTGATAGTGGTATCGTCGATATTAAATGCCATCACCTTTGTCTTCTTAGCATTGAGCCGTAGACCAATCTTCTTGCACTCCTTTTCCACTGCAAATAGCAGCTCCCTTGCCTTTTCAGTCGTATCTGATAGCAAGGCAACATCGTCAGCAAAATCAAGGTCAGTGACCATTACGGGCGGAACACGACGGCTTTGACGGGGCACCAATGTAAATCCAAGCTCCTCCTCCTTGCCATTGATGGCAAGCCTCAAAGCATAGTCAAGGGCTACGATAAACAGAAAGGGTGCCAATGTGTCTCCTTGAAGTACCCCAGCCAGTATTTCAAAATACTCTGTCTCGCCATCAAGCGAGCACACCTTTGCATGCGTCTTGGAGTAAATGACATCAATCGCACGAACTAGTTTCTCAGGAATGCCATAAGCGTTGAGAATCTCTAGGAGCTTCCCCCGATGGATGCTGTCAAAGGCCTTCTTGAAATCGATAAATGTAATCACTGCAGGGAGGCTCCTATCTCTCACTCCTTCAAGTATTCTTCTAAGTGCTAGGATCTGTCCTACAGTCGATCGTTCCTGTCGGAAGCCATTCTGGGAGTCCCTAAGCAGTGGATCAATGTAGGGTCTGATACGGTTCAAGATCATTCTGTTATATGTTTTGGATACTACTGAGCTCAGACAAATCCCACGGTAGTTGTCAGTCTTGGAGAGATCCCCTGACTTTGGTACTGGGATGATATGATGTTAAGTGTAGACCACTGTTCCGGATGGTCCCCATCCTCATATGAGCGGTTGATAAATTCTAAGATAATATCATCCACAGGAACATATTTCAGAACTTCAGGGGCTACCCCATCCTCCCCACTGATTTTGTTGTTCTTCATTTCTGCTTTAGCCTTCGTGTACTCACTCATCGTAAACGGACCATCTGGTATGGGAAGGTCACTAAAAATAGGTGTTATTGGTTCATTACTTTCTAGAAGCTCAGGAGGGTTGCCCAAGAGGTTCTTGAAGTCGCATCATTAATGTGTATAATTATTCTTTAACGCTCAACTTGCAACGCACTGTGATTGGTGGTATGCAAATGACGGATCTACGTCATATAGCTCATTATCTGTTTGTCACCGTTCGCGTAGGACGAGACCTACTAGTTAGTCTTTTTTGTAATGGGTCAATGAACTTGGGAGCTCAGGCTGTGCGTATTTGAGGTTTGCATGCGCGCTAAGGTGCGTGGTCTAGTTTCTGCTATATATCATTGCTCATCGATTTCAAGGCTGAAGATTGCAGGGCTAAATGTTTGCGGTATTTCTAAGAAATGTGATTATGGCTTCCTACAAGATTTTGTCAAAAAGCATGATATCATTTGTCTCAGTGAAACTAAAACCGATTTGAATTATTCTGAGTATTTTCCTGGGTATCAATATGTGACGGCCCAGAAAAGAAACGTCTCTATCCCCCTCAGTGGGACTCATGGGTTAGCAATAATTGTTTCTGAGAGATTCAAGGGCTGTTATGAAATTTTGAATCAGACTCAGTCTGATTCTATTTTGTGGATTAAACTCGACTTTTCTGGATTCTCTATTTTGATTGGCTCAGTGTATATTCCGCATGAAGGGTCAAAGTACTATACTGACGATATTTTTGACATAATCTTAAATGATTGTACGACTCTGCGGGCTAAATACGATCTCCCGTTTTTGTTGGTAGGAGACTTCAATGCCAGAACAGGGATACTTGGTGATTTTCTTACAGTGGAAGATGAGATTCAAAATGAAATTGGTTTTTCATTCATATCCGAGAATATAACTGATTCTCAATCTGAACTTGAATTGCTTGGTATTTGTACTAAAAGGTTCAACAATGATCGTCATGTTAATAATAACGGTCATAGATTATTAGATCTTTGCAAAAGTATGGATATACATATAGTGAATGGCAGATTCGGTGATGATTTCGGTATTGGTCGTTTAACATGTGGCAGTGCCAGTACTGTTGATTATGCTTTGGCATCACCCGAAGTGTTCACAAAAATTGAAAATTTCTCCATCGGTACTTTTGATAAATTTCTATCAGACAAACACTGTCCGATTTCACTCGAAATTGTCAATAAATTTGCTCATGCTGTAGAAAGATCTACTGAAAATTATAATGTTTTTAGAACAGACGTAGGTAATTGTAATGATGAAAAGTCAATCAAGATCAAATGGGAGGATAAGAAAAGAAATATATTCGTTCAAAATTTTGATGATGCAGAAATACTTGCATCAATAGATTACATAGAGACACTTGCTAAAGGAAACATCTCTCAAAGGGAAATTGATAAGATCGCTGGTAATCTACGTAATATCTATTTAGATGCTGCAGATGCGTGTAATATGGTTATTGAGTCTAAAGCAAAGAATTTCAAGGCAGGCCGAAACAAATTTCACGCAAATTCTTGGTTTGATAAGGAATGTTCTGATGCAAGAAAAGATTTTATACGAGCAAGAAATGTCTTCCGTCGAACTAAAACTGATCATAGTGAGAGTGAAATGAAACGTAAAAGTAAACTGTACAAAAATGTTATCCGTTTAAAGAAGCAAAATCATACGTGGCAATTAAATTCAGCGTTAAGGAATTTAAAAAGTTCAAATCCGAAAGATTATTGGAAACTGATTAATAGGAAGAATAGATACTGTGAAACATCTCAAGAACTATCATCGCATGATTTTTATGATCATTTTAAAAGTTTGGGTAGTGGTAACGTACGATCTTATGATGCTGGTATTGAAGCACTGCTTAATGATATGTCAAATGAAGAATTAGACAGAGAGATTGAAATATCAGAAGTTGTCAATCAAATGAAACGACTTAAGAATAACAAGGCACCAGGCCTTGATTTGATTTTGAATGAACTTCTGAAGAATAGTTCAAAAAATCTGGTCAAGTTGATAACCAAATTGTTTAATCTTATATTCGACAGTGGTATTGTCCCAACAGATTGGGTAAACGGTTTGATAAAACCACTGTATAAAGGGAAGTGCTCACGAGATTGTGTTGACAACTACAGAGGTATTACATTATTGAGCTGTGTTGGGAAGCTATTCACGGCAGTATTAAATGATAGAGTAACTTTGTTTGTAGAATCACAATGCCTGTTAGGAGAGGAACAAGCTGGTTTTAGATGCGGATATTCAACTATGGACCATGTATTTTCATTACATGCTATTCTTGATTTTTATTTACAGAGAAGGAAAAGGGTGTATACAGCTTTTGTTGATTACAAAAAAGCATTCGATTTGGTTGATAGATCTTCACTGTGGTTGAAATTGTTTGACCATGGAATTAATGGTAAATTACTCCGGGTCGTTAAGGATATCTATAGAAAGTCAAAATCCTGCGTTTTTTATAACAATTCTAAATCAGATTTTTTTAAGAGTAACATAGGTGTAAAACAAGGTGAGAATTTATCACCAATATTATTTTCGTTGTATTTAAACGATTTTTCGTCATTTCTGTCTCAGATAAATACCCTGGCCTGGATTTTCTTTCGTCAGGTATCAATGAAACGTGTTCTACCGAAGAAGTGAATATGTTTGTTGATTTATTCACATTATTATATGCAGATGATACGATTGTGTTGGCTGAAAATGCTGAGGAACTCCAGTTAGCTCTTGATGCTTTATTTGATTATTGCCAATTGTGGCATCTGACCGTTAATACTGCTAAGACTAAGATAGTTATTTTTTCCCGTGGAAAAGTTAGAACAGCTCCTACCTTTCTTTTCGGAGATGACAAAATTTGTGTCTGCGATGATTATGTTTACTTAGGAACGACGTTCAATTATAATAATAATTTTAAGAAAGCTATAAACAAACAAGTAACCCAAGCCAAAAGAGCGTTGTATTCCATGAAAAGTAAAATTTTATCTCTCCTCCTTCCAATCGACGTAAAACTAGAGCTATTTGAACGTTTGATCTTGCCTATTTTGCTTTACGGCAGTGAAATTTGGGGTCTTGAAGACCTCGCCCAAATTGAAACTTTCTTTTGTAGATATTGTAAGGAACTTCTTGGATTACATAGGCGAACTCCGAACTGTATGGTTTACGGAGAAATAGGTAAAGATAAATTACAAAAAACAGTGACCCTTCGGATGTTAATGTTTTGGTTTAAACTTGTTAACAGTAATATGTCGAAGATAGCGCATATTTTGTATAATTTTCAATATGTTTTATCGGCGAGGCAAGAAAATTCGATGACATGGGTAATTAGGATAAAAGAAATATTTAACAACTTAGGTCTAACTGCAATTTGGAACAGCCAAGCAGCACATCTCACTTTAGCTGGCTTCAAAAGTTTAGTTAGTACCAGATTAAATGATATTTATAAACAAGAGTGGCATAGTAATGTAGACAAAAATTCTCAATGTTTAAATTATCGAATTTTTAAGCAGGATCTTCATTTTGAGAAGTATTTTCGACACCTTAATGATTCACAGGCAAAAATTTTATGTAAATTCCGTTGCGCTAATCATAAACTGCCAATTGTTTCTGGAAGATACAATCAGATTCCAAGAAACGAAAGGTTTTGTACCCATTGTAATGAAGAGAAAATTGGTGATGAATTTCACTACCTTTTTCAGTGTAGACTCTTTCATGAACAACGAAAGAAATACTTAAAAAGATATTACTGGAAATACCCCAACACTATGAAGATGGATCAATTCGTCGGTGTTTTCACGAACTGACGCTATTTCGATTTTGGTCAAAATTTTCAAAATCGAGATATTGGTACCAAATGAAAGTGCTTTCAAAACTCTACCAAATCCCCAAATTTTAGATCACAAAATTAATTAGTCTTAATTTTATCAAAGAAAGAAAAAAACGACGGTACTCGAAATATCGAGAAATTGAGAAAAAGGGGTTTCACGAACCGACGCAGGAAAGATACGCCGGTTCGTGAAACCCGAATTGCTAGGGTGAAGAGCAATGCGGGTTTTACGAACCGTCGCAGTTGCAATATTTTGAGCTTTGTTCAACTTACTGGCCTAGAATTAGGTTTTGGCCCTAATCCAGATCTCAGAGTGAGAACCAAACCTTCTGAAAGATGAATGACGACCTAAGCCAGCCCACTGTCCACGAGTGAAGTGAATGGTAAGCTATAATCCTATTAAAATCATGCTCAAAATAACAGTTTCAGTTGGACTACCATAACCATTAATTGCGGTAGAGTGTAGTCCCATGTATTCAATCGCGTGATGCTTATGAAGCCTAGTCTGTAAACGCCATCCAATTTCAAATTAGATCCCAAATCATATTATTTATAGTTTCTTTTCAACTTATGTCGTTACTTCTGAGACTACTGAGTACTGTAGTCGTAACGTCTGTGTGCAAGACATGCAAGAGATGTCAAAGTCTCGAAGACGCTCATGGCTATGCCTTGACTTGAGTTGAAAATGAAATCATGAGATTGACTAAGTAGGCCTACTAAACTAAACAAAAAGTAAAAAGTCTAAAAGTAAAACTCAAAGGAAGAGTAAAGAGTAAAGTTAGACATGTTAGACTTTAACTTTCAAGTTTAACTACATGTAGTCTAAGTTAAGACTTTACTTGTAATACCAGTTACTAAAACTAAGATCAGCTGAAGTCTAAGACCAAGTCAAATTAACACAGAGTCTATAGTCTAGCTCTAGATCTACATCTAGTCTAGTGGTAATAGTACTCAGTAGGTAGAGTCCACCCATTTTTTCCCCCAATTTTTACTGGTCCATTCCTGAAAAAGTTACTGGTCAGTGTCCAACAGTGATTTTTCCTGGTCAGGGACCGTCGGACCAGTGCCAGTGTGCAGCGTTGGTGTAGATGTCATCTATGACAGTATGTGGTCTAGTGATACTACCTGGTACCTAAACACTACGAGTAGTTTACAGGTTAGGTGGCTTTCCTGTACAGTGCAGTGTTAGTATACTTGTGAATTCAGCCCTAGTACCGTACTGTGTGTAGATATGTGATATTATGTCTAACGTTAGTTCGAGTGGAGTACCTTTGAAGCACAGCGGTGGGGCTTTTTTTCCCTAAAACTTGTGAATGCGGCCCAACCAAATGGCGTTTACATATTTACGCGTGATTGATAGTGATACAGTAGCGCTGTCGATTTCCACAGCAGCCATACATAATCTTTTGTCCTTTCTTCTTTCCTTTTTTCCCTTTGTTCTTTCACCCTTTTTATTCTTGGAATCGAAGGACTTCTAAGAAATGTCCCTCGACTGATTTAACCAGGACTCTTGAGTCCTGGTAAACCTAACCTAACCGAGCAACCGTTAACGTTTGTTAGGCCTAACATAACAGTAACACTGACTTAGCCCTGTATTGACTTTGTCTTTGGCCGACTTACTGAGATGGCGAGTCTAACTCTTTAACGTTAGTCTAAACGTAGTCGTTAGCTCTGTCAGTGTCAGTGTCACCGGTTATTGTATAATGGTGCCATCTCTAACGTACGTTAACAAGTTGATGTTAGTTATCTATGTCAACTTACTGATTCAGTAATAGTGGTACTGTCATCCTGTTGGATATCGCCGCAATATCATCCGTGACGTGTTAATTTCGTGTCACAAAGACAAAAGTTGCCAAGATCTAATAGTATTAGATGTCTAGATCTAGATGTAGTCTAGATCTATAATATAAATTCTGTGTGCCACTGGTAACTTAAAAGTGAAAGGTCTAGACTTCACTTAGTCTATAATTAGACCAGACATTCATGAGGCAAAGGCCTATTTAGTAGATCTATTCTTATTCTATTTTAACGTCAATTCCTACTAACTCGCCACGTGTTATTCCCAAGGCCAAGGACTTCCGGGTTAGTGATATTTTTTTTTTCATAAATACCAAACAGCAGACGTGTTTCATTTGCATTCTTGCACAGACTTCATGAAAATATGTGCAGTATCAAAGAAATATGATGCACATGACAATGCCAGTGTTTTATAGGTGAATGGTTAATACCTTTAAAAGCTGAATGATAATGTAGAGTCTAGGTCTAATTAAGATGTTACAGTCTCTGATAAGAAACAGGTTTGATTGTCATAGACTGTTTCCCAAATGCAGGTACATGTAGTTATATTCAGCTATTTCAATGCAATGCCGTGTTTACAAATACATGTAGATTTATATTCATGTGAATGATAATTCAATTTCTACATGAGACTTACTAAGTGCTAAACATAATATCTTGCATCAGTAAAATGTGTAAATGACGAGACAATTTGAATATGCATCAAATACGAACAGCAGCATTTTTTGACATTCTTTGATCCTGCATAGGCCTACCATTTTGTTTTATGTTTAATATAAATAGAGCAAAATAATTTCAACTTCAGTTTTGTTGGCTGATTTTTTTTTTCTTCTCAAAATTAAAGTTGTATCTTGTACCATGATGTTTGATTTTAATCAAAAGTTCTTAATTTCTTTCTTTTCTTTCAGATGACTGGTGCCATGTAGTAGCGAAGAACTGGACTGTCTCAGAAAAGAAAAGGAAAAGTACAGGGTCGTGTACATCACCAACGGATGTGAATACAATGGTAATGTAGAGTCTAGGTCTAATTAAGATGTTAAAGTCTCTGATAATAAACAAGTTTGATTGTCGTAGACTGTTTCCCAAATGCAGTTAGTAATATTCAGCTTTTTCAAAGCAATGCCTTGTTTACAAGGACATGTAGATTTATTCATGTGAATAATAATTTAAATTCTACATGAGACTTACTAAGTGCTAGACATAAGATCTTGCATCATTAAAATATGTAAAAGGCGAGACAATTTGAATATGCATCAAAGACGAACAGCAGTATTTTTTTGACATTCTTTGATCCTGTATACCGTTTTGTTTTATGTTTAATATAAATAGAGCAAAATAATTTCAACTACAGTTTAGTTGGCTGATTTCTTTTTCTCAAAATGACAGTTGTATCTTGTATCATGATGTTTGATTTTAATCGAAAGTTCTTAATTTCTGTCTTTTCTTTCAGATGACTGATGCCATGCAGTAGCGAAGAGCTGGACTGTTTCAGAGAAGAAGAAAAAAGTACAGCATTGTGCTGATCATCAAGGAATGTGAATACAATGGCTTAGGAAAGAAGACAATCTACAGATAGGATAGAAGGGAGAAATTGGGATGAAGGGCGACAACATAAGGACGGTATATCTATAGTGAAATGTGATTGTAAAGTGGAAACATGAAAGGAGATCCTAAGATTGAAGGTGAAAACAATGCATTCCATTCTGTGATGTCGTAATTACAATTTTGCTACACTTTAATAACACTACAGAGAGACATTTATATCAAGGAAAGCTTCATGTGGATATGGAATGTTAAATTTTTTTAAGTGTTCATCGGTATGTATTTCATGATAATAAATCTTGAAGGTTTTGTGTGGTAATCATAACCTTGTGATAAATCTTGATAGATTTCTAAGTGCACATTGGCAATATTTAGATGATGCTGTAATCAGATTAAGTTCTATTCTCCTTTATTCTTTTATTTATTATTTTGTTGTCTTCAACCCACTTTGAATGTGTCACGTATGATTCTTATAAACATGGGAACATGCACTCCATGTAACTGATAGGACTTATAACAAATTGACATAATTATTCAACCATCACTAGACAGTTCTGTTATACGAATTGTGTCCAAGCGCCTCATTGATCCGTTAAAGCAGCAGGTGGATACATTTCAGTTTGCATATCAGAAGAATAAATCCGTAGATGACGCGGTGTTATCATTGGTTCACTCCATTCAAAGTCACACAGACAACCGCGACACATACGCTCGTGCTACATTTGTGGATTTCTCATCAGCATTCAATACCATGGTAGCAGGGAAGCTGATCGAAAAACTTCGGAATCTGCGAGTTGACCCCACCCTCATTCACTGGATTCGCGATTTCCTTGTTAACAGAACCCAACAAGTATCGGTTAGCGGTGTTCTTTCACGCCCGATGTCAATTAGTACCGGTTCTCCCCAGGGCTGTGTCCTGTCCCCCATCCTTTTCATACTTTATACTAATGACTGTCAAAGTGATTGTGAGGACACAAGCATACTGAAATACGCTGATGACACGGTCATAATTGGACTGATTACGAAGAATGACGAAACAACATATCGAAAAACACTGGACTCTTTCGTAGAGTGGTGTGACTGTAATTATCTCAAACTTAATGAAAAGAAAACAAAGGAAATTGTGTTTGATCACAGAAAAAGACAGAATGATGTTCCAAGACCAGTTGTCATCCACAACTCGGTTATTGAAATTGTTCCAAAATATCAATATCTTGGTGTAATGATTGATCAGTCGTTAAACTGGGAAGAGCAGAGCAAACAAGCACTGGCAAAAGGCCATGCAAGGCTTCACTTTTTGAGGAAACTAAAATCCTTTCATGTTGACAAACCCATTCTCAAACTCTTCTACACCGCTGTTGTCGAGAGCACCATTCTATATGGTTGCCTCTCCTGGTATTGCAGTCTAAGGAAAAGAGACCAAATGAAAATTCAAAGGTTATTGAATCAGGCAGGTAAAATAGTCGGAGAAGATTTCAGCCTAGATGACATGTGCACTGTCCGTATTCTTAGGAAGGTAGAGAATATCATGAAGGACCCCCATCACCCTCTTCACCAATGTTTCTGTTGGTTAAGATCTGGCAAGAGACTGCAATCTGCAAAATGCAAGACAAACCGATATCTGAATTCTTTCATTCCATTTGCAATTAGACTTTTCAATAGTACTCGTTAACCCATTAGTAGTTGAATTATCTGAGGCCGCCCGTGAGGTTGCTCACTGGGCCACCCGAGGCCGACAGCCCAAGTTCTGATAATTTTTGTGTTTAATTGTTTTCATTGTTTTTCACACAGATTCTTAACAGTATATACCTGTTAACTCATTAGTAGTTGAATTATTAGAGGAAGCCGTTGGGTTGCTCCCTGGGCCATCTGAGGCCGCCCGCTTTTTGATGATTTTGTGCTTAACCGTTTCCATTGTTTCTACGTGGAATATTGTGATTGAGTAATTTGAGGAAGGTTACGGGTCAGCAGGGATGTGTCGAAATTGTTTTTGTGATGAGTAAGTTGTTTGGTAGAATCATGGGCTTTTAAATGGATGTAATGTGATAGGGGTAAATGTATGGTGATTTTTGTATGTATGGGTTGGAAAGTTGTTGGGAGGAGGGGGGCATTGTAAAACAATAAAGTAGTTTGGAAGATGTTATGTTATTATTACCATTACTATCATCATCACCCTCAACTTTTTTTTCCCTTTTCTTATTTTAGTCATTGACATAGACTGGTCATTATCATCATCACTTCATTTTGGGATTTTACAGTTTTGGACTTATGATGCCATAGCTAATGATATTTGATATATGTCATTTATGAACTGTTATATATGCTTCCTTTCCTATCTTATTCTTTTTCGTTCTTTCTTCTCTCTACCACTGATCCTCCCTCTATCTATATTTTTTTTTTCCCGGCAAGTTGATGTACAACTACAATGAGTATATTTTTTGGCATTATTATATTTCAGAATTTGGGAAATGACTCTGTGCAATATTGGTGGACTTAGAAAGAAATTTATATGATATGATGATATAATCACTGATATTGTTTCTGTATGTTTTGATTTGTTTGCTGTGTTGTATTTTAGTGCGAGTTGGTTTTGGTTCCAGTCTATTACGGGCTGACGGGGGGGGGGGGGGTTGATATTGGGACGTAACAAGAGAGAAGGTTTTTGAAGTTTTTAGCATCATGCCAATGGAGTCCGTTTTTATGCAACGTTTTTATACGATTGTTCTTTTCAGTTTGATTTTGCATACATGCCCGGTTATTTATTTATTTGTCAAGTGCTATTCCGTGTTGTTCTTTTTTATGTATATATTGTATTTGTTATGCTTTGTCATTTATATGTGAAAATCCCGCGATGAGTTTCCTGTAATACTTTTTATTGGACGAATAAAGATGAATTGAATTGAATTGAATTTAATATTTAACTAAAATTGTAAATTATGATACGTGTATGTTCCCATGCAAACTCACAACAAAATACAGAAATATGATTTCTTTTAATAATAATTCATTATGTCTCTAAATTTACAATTAAAGAAAGTGATTGCAATAAGGATGTCAAACATTGTATATTAAAATAATAGATTATTCATTTGTCTCCATCCATAGTAACGCACGCAACTGCAGTGTGCAGTTTGTAGGCTGCTGTGAAAAAAAAAAAAATCACAGGCAGCCCAAGCAGGATTCGAACCCACGACCTCTGGATTACTAGACCAGCGTCATAACCACTAGACCACCGAAGTGCCCTGGCGCTACCTTTACACATGAATAATTAAGTATAGAAGGGCTTGGGGGCGCTTCGAGGTTTACTGCTCTTATTAAATATGTACATGTCATTTGCAACTCAACTAAAGATGATTAAACACACTGAAATTCTTACTTTAAATGATATTCATAATCTGTTTTTTTTTTTCTTTAATAGCTTGGGATGTACACTTTATACACTGTATCGGTCTACATTTTGCCTACAATATGGAATTCTTTACTTCAAAACGTTTGTTTTTAACAAACAAAAAATTAAGAGTCCTTTAAAGGTGCTGTAAAACAGTGGTGATTGTTTGTTTGTTTGTTTTTTGGTGGGGGGGGGGGAGGGGAGTCAAATTAGCCTTGGCCCCTCTCCGCCGTCTTTTTTTTTTCCTTTAGCTGCATTTTTTTTAGTCATCACATGAAAATTCGTCTGCATCCACCCCGTAGTTTTGCTGATGACCTTTCTTTTTAATTATTTTAGCCACACACAATTTTGGCCGAATTTCCCCACCCCTCTGGTGAATTTGCTAGTACATGTACTAAAACACATTCTCAGAATGTGTTTATACATGTAGTACTGGTGGATCAAGGATTCACAGGGAGGGGGGGGGGGGGTCGGCCAAAATTTCTCTTTTCTCATATGTAACAAGCCTACGGGGCGAAAGGCTGATATTATGGGCTTTCTACACACATTTTTAGATGCTAATTATTGGTTAACATGAGCACGATCATTTATGTTGTGATTAATTTGTTTCCTTATATATGTATGACTTCTATTAGAGACTTAATTGGCTTGGCACTCCTTACATCGACCTATTTTAGACACCCATTTCCTTCTCTCTCTCGTGCTTTTTCTCTACTGTCCTGTGAATAGTGTAACTACATGTACATGCAGTACCTCTTCTCTTCTGTATGATATACATCAAGTTTTTATCTGAGCATATGGGTGTTGCAGCACTCTCAAGCTTCATGCATACGCAGCAACATCTTTTTGTGTTCATATACATAGTTATGCTTGATATATTGATTTGAGAATGTTATTCTTTCTCTTGTATATGTTCCGTCCGCACTCTATAGATGTAAATGTACGATGTAAGATTTGGTGTGCATGTTCGAACTGTGTTCCTCTTTTTGTGAACACACAAGAACTGACATAATAATGAACTTGAATTACACATATTCTTGAATCTTGATTCCATCTCCATTTGCCATTAGATATGTATTGATTTATGGAGCTCTTCCACAATTGTTATCCTTCCCATTGTCATTACTCATCTCTGAATAATTCAAATTTGATATTTTATTGAGGACCTACGTTTCTTCGATTACATAATGTACCTCTTCAATATATTGCTGCAAAAGGCATAATTAAACATGACCATTATTAAATATTTAACATGAAGCTTGAAATTCTGATAGTGTTGATATTTATGTATTTTTAGGAGTTTATCAGTTTCGAAGAGTGCATGCAGGATGAGTTTTATGTTTTTATATGATCAGGTGCAGCTATCATAGAATCTGTTGAGCAGGAAAGAGAAAGATGGAAAATGAGGAATTATGAGTGAATTCGCATGCGAGCCAAATGACAATCATGACACTGATAAAAATTGTGACAAAGTAAATGTCACAAATATGTGGAATAATAAGAAATAAAGAAATTAATAGATTATTTCAGAGAAAGAAATAACAGAGTGCATGCATGAGTATGAAAGATGAGTAAATACAAGTAATTATTACTGACTGGCACGTCTTTTTCCCAAGATTTAGCGGTATCCTTCATCTTAGAACAAACATTCATAATTATTATGAAAGAAGTGAACTGAATTTGAATTAAAAATAATGTGAAAAAATAAAAAAGTAAGTTAAAAAAGTTTTAAAAAATAGTAAAAAGTAAAAAAATATGAAACACAGTATACCGAGTACATGTATTACCAAATGATAGATGTCCACGTGCAAAAGTGTTAAATAATAATATATCCACAAAAAGGGGGGGTGGGGGGCAAAGAAATCTTTGGAACGATCAACCACAGCTATAATAACAATACATGCGTGTACTAAATGAAGATGAAAACAATAACACTCTTTTTAGAACAATTAAGAGAAACTGGCTTGTATTATCATCTTAATTATCACTAAATGTATTGTAATCATCACAACAATCATTACATGACAATTAATTTCAATTAATAAGGTTATTGTTGATAAGCAGGTATAGCCCCAATAGTATTTGTATGTAAACACATACGAAAATGAAATAGCGACGGTTCGTAAATACACGCGTATTACACGTTACCTATTGTACAGGCCCTACAGCGCGGGTCTCACGAACCGGCGTAATACAACTTAGTCGGTTCGTGAGACCCGCGCTTAAGTACATAGCCTATGGTGCGCGCAAGAAACGATGGATTTACGAACCGACGCAGTGAGTTTGAAGACAGAAATCTCGTAGATTTTTTGAATTCACACTAAAATTACACTATGGATATGAAGAACAACTTCCACTCTCATCACCCTGTCAAAATTTTCACACACAAGACAGGAAAAGTCATTGATAACGTTGTCTAAAACTTGTGAGATCTTTAAACGCGATTTTCTCAGAACTGCATTTTCGCTCAAAAACGAAATAGCGTCGGTTCGTGAAAACGCCGACGAATTATTCAATTGTCAAAAGAAAACAGTCCTTTCCAATTTATCCAAGTTTTGTAATTATATAATGACACATGTTTAGATTATTAGTATTTTTTATCCTTTTTGCAAATACTACATGCCTTTTTTACAGGCTGTGCCTTCTTTACAATTGATATGTAACTTATTTGTCTTTTCATTCTCTCCTCCTTTTTTCTTCCCCTCTCTACTTCTTCTTCTTCTCGTCCATATTTCCTTCATTCTTGTTCACTTAGCGTATGAATTCATTTCCGTATGTCTTTGCGTTTTTTTCTTTTTTTCTGTTTCTTTTTTTTTCCTGAACCAAAAGTCACTCGTATATCTTTTGTTAATTCACCAGTCTTGTGTCCTTCTCACTCTCCCTCTTCACCTCCATATATCCCTTCTTTCTCTCTCCTCTCTCTCTCTCGTCATATTTCCCTTTCTTTGTTTTTTTTTCACCATATATCGTGTATATATTGTATATTTCTGTACATTTTTTTTCTTTTCATCAATCGCATCTCATTCTTATTTTGTTTGTTATAGTTGTTTTGTACACTTTTCAGAGTTATTTGCAATTATTATTTATTGATATTATAATGTGCTATATGTTTTTCATTGGACTCCGATACCCAGAGTTTGGGTTGTGAGTAAATAAACTTTCAAACTTTCAAACTTGCTAGGCCGAGTCGCGCTGCGCAGCTAGCGCTGAGGCTTTATGACTAAACAAAGGCTTCTATTTTGGGAAATCGGGCGACTCTCAGCACACGAAGTACGTTTGGGTGGAAATCACTATACATGTATCTCTATATAGAAGAACATAACAAGATCAGTGGGACGGTGAAAATGAGCTGCATACTATACTTGGCGGAGGTCTGCGCTCTCAGTGCTTTTCTAGTTAATAACACCGAGAGCTTCTTAGCACGTGAGCCTATGGAGCAAACCCTCCCTTCCTTTCATTCTCTTCATTTTAAGGAGGCACACGCAGCGGTAGAATTGTGTGAACAGACCTCACAATATCACAAGAAAAAATGTGACATGGGACCTGTTTCATAAAGCTGTTCGTAAAGTAACGAACAACTTACGTGCGACTGGTGATCAATCTGATGTGCTATACTTATCAGAATTTCCATAATTCAGCACAAAAACTGATCACCAGTCGCTCGTAAGTCGTTCGTAACATTACGAACAGCTTTATGAAACATCCCCCCCCCCCGCTACAACATAAGGATCCGAAAGTCGGGGAAGGACAATTTTCTGAAAATGGAAACTGAAAGAGGAACATATGCATTTTCCATCATTTCAAACTTCAAATGACGTAAAGAGTATTAGCCGCAAAGGTGAAAAAATCAACAGAATTTCTTCATTTTACCTTTTAATTAAAGAATTTAGTAATGCAAGAGAGAAATTCAAAAACCAAATATCATATAAAATTTTCTCAATATGGAAGTAAACGTTTCAAATGTAACTTTCTTTGTTACCATACTTTTTGTCTTTTGACTGCGGATTTGACAGAAGATTTTCCTCCATTATTTTTTGCCTTTTTTCATCTTTGGAGGGTTATATCGACATTAAAGAGATCATGGGTTGATTTGTGCAAATTCAATTTCCATTTCTATTCTGTTGAATTTGTCTTTTGTTCTCATTATTCCATGGAAGAGCAAATACACTTGAATATTAACCTGTCCATTTTGCAATACTTTTGTGCCTTGGAAGAGAAAAACGAATGTGGTCACTCATGCGTAAAGTTAAAGGGATCGTACAGTTCTGTTTGAGACCTAATTTCATGTTTCTGAAATTTTTTGGTGAGATAATGAGAAACCTCTTATGAAATATGAAAGATCATGTAATTCTATGAGGAATTCACTTTTTGATGAAAATTGAGTGGTATTGGCATGTATGGCTGAGATACCCCCCCCCCCCCGAAAAAAGAAGAAGAGCGAATCTGATGAAGTGTGGGACCCATACTTTATTACGATCGCTTTGTTTTACTTTGTTTTTGGATGTTTCAGTTATTCCAAACCCGATTTTCATCAAATAAACTTTGAATTTCTCTTAAAATGGTATGCTCTGTACTATATCAACAGTGTTTTCTTGGTATCTCGCAAAAAGTTGAAAGCCCTAAATTCTCATCTCCACCAATACTGTACCATCCCTTTAACCTTTTTATTAACCTACTAGATTGATAGCTAATTAAAATTATCTTTAACATGGTACATAAAACACTATTTTATCTAGATAGTCTATGAGAAAGATGACCTTGAAAAAATGTTTACTGTCTGTTTTTTTAACCTTTTAATAATCCACAGCACTGTACATGCCCTTTGTTAGCATTATCAACATCGGATATCTATATTAGGGGCCTATACGTGACATCATGTTTATTCGTAAACTATACCTTGTTGTAATTATGTTTCTAACGTCATCATCATTATAATTATTGTGATCATCATTATTATTGTTGATATCACTGTCATTGTTATAATTAGCATTACTGCTTTAATGCCTATTCTTCTTATCATCATAATGAATAAATGTTAATACTCGTTATTACGACCAGTTTAGGATATGGAGTGCAGCGCGTTTCCAGTTGATGTTTAATAAAATGTAAGCTGACTGTCCTCGCAGGCTGGTGGAAAAGACACGCTATTATAATGATGAGTAACACTTTTGCAATTTTCCGTCACTGTGAGCATGCTCAGTATGGGTGTGACGTTGTTATAGCTTTGCCACTGCACATTTAATATTAATAAAAGAAATCAAGGAACAAGAAAAATCCGACAGTTTCCTGACTCGAGAAATCGCTGAATAATTTGATGTAAAGAATCTTAATAAACAGTGTGCAAAATTCAATATAAATTATGATGATCATTCAAAACGACATTGATCATCAATCCCAAAGTCCATTGCAAAGTCGGTAGTTTGGTAGGGTCTCTCAGTAAACACCTTTAACTGTATAATGTCAGTACGAAAGTTTACACTGCTATAGGCTGCTCCATTCTATTTTCAACGTGGGAAATAAAAGTAAAGATGTTTACTTGCCTACGGCTCTGGTACCGACTAAAAAAACAGACATTAAAGATATCCCTTTATCTAAAACAAAAAGAACAAAAAGAATACAAAATATCTTTGTCCTCGTGAAAAGCGCAAGTTTGGAGGGTGTCAAAAAAGAACTTCATTAATATTGACATCCCGCCAAGTCCTTCTCGGGTCATCGATTTCTATGTCAAGGAGCCTAACCATGTCCTTTGACTGCATTAGTTCTTGCCTCCCTTCTAGAGGCAGACCATGAACCTCTTGGGAAATCTACAAGTTAAAAAAAAAACCATGATCGCAAAGACTGTTGAATATGATTAGGCCCCTACATTGTATAACAACGAATTAAAGTAAAAAAGTAAACAGTGTTGTTGCCTATATTCTAAAGATATTTCACAAAGAGACTTCACTTTTTTTTTTACCCTTCCATTTTTTTAGTCTTGTCTCTAACTGCCTATCGTGGAGTATTTTCCGCACAATAGGACGAGATGCACACACAAAAAAGTGCTCTAACTTTTGGTTTTCTATGACCATCATATGGCAACTTAATGAAATATTGCGCAAATATAGAGATTTGTTTTGATTAACAACCACACAAACTTGTGAAGTCGAAAAAATGCACAAGTTATCATATTTCATAATCATGGTTAGCGCCATCTTGAGATCGAAATTGTATACTAGGGCAATTGAGTATCTGAATATAAGAACGACCCAAGTCCATGGAAGACCATTTCGAGTAAACTTTAAAAAAAAAAAAACAAACAAACAAAAAAAAAACCAAAAAAAAAAAAACCCAACAACAACAACCTTCATATCCTTTTCATTTCTCCAATGATATTCTATTTAACTTTGATGGGAACGTAACATCGTATATACAGATTAGAACATTACACTATAATGACAATTAACATAATTTACATCAACTGTGGAGAGGCCAGTTCGTGAAATGGACTTGGGTCGTTCTTTGAATCATATACATGATATTCTGCTATAGAGATGAGAGAAGGATGAGAGAGGGCGCTTTAATATGAATGTAAAAATGACCCAAGTCCTTTATTCTTACATCAATATAAGATTTAACTCATTCATTTCAGGTATTTCCGGGGGGTAATGAGGATTTATCATTATACATAAGATGAGTTCATGCATAAGCTACAATTTCTCATGTCAAACTGAATTTGGCAAAAAAAAAGAAAAAAAGAATGGACTTGGGTTGTTCTTATATTCAGCTCCTCAATTGCCTGTGCATTAGATTACTTTTTCTGCTGTGAAGGAGATATGGTGCATACAGTGTTGCAACAAAAAGTGTACGGACTTAAGTGGACATACATTTTACTATGAAAGAATATTTTCTTGTTTTACTCGACTTATTTTCACTTGCTTGGACACTTTTGCTAACCATTTTAGTCACTTGGTAAGTGGGAATGGGGATAATGTCAATTTTGTCTTACCTCTGGAAATGTTCATGTTCAGAAATTAATGTAGTAATCTTGAAGTGTATGAAACATAATTATAGTTATGTTGATGATAATAAGATATTGATTATAATTTTCTTGTATTTCATCATCACTGCCATACAACGGCGTAAATCTGAACTGAGGAGTTGAGGGGGGGGGGGGGGGGGATGATCGGCGATAGTCACCATCACCACGATTACAAGCCCATAACCGGACCGGCGCAGCCCTTGGGGGGAGGGGGAAGCTTGGTTCCCCCCCCCCCCCACACACACACACTTTACAGGGCTCGAATGACCACTCTTTTGCATGCAAAGTGGGAGGGAAGTGGCAGCAAAATATTTTCTGTAGCTATTAATTGTATTTTCAAGACTTTTTGTTCTTGTTTTTGTTTGTTTGTTTGTTTGTTTTTTGTTTTTGCTTGTCAGCCGACTTTCGGTGGAAAATCATTTTTCATATTTCAAGTTTATTTCATATTTCCACTTTCTCAGTGATGGGATTACAAAATGATTGACAATAAAACAAACGTACAAAATATATATATACAACCATATGTTATGTTTGAAAAAAAAAAGAAAAACAAACATTACACTCAAATATAAATGGTCATTATCATCTGAGGATATCACAAATCAATGTCAGAAATATGACAACGCTGCTTCCGGCCTTAAATCAGACCTTAAAAGTATGAAGACTTTTTTGTTGTTGTTTCTCTTGTTTTATGATGTTCTTTCTTCTTGACTGACAGCGATTTTGACCCACCCCCCCTTCAAAAACGTAGCACAGCCCTGAATAATGCCCAAATAAATTCAATAAAATGGTAATATGGATATCCATTTCTTTGTATGTAATAACGTAGTAGATACTTTCGTTTAGATATATTCTTCAATTTTCTTGATTTAAATCAATAAAACAATCATCCCAGGGGCATCGTTCCGTTCTAATGATGGTGGGTGGGGGAGGGACTTGGAGTTGGAATATCTGTGCGAGGGAGCGGAGCGACCTAGCGGGGGGAGGGTGTGGGAGGGCGGTATCCCTCCTCCCACACGAGGAAGATTTTGCATTTGCTGACCTGAAATTCAGCGATCTGGTGCACACTTTTGGTGAAATTAGGGATTTTTTTCCTCTCAAAAAACAAATAAGAAAAAGAAATATTCATAGATAATTGAATACTACATCGTGGTATTTCAGCTCTGTGTGAAAGCCTGCTAAATAGTGGGGCCTATCACCGGCGTAGCCAGGATTTGATCTTATGCAAGGAAGCGAAGCGAGCGAGGGGGGGGGGGGGGCGAGGGTGTGGGAGGGGGGTTTCCCCCTCCCACAGTAAACCCCCCTCCCACAGTGTGAACTTTTTGCACATTGATGTTGTACATGGTGCAATTTGATGCATTTTTTGTTGCATATTCTATCGACTTGAAACAGTCCCACATGTACAACAGTACATTTTATGTAGATTATTATTGAACAATTTTTCTAAATAAACTTCTTGCATTCTTACACTGAATATCATGAACGCGACCGAGCCCGAGCGAGGGGAGCGAGCGATGGGGTTGGGGGGGGGGGGGGGGGGAGGGAGTGGGAGGATGGTGTCCCCCCTCCCACTGTGAAAACTTTCTTTTCATTTTGATGTTGTACATGATGCACTTTGATGCATGTTTTTGCGCGTTTTGTCGACTTGAAACAGTTTCACTTGTTTAAGGTAGCAATATATTTTGATGTCGATGATTATTATACAATTTCGGTGCGAAATGATATATTTAAATAAACTTCTTGTATTTATTCTAACACTGAATATGATGAATGCGACCGACCCAGAGCGAACGGAGCGAGCGGGGGGGGGGGGGGGGGGGGGGGGGGGGGGGTGGAGGGGGAGGGTGTGTTCCCCGGCCCTCCCACGGAGAGAACTTTTTGCATTTTGATGTTGAACATGGTGCACTTTGATGCATGTTTTTGCGCGTTTTGTCGACTTGAAACATTTTCACTTGTTTAAGTTAGCAATATATTTTGATGTCGATGATTATTATACAATTTCGGTACAAAATGATATATTTAAATAAACTTCTTGTATTAATTCTAACACTGAATATGATGAATGCGACCGAGCCAGAGCGAGCGGAGCGAGCGGGGGGGGGGGGGGAGGGTGTGTTCCCCGGCCCTCCCACGGAGAGAACTTTTTGCATTTTGATGTTGAACATGGTCCAATTTCATGCATGTTTTTGCGCGTTTTGTCGACTTGAAACATTTTCACTTGTTTAAGGTAGCAATATGTTAAATTATGTTTTGATGTTGATGATTATTATACAATTTCGGTACAAAATGGTATTATTCAAATAAACTTCTTGTATTCATTCTAACACTGAATATCATGAACGCGACCGACGAGGGGGTGTTCCCCCTCCCACGGTGAGAACTTTTTGCATTTTGATGTTGTACATGGTGCAATTTGATGCACGTTTTTGCGCGTTTTGTCGACTTGAAACATTTTCACTTGTTTCAGGTAGCAATATATTTTAATGTCGATTATTTTAAAACAATTTGACTATAAAATGGTATAATTTGAATGATCTTCTCATATTAATTTTTATACTTAATATCATGAACGCGACCGAACCCGGGCGAGCGGAGCGAGCAAGGGGGGGGGGGGGGGGGGGAGGGCGAAATTTTTGGAGGGGGATGTTCCCCCTCCCATGGTGAGAACTTTTTGCAATTTGATGTTATAAATGGAGCAATTTGATGTATGTTTTTGCGTGTTTTATCGACTTGAAACAGTCCTACTTGTTGAAGGTAGCAGAATATTTTCGACGTAGATTATTATTGAACAATGTGCCTTAAATGGTATAATTCAGTTAAACTTCTGGTATTAATTCTTCCACTGAATGTCATGAGCGCGACCGAACCCGAATGAGCGGATGGGGCGAGGGAGGGGGTGGCGAGCGTGTGGGAGAGGGTGTTCCCCCTACCACAGTGAGAACTTTTTGCGTCTTGATGTTGTAAATGGTGCAATTTGATGCATGTTTTTACGTGTTTTATCGACTTGAAACAGTCTCACTTGTTAAGGTAGCAGAATATTTTGATGCAGATTACAATGAACAATTTGCCTATGAAATGGTATTATTTGAATAAACTCAATGTATTAATTTTTACGATGAATAATTATCATGAACGCTGTCTGTTAAGCAATTCAAACAGAAAGATGCAAGCACACGAGGGTGTAGATAACGGGCATTTCTCCTCCCACACGAAGGTGATTTTGCATTTTCAGACCTCAAATTCAGTGATCTTTTGCAAACTTTTGGTGCATTACCTGGAATTTTTTTTCCCAGCGCCCCCCCCCCCCAAAAAAAAAAAATAATTGAAGAAATAAATTAGGGAGTGTTAAAATCATGGAATTTAGCACTAATTCCGAGCGTGCACCATCTTTGTGTTGTACAAAGTCTAGTGAGGTAGAGCTTATACATAGGGCGGATGTGGAAGGGGGAACACAAGACGGAGCTTTTGCGTTATTAGAATTGAAATAAAGCGATCTGAAGCACACTTTTTGTGGAAAATTCGGAAATTGTCATTCCCCAAAGTATACTGAGTACTAAGTCTGTAGAAGGGAACAAGCAATGGGAGGGTGGCAAGATACGTCTCCCATATTCGAGGGAGCTTTTTTTTTTCAGTTTTAGAACTGAAATTCAACAATCTGTGCACACTTTTGTTGGAATATCTGGAAATTTGTCAATCAGAGAAGGTGGGAGGGGATAAGCCCTATTCCCTATTTGTCGTTCCTGCACGAGGGAGATTCTGTATTTTATGATTGCATTTAAACGTTTTGGTGCACACACTTTGTGGCATATTTGGAAAACTGTCTATGTTCAAGTGTAACCACAGTCTACTTGTATGCATAGGGGCGGGGGGGGGGGGGGGGGGGGGGGGGAGTGAGGGGACGGGCAAGCAAGGAGAAGGCGTGAGCGAGTGCTAACACCATCCTTCCAGTTTTCTATCAAAAAAAAAAAAAAAACGCAAGAAAATTTTCCTCATTTCGGGAATCATTGGGAATCATAATGATATGTTTGCCCCTCCCCTCTTCCCCCGTCCGCGCTCTCCGTCCTCCATCAGGATCGACGCCCCTGCATACGAGGGTGCTTTTGCATTTTTAGAATTCAGTTGAAAATATCTCGTAAACACATTTATAATGTAATCTGGGAAAATTTAAATCCCAGAAGTGTATACTATTTTTTTTTTAGGGGGGGGGGACCCTCCGTTAATAAAAGTATATAGATATCTCCTCCCACCAACGGAACATTTGCATTTTTTTGAACTGAAGTAACAGACCTGGTGCACACTTTAGATGAAACATTTTAAAATCTGTCAATCTAAGTGCATTAAAGTAGAAAGGACTGAACGGGGAGGGTATGGAAGGGGTTAGGCATATTCCCCTCTTACGCGAGGGAGATTTTGTATATTCAGAATTGAAATTCAGCCATTTTTGGGTGAAATATTTAGACAGATTTCTATCAAAAAAGTAAAAACATTTCCACATCTCGGGAGTTACGAGGAGGACCAAAATGATGTTTGTCCCCAATACTTTTATGGGGGAACCACCCCCCTCCCCCTCCATCGACACCTCTGCATAATGAGGGAACTTTTGTAAGTGAAAGATCTCTGCTGCACACTCATAAGGGCTTTTTACACTTGTAAATTTTTGCTTAGCCCCGGACCAACGGTGGGGCTAAGGGGGGTGGGGGGGGGGGGGGCCTTAGCCCCACCGTTGGTACGGGACTATCCTTAGCCCACTTTCTGTTTACACTCGTTTTTGCCAAAGTGGGCTAGCCCCACCGATAGTACGGTACTATCTGGCCCTGCAAAATAGCAGGGGTTAGCACCGCAATTGCGGTGCTAGCACCGCAATTGCGGTGCCAAGCAAGTGAGTGTAAACAGAACGAAAAAATAATCCTGGGCTAAGCGACGGAGACGAAGTGCGACCCTCACTGACCAATCAGAAACGAGGTAATCAAGTGCTGCCGGTGCGTGCGTGTACGTGTACAGTACACAGCGTAATTATGAATATTCATGTGGTTTGGAAAGTCCGGGGCTAAGAAATACGAGTGTAAAAAGGTCAGTTTTCTCCTTAGCCCCGGACAAGAGATAGTACGGGACTAATTGGCGAGTGTAAAAAGCTGAAAAAATTGGTACGGGACTAACGATAGTCCTGGGTCAGAGAAAGTCCGGGGTTAAGAAACACAAGTGTAAAAAGCCCTTTTGATAACATGCCCTCAATCCCTCGTTTGAGGCGAGACCCCACTTTAACGAAGCTGATGGGGTGCTATACCCCCCCCCCCCCCCCTAACGATTCTTCGTTTGAGAGTTGGGAGTCGAAGTATTTGTCCATTGCAAATTAACTTTCAGCTCAGGCGTGACAAACCTGGAGGCCAAGCCAGGGTTTAATGACTACAGTAGCTGTCGTATTACGTAAGAGCATGATAAGGATATCTGCCTGTGGCAGACCATTCAAAGTGAACTCAATTTTCTCTATCCTTTCTAAAGTTTTCAAATTTATATTCTATTGAGAAATTCTATGGTCATCTATTTTACATTTCGAACGAAAAAAATTGACCCGTAAATAACGAAAATACAGGAATAAGAAGGAGCTACATACTCCATGCCAAAACCAAAACAATCTCCTCCTCTCGCGGTGCCCCCCCCCTCCCCCCCCCCCCCCCCCCCCTGTGGCGCTGTGGCGATGACTGATGCTTAGATTAGGCCAGGGTCAAGAAACAGGTGTTTTATATCTTTGGTTTTTAAGTCATTGATTGCAAAGATATACACTGGCATTATTTACCGGGGTGTAGCCTCTTCAAACGAGAGATTTGCGTCATGAAATAAGGAAATACGTCAATCTCAAAAGTGTACAAAGTCTATCGAAAGGGACCCAGTAGCGGAGCTTTTGCATTTTTATGATTGCAATTCAACGATCCGGTGCATAGTTCTGGTGGTAGTTGGACAATTTTTCATAAAGAAACTTCGAGATTTGTCCTCATCTCGGGAATTGCTTGGGGGACAAATGATTCGTCTGCCTCAAACATTTCCGTAGGGGCGGGGCAAATGCCCCCCCCCCCCCCTCCGAGATAGATTTGACACCCCTGATCATCCCTGGGTATGCCCATAGATGTATCAGAGTCATCATCGTTTCAGGAATGATTCAGGAAATGGAGGTTCAATCATGCTATGGCGGTATAGTTTTTGTTATTGTTTGTTTGTATTCGTACATAATTTGCAGATGATCCCGAGTTGCTCGCTTCATAGCATGTTTACATGTAGGCCTAGGCTATTTTGACGTTGTCAACGTCTGGACCATACCTTGTGTCGATATTACTTTCTTCGCGAGCGAGCGCTTTAAAAAATGATGTATACATTATCCTACAAGATAGAATACTGTTCAGCTCTGTTACCTGTCTGAAGGCGGGCGTACGAACGTCATGCAATATGCCAACATTGATACAATCACATTTCTGCTTCCTCCATCTTTTTTCTCAAATTTCAGGGAGGATGATGTACAGGCTATCCCCCTCTTCTCCATTTCGGGGGGGGGGGGGGGGATATATCCCCCCATTCCCCGGGATTTACGCCCATGCTCCCATACACTCTTCTGCTGTCACCCTCTTTTTTATACCAGTACCTCTATATCTCGATCTTTTGCATTCATGCATACAGTTATTGCACACACAGACACACACATCCCCTTCTCTCTCTCTCTCCCTCTCTCTCTCTCAATATACATGTACATCTCTTAATTCCATACATCAAATTTTGAGAAATAATGAAAGCATCCACATATTTGATATTTATACCAGAAATATACTTTTTGGTATAAACTTTAATTTCCATTTTCAGCCAGTCCTCATTATTCATGTAACACTGGTAGCTCCTTGAGGACTGCATGATTAAAGGGACGCAGTCCTCACGAAATTAAAAAAAAAAAATTGTTGTTGTTGGTACCTCCAATGAACTACTTTCACCAAAAACAAACTTTCAAATAACCAAATAAGCTCGTACATTTTGGTTGAAAAAGTGTGACTCTGCATGGTGAATATGATAATGAGCAAGTCCTGGCGGAGAGTCAGACGTCACCGAGGCACAACTCTTCCCAGCCGTGTTCTGCTCGTTATCCGTACGCTCCCTAGTTACCCAGATGCATGAAGACGTCGGTGGCTACTAGTACTACTAGTAGTATTTGACATTGTTTCTACATTGTGTGTGTGTGTGTGTGTGTGTGTGTGTGTGTGTATTGGGTATTATATTCGCACAGTACACGTGTGGACGGTACAACTAGATCTACGGTAGATACCCGGTAATCCAAATTTTGGAAAAAAGGTACATTAATCATGATAACACCACGTCTCATCAACGAACACTGAAGCTTTCGAGATGGTTTGATTTTTGGGATGGTAACACTAGAAATTACTGATAAACAACAAAAATAACAGAAAAAAATCCGTCAATGACACCAATACAGTATGTCCCAAAAAAAATTACAACGGGGCTCACCGCAATATCTTCAAAAATAGTGAATCAATCTTAATACAAATTTAGGGTATGAAACTATAACTCATTGCCCACATCTTACAGAAAACCCCATTCGATTTGCTTCAGTGGTCAAAGAGAAATGAGGAATTTTGTAGAGGATGTCGGGAATCTCTTCTGTCCAAATTCTGTCTATATTGTTCGCACACAAGAGCATTGAATTGCTGAAATTGGAAGAATCAGACTCATGACATGCTTTACAACAATCCACTTTTCTCTGTGACCGCTAAACCAAATTGAATGGGGTTTTCTGCAAAATAGAGCTAAGATGTTATATTTCAAGACCCTGAAGTAGCACTTGGACAGGTCGGTCATATTGGGTGTTATCAATTCGAAAATCTAATTGTAATTTTTGGGGCGACTTACTGCAGTATATCCCCCAAAAATTACAATCAGATTTTCGCATTGATAACACCCAATATATAATTCTTTTAAATGCTACTTCAGGGTCTTAAAATATAAAAATTTCACCATCGCGCTTGTGTAGCCTTTTTGAAAAAAAAAAAAAATCCAGGATATTTTTGTAGGGTCAGGAGGTTTTATTACTTATTCCAGGATTGACTTTGGGTCACTAAAAGAGAGACACAGGATCTGGCCTGCTCTTGCTAAGCAACTGACACAATATGCCTAACTGCTAGCGAGTACTAGTATTATGCCTGAATTAAAAAAAAACAAAAACAAAAACAAAAACAAAACAAAACAAAAAAAAAACGATTACCGAATGTGTAATTCTTGATTGAAAAAAAAATTGATCTAAAGAAATCTAAAAGAAAATCATCAACAAGAACCAATCTGAGTCCTCTACATAGCCGCCACAAAGCCTATTCACAGGGCATATTCGAACATTGACTAAGCAAGAAGGGTACTGATTCATTCGAACATTCATGAAGCACGGTGCTCTTTGTAGCCATATGGTCTCGTAGATGTTGGGAATGGGGACACGCATTTGACATGTTTCTAGTTGAGTTGACACAGTGGACTCGTATTATAACAAAGTCCTCAGGACCGGCAATTTTCTCATGGTTTGTCATTCCTTTTACCTGCAACTGTGAGACACTTTGTATTGTATGGATGGATGGAGTTACAAGGGGGAATATCTGTGCCCATTTCATGGTCGGATTTTGCTTTATCACAGTCTCTTGGCACTTTGATTTGCATATAGGATTGCTTGTTCCAGAGACAGAATGCTCATGCCCATTCAGAACAGGGTTTTCTTGTTGTACATATGTAATAAAAAAATTACACAAAACTTGTATCACTAGCACAGAGACATTTGTATGCCAACATTTAAGAGTAAGTGTTAATGGGTTTCTCCACAGCATGATAATCAGTGTTTATACAGTATACCCAGGCTGTTATCCTTACGAAGAGATTATTTACAACTGGAGTAGGTGACATCATCTGATATTTCTATGGGGAGAACCACATGGGTACTAAGCTGAAACAACTCTGCAACGTGTGTGTAATAAAATTCTTTGTGCAGGATTGCTTGCAAAATGCATATGAAAATAGCTACACTGTACATTTCAATACAGCAAAACCTTCTAGGACAGACTACATGTACAATGTACTGTACATGGAATTCACCATGCACGACGTTCACCTCGGTTGAACTAAAGAAAACTTTCATGTCAGAACATCAAAGTGTTCGATTTTATGAGATAGATTCTTTGACATGATACAGTGTAATTACATGTAAGTAATCAATATTGTTCAAACATTTAATTCAAATAGAGTCTTCATAAATGGGTCAGAGTTATCATTCATTTCATGATCAATCACAAACTCTCACTAGATAAAACAACGCTGTCATTATACATGTACACTAGGAAAATGAAATTGATCTGCCACAGCCACAGCACTTTAATGTGGAGATATAAACTGTGTAATCATGAGTTTTGCAGGCTTAACTGGACAGAAGCCTCATACATTGTATGCCACCACTGGCAAGCTAGATATGTGTTGGCACGTGAAGAATAGAAGCGGTAACATTACAGCAACCTTAACAGCCCCATTCTTTTTTTTTCAAGATTCCCCTCAACTGCAAAGAGAATACGTTAAGAATGAAGTTCACCAGGGCAGATTGTCATTTTGTGTGTGTGTGTGTGTGTGTGTGTGTGTGTGTGTGTGTGTGTGTGTTGAAAGACCAGCTGGCAATGTGTTCCATTTGTCCCTCATATATCTAAACAGTCAAAATACCATTACAAGTACATGTATTTGGAAGTCATACACAACAAACAGACATATACACATAGTCCATGGGCCAGGCCAGATATTGGTACCACCTGAGGTGGCAAAACCTTTTTGGTGTCATTTTGTTTGCTGGGCATAGATATGCTTATCAAGCTATGATAGCATTTCCAAATGAGTAGCTTAGTCATAATAAATGAATTTTTAACCAATTTGGTCTCGTTGTTATTTCCTTATACTTCTGAATCGAAACTAACCGCTATACAAAGAAGAGCACTGTCTTCTGTATGTCCACAGGTGTTCTGTTGTTAACGCGGTGCACTTAGTCTTTATTCAAGGCAGCGAAGGGAATATCCAAAGGTTATGATGTCCACAGTGCTTAGTCTAATATTCAAGACGGCGAAGGAAATATCCAAAGCTTATAATACAGTGTATATCCCTTCATCTAAAAACAACAATAACAACAAAAAAGCAATTCCTCGTGAATTTTACCGTATTTTTCTATTATTTATTATTTTCCGGTGAAAACGCTACGGTGAAAACGCTAATACCACGCCAATGTCGATTTATTTCCATCCAAAATGAAAGATAATGCAAAAACAATATACCGGTACACTACAATACATTATAATAAAAATGTTGTAAATGAACAGAGTGATTTTTGTTTAAAACTGATGTATTTGTTGAGAGGGTAGTATAAAAACAGTATAGAATACTATAGATAATCCCTTTTGTTAGGAACTTTAGATATGATAACGGTACATTGTTCTAGATAAAGACTAAGCGCACTGCGTGACAGCTGTTGACATCATAACCCTTTGGATATTCCCTTCGCTGCCTTGAATAAAGACTAAGCGCACCGCATTTACAACAGAACACCTGTGGACATACATTGTACAGAAGACAGTGCTCTTCTTTGTATAGCAGTTAGTTTCGATTCAGAAGTATAGGGATATAAAAACGAGACCAAATTGGTTAAAAATTCATTTATTATGACCAAGCTACTCATTTGGAAATGCTATCATAGCTTGATAAGCATATCTATGTCCAACAAACAAAATGACACCAAAAAGGTTTTGCCACCTCAGGTGGTACCAATAACCCATTTTTCGGGTCTTGGCCAATGGACTAATATCAAGATGAAAGTTAAATCAAACATATTATTTATTACTCAAATTCACAGATGATGTATTCTGAAAAGAAAATGTAACGACTGATAAAGATAATGGAGATACAGCAGGCCTTTTATCAACTACTGCACATAATTTCTTCAGGAAACAAAAGCAGTTCACATTTTCAAACATGTTGTTAAAACTTGTTTTGTTGAAATAAAGATCATTTGAAAGCATGTTTGACCGTTTTCATTACCAGTGTTTCATTATGCTTTCCACCTTTGACATATCTATAGGATGTCCAATTTAAGTCCAACCGTCACATTTCTCCCTTGCCTGTGTCCCACTTTACCCACGGGTGGGTCAAATTCTCCCCAAATGTAAGTTGTTTTTTTTCTTTTCATTAACAGCAGAAAATTTAAAACAGCGCCACCCCCAACTTATATGGCTCCTTATGTAACCTACTACAAATGTATATCAACCTTCATGCAAGCCCGAAAGGAAATGTAATCATTCTCTTCTATAAAAAGATATCAGAAGAAAATCGGCGAACTTGAAATTATGTCCATCTTCTCCCCGCTCTCCCTTACAGATTTCCCGCACACTTTGCACTACTCTCTTACATTAAGTGCTAAGGATTATGCAAAGACATGTGCCGGTTGAGGGAACCTTTCTGTGTGAAGCACCTTGAACAAACTTGACATCGGAATGGCTTCTCCCTGTGTGTACCCTTATATGGACCCTCATATGGTGCTCTAATACAGATTTCCCACAGACTTTGCACTGCTCTCTTAATACATTAACATGCTTAGGATCATGCAAAGACATGTGCCGTTTGAGGGAACTTTTTTTGTGTGAAGCACCTTGAACAAACTTTACATCAGTGGGCTTCTCCATTGTGTGTACCCTCATATGGACCCTAATAGTCCTTTGATACGTGTACAGATTTCCCACAGACTTTGCACTGCTCTCTTACATAAACATGCTTAGGATTATGCAAAGACATGTGTCATGTGAGGGAACCTTTCTGTGCAAAGCACATTGAACAAACTTTACAGCAGAATGGTTTCTCCCCTGTATGTACCCTCATATGGACCCTCATATGGTGCTCTAATACAGATTTCCCACAGACTTTACACTGCTCTCTTAATACATAAACATGCTTAGGATCATGCAAAGACATGTGCCGGTTGAGGGAACCTTGCTGTGTGAAGCACCTTGAACAAACTTTACATCGGAATGGCTTCTCCCCTTTGTGCACCCTATGGTCACGCATAATGTGCTTTACTATAAATTTCTCACACACTGTGCACTTCTCTCTTAGAAATGAGCGCTTGTGTTTCTTAAATTGAGGCTTGCTTTGGTGTTCATATTTTATCCTTTTGACACATCAAGAGAGGTTGCCCTAACTGTCTCCACTAAATGTATTTGGGTTAGTCGTATCACAACTGTGCATGGGACCGTGCAAACATATGTTCCGTTTGAGGGACCATCTGTGTGAGAAGCACCTTGAACAAACTTTAAATTGGAATGGCTTTTTCCCCGTGTGCACCCTCATATGGATCTTCATCCATCTCTTTAATGTGGACTTCCTGCACACTTTGCACTGCCCCTTTTTTCGAAAGAGTGCTTGGATACCTCTCCCTCAGGCTTACTCTGGTGTTCATGTGATTTCACCCTCTTCTTTGACAAATCAAGAGAGGTTGATCTCACTGTCTCACCAAACGAATTTGGGTTAGTTGTATCACATCTGTGCATGTGACCGAGCGAAGACATGTGCTGTTTGAGGGAACTTTTCTGTTTGAAGTACCTTGAACAAACTTTACATTGGAATGGCTTCTCCCCCGTGTGCACCCTCATATGGACCCTCATATAGTCCTTTGATACAGATTTCCCACAGACTTTGCACTGCTCTCTTAATACATAAACATGCTTAGGATCATGCAAATACATGTGCCGTTTGAGGGAACTTTTCTGTGTGAAGCACCTTGAACAAACTTTACATCGGAATGGCTTCTCCCCCTTATGCACCCCCATATGGACCCTCATATAGTCCTTTGATACAGATTTCCCACAGACTTTGCACTGCTCTCTTATTTGTACATAAACATGCTTACATGTAGGATCATGCAAAGACATGTGCCGTTTGAGGGAACTTTTTTGTGAGAAGCACCTTGAACAAACTTTACATTGGAATGGCTTCTCCCCCGTGTGTACCCTCATATGGATCCTCACACATTCCTTTGATATGGACTTCCTGCACACTTTGCACTGCTCTCTTTTTTCAAAAGAGTGCTTGGATACCTCCCCCTCGGGCTTACTCTGGTGTTCCTGTGATTTCATCCTCTTCTTTGACAAATCAAGAGAGGTTGCGCTCACTGTCTCACTAAACGAGTTTGGGTTAATACTTGTATCACTTTTGTGCATGTGACTGAGCAAAGATATGTGCCGTTTGAGGGACCATCGGTGTGAGAAGCACCTTGAACAAACTTTACATTGGAATGGCTTCTCCCCCGTGTGCACCCTCATATGGATCTTCATCCATCTCTTTAATATTGATTTCCTGCACACTTTGCACTGCTCTCTTTTTTCAAAAGAGTGCTTGGATCCCTCCCCCTTGGGCTTATTCTGGTGTTCATGTGATTTCATCCTCTTCTTTGACAAAACAAGAGAGGTTGATCTAACTGTCTCACTTAACGAATTTGGGTAGGTTGTATCACATGTGTGCATGTGACCTTGCAAAGACATGTGCCGTTTGAGGGAACTTTTCTGTGTGAAGCACATTGAACAAACTTTACATTGAAATGGCTTCTCCACCTTATGCACCCTCATGTGGACCCTCATATAGTCCTTTGATACAGATTTCCCACAAACTTTGCACTGCTCTATGGCATAAAAGTGCTTAGAATCATGCAAAGACATGTGCCGTGTGAGGTTACCTTGCTGTGTGAAGCACCTTGAACAGACTTTACATTGGAATGGCTTCTCCCCTGTGTGCACTCTCATGTGTAGTTTGAGGGACCAACTCTTTGCAAAGCACATTGAACAAACTTTACAGCGGAATGGCTTCTCCCCTGTGTGCACTCTCATATGGTCATGCATATTGTGCTTTAATATAAAATTCTCACACACTTTGCACTGTGCTCTTAGATGTGGGCGCTTGCGTTTCTTTAATTGGAACTTGCTTTGGTGCTCATGTTTCATCCTTTCTTGGGACACATCACGATAGGTTGCCCTCATAGTCAAACTAAACAAATCTTTGTTACAGGTATCATATGCCTGCTTGGGACCGTGTACAGACATATGTCGTTTGAGGTACTCACTTCGTGAGAAGCACCTTAAACAAACTTTACATCGGAATGGCTTTCTTGCATAAAAGTGCTTAGGATCATGCAAAGGCATGTGCCGGTTGAGGGAACCTTGCTGTGTGAAGCACCTTGAACAAACTTTACATTGGAATGGCTTCTCGCCCGTGTGCACCCTCATGTGGACCCTCATATCTTTCTTTAATACAGATTTCCTGCACACTTTGCACTGCTCTCTGGCATAAAAGTGCTTAGGATCATGCAAAGACATGTGCCGGTTGAGGGAACCTTGCTGTGTGAAGCACCTTTCTCGTCTAACCAGCCCCTCCTTATCCTCTGCTGATACATCTTGCCCTGTTGAAGCTGATGGGGCTGTATTAGTCTTCTCACTGTCCACTGGTGGTGTGTCATTCATCATCCCTGCAATTGCCAGGCACTTTGCATTAATTGTTGCAGAGTTGCAATGTTGGTCGGATCCTGCTTCATAAAAGCCTCTCTGGATCTCATTTTGATTCAGGGTGCTTGTGCGCAACACAGAATCCTCATCATCATTCAGAACAGGGTTCTTTGTTTCACCTGTTGGTATAAAGAAATGACATGAAACTACGCAGTTTGTATTGCATTATCAAGCTACAATGGTCCCTACCTAATACATAATCAGTGTTATTACATTCATGATTATCAACTTTACAAAGAAAAAAGATTTCAAATTAAAAGAAAAAAGATTTCAAATTAAAAGAAAAAAGATTTCAAATTAAAAGAAAGAGTAGCATGATCTGACATATCATCAAGAAAAGGCAGTAGAACAACCAAATATTGTGTGCATCAACATTCTTTGTGCAGCATTGTGTGGAAAACCTCCTACTTATTAGACCCACGTACTACAAAACCAACAAAAAGTTGTCAGACATAAATTAGTTGAGAGCAAATTCTGAAAGAGGGCAAGTCAAAGATAACCCACATGTTATCTATGGCACATCACTGAGGCCTTTGTGGCCTAAAAATAGTGTAAATGGCCTCTGATTATACTAGAATTCATCATGACGATTGCTACTTGTATCTCGGAGAAGTATAATCATGTCAAAAAGGAGAAAAATTATAAAAATGCCCTTGAAATGCATATTTTAGAAAAGAAAATCTCTGCCATAACACATGAGACCAAAAAAAAAAAAAAAAATGTTTTTGAAACATTTTTTTTGTACCCTGAAAAGTCTCTAAATGTATTTTATTTTTGAAACTTTTATCTCAGTACCATAAAAGTCACAACACCCACAACTATCAGAGGTACAAGTTTTGTGTCCAATGTCATGAGGCAAACAGCTCCAATTACATGTAGATATTTTAATTAAAGGGGATGGCTAGTAACTGATCAGAGGGAATCAGTGGGAATGCTGGGGGATGACCATTCCAATCCTTGTGGGATTCATTTAAGAGTACACTATACAATGTATTTATTGTTGTGTGAAATTTGCTTCAGATTGGTCTCATATTCAAGCAATGTGCAGTTCATTGTTTCCAAGTAAGCATGACTGTACAGTGTCGGGTCGTTAACAATTGCTAACTTGGAATCATGAGATCTTGCACGGGATAGAGTAGGTACCCATGCTGTGTACCGTATCGTATCCCAAGTACAACCAATGTAACTTTCAGGTCCATCTTCATAGACATGAACATTGAGTGAATGTAACAAGAGAATCCATCGTACAGTGGGAGTTTGAGGAAAATTGAGCAATCCGTTCAGAAATTATGAATTTTTGAATTTTCTGCTCAGTCACTGCTGGATGAAAAGACTACTGTAGCTTGTGATGTCACATGTGTATAAAGATAATAAAGAAAATATATAGACAATTTTACATATTTTCACAATTTTTTGAATAATAAAAGAACAATTGACTTGCCTCTGCCAGAAGGTACGGGGAACGATATTAGGTATGATTCGGCATGCGCTTCTTCATTGTGGATGAGCATGTGTTTCTTGAGTCTATAAGGTGTTCCACATGACTTCCGACAAATGTGGCAGACGGAGGTTTTTGAAAACTGCTCTGGCACACCATTCTGTACTTCACCTTTTCTGGGAGCATGTGCATAATCATGTTTGAGAACTTGGCTCTTCCTGTGAGTTTCCAGATTCCAGCCATGTGGAAAGCACCTGGAACTGCACTCACACTTCAACACATTTCTCTGGGCAAGGGTTTCTTGTGAATGCAGTTTATTGTGCTTGTTAAGATTCCATTCGTTGACACACATTTCACACTTGTACATGGATTGCCCAAAATGTAGTTGTACTTCTTCAGGATGCACTACTCTCGCATGTTTGTTCAGGCCCAACTTTGTCCAAAAGTCTTTTGAACACCACTTGCATTGCCATATTTTTCGCCCCTCATGTAGTTGCATATGTCTTGCAAGATTGGCAAAACGGCCTCCACAAACACGACACTCTTCACTACAGGTCAAAGGCACATTCCCATGAGACCCAGAGTTGCATTCCACCGAAGTGTCTGTTCTGGCACACACATTCAGGACCTTGGCCAGTGGTCTAAGTTTCCCCGGTCCAGACTGCATGTGACTGGATGCCTCTGATGCCAAACTTTTCTCAGCATCAGCTCCACATTGGACTCCAGTGTCCAGAGCATCATCTATTTCAAAGGAGTCAAACAATTATATAGACAACATTTGTCACAAATATCACACAAAGTATTAGAGTGTAAGAATATATATATAATATATATATATGTGTGTAGCCCTGTGAAGAAATACGCTGACACTAAGAAGGAGGTCAGTTAAAGGCTATTGCCCATCCCCTCCTACAAGTCAATTGTATGAAGTTTTATTTGTTGATTTATATTTTTTGTTGTTTTCATGATGTGTTTTTTTCAGAATTGCTGAGGTCAGGGATATTGGACAATATGTATAATAAGGAATAAAGAAAAGGAAAGAAAATCTGGACAATATGTATAATAAGGGATAAAGAACAGAAAAGGGATATTTGGATGATGTCCAGAGTAAGGGAATAGAGTGAAAAGAAATAATATAGCATATCGTCGCTGGGGCGACAAGACCTTGTATCTACACAAGAGACCCGCGGGTCTAGCGCTCACCAGAGTATCGCAAGTTCACCTTTCACGCAGTTGCTAATCTAAATTATTCACAGCTCTACCAAAATTTGACTAGGCATTCTCAAGTAGAAGATGAAAATGCACAATAAGGGCCCAAATTTTTTAAGATTCCTTAATTTGGGGGGATTGGGGCCCCCTGGGGCCCTCTGGGTGGGGCATGGTGCCCATTCTTATAAATTGAGATCCTGACCCCCTAGGGATGCTACCTGCCAAGTTTGACGAAAATACATCATGAGGTTTTCAGGAAGGAGATGAAAATGTACAATTCAGGCCTCCATTTAAACCTTCCCAACCAGCCCCCCCCCCCCCTCCCCCAAGAGAGGCTCCCCTGGATCTCCTATGAACAAACTTGAAAATACAGTCATTAATGTACTCACTCATACTATATCTGTATCCAATGGGATAGACATTCCTTTGACATGTTTTGGGGGGGCTTCATTTCTGGGGTAAGAGATCTAGGATTTGTAGAGGACATCACTTAACTGATTAACTGACCATTAATCAAAAAAACTCATTTTCACCAAAATTGCAGATACAAGGTCTTGTCACCCCAGTGGCAATATTTTGTTAACAAAAGGAGAAAAGGAAATTAGGAAGATAGGTCCATGAAAGGTCAGGGTTGGTATCTATGATATAGGCATCAAGGGATCATTTTGGGGGGCGGAAGGCGCGAAAGTAAGGGTTTATTTGACAGGACATGTGAAACTGTTCCATTTGGGGAATGAGATTAAAGGGCCGATGTCAGTAGTATAGGGCAGAGGGGGAGTTGAAACAAACCAGCATGGAGTCGGACTGTCTATCGGACGTTTAATAGGGCCAGAGGGGTTTGGGAACCAATCACAGATTGGTAAAAAGACCACCTGATGCCTCAGAACCAATAGGAAATAAGAAGGTAAGGAATGAAGAAATACATAGATGGTCAGAATATATACAGCTTAGTAGGGTTAGGAAGACAGACACAGACCGAGACAGGGAGAAACAGACAGAGGGAGAAGAGAAGGGGCGAAAGAGAGCGATTCCAGTCACCATTCAAGGGGAGAAGTTGGTTTCAGCCAGCCTAGGGCACCACCACCACATCCAGTTTCAACCGGTCCAGAACTTTGCTATTTTGTCTGCCAGTTTCCGAACTTTGTTAATTTCGTACCAAGCCGAGAGAAAGAAAGAGGCAGAGAGAGGTGCTCTCGTGTCTTAGCTCATTGTCATAGTGTACTACCGAAAGGCCCCTCCCCCCATCCACCATCCATCCAGTCACTTAACTACTAAACTCTGGGAGAGTGCGAACTGAGAACTTTTGTCTGAATCGTGAGGCAGTTCAACGCCCGTAACATTGAGTGGACTCCTTCCTCAGCAGCGGGAACCAGGCTGAGCCTCCCGCACACTGATGCCTAAGCCTCCCGGCATTTTCGACTCAGACTGTCCGTTGAACCCCGAGGCTGTCATCCAGTGACCCGTAGGCGAGACCAGAGGAGAGGAGAGCAGAAGTCGCCCTGCCACCCCAGTCCGCCAGTGCATCAATGGGGGGACCCAGTGCGCCAGAGATGGGAGCCGCCCGGCGACAACCACAACCAGCTCACCGAAAAAGCAATAAGTGGCCACACCCTACTAATTTCATCCTCCCAACTAATAACACCCCCTTCCCTCCGTAGAGTAAGCTATTTGAAACAATTGGCACCACCCCGTTGGGGGTAGCGTTGTGTAGGTTGGCTCAGGCAGAGCAGTATTGATATACGGGTAACACCGAGAAGCTACCTCTATATAAGCTTATGATTCATGTATAGTGATGATCGAAATTTTATGGTTATAATTTGTTAAGCCGACTGCACAAGAGAATTATTATACAAACGGTCACTTGTAATTTTATCGCCCGGAAGTCAAGGCCGGTAAATAAACGTGCGATATTTTCTTTACCCCAAACGCACTCGCTTTTCCTTGTAAATCTGAGTTAAATTGTGTCATATTTTTAATTGTTATAATTCATTAATTGTTGAATGAGTGGTGTGTCCTCTAGCTCCAGGCCGAGTGGACTACTAAGCTAACAGACCCTTTGAAAAATAAACTCCAGTCTACTTGGATTGACCTGTCGATCTACACCTAGTGTCGAGCCCCTTCCCCAAGAGCGGAGGTTGGGGGTGGGCAAGATTATACCGTATGTCCCCCAAAAAATTACAGCGGGGCCCTATGCAATGATATCTTTACTAAATATTGCATCAATCTAAATACAAATTCAGGGTATGAAACTATAACTTATTGCCCACATCTTACAGAAAACCCCATTCGATTTGCTTCAGTGGTCAAAGAGAAATGAAGAATTTTGTAGAGGATGTCGGGAATCTCTTTTGTCCAAGTTCTGTCTATTGTTCACACACAACATCATCAAAGTGCTAAACTTGGAAGAATCAGACTCATGACATGCTTTACTACAATCTACATTTCTCTGTGACCGCTTAACCAAATCGAATGGGGATTTCTGCAAAATAGACCTAAGATGTTACATTTTAAGACACTGAAGTAGCATTGAAAACTAGAAATGTCGCTACAGCGACTGGTTATACCCCCGCCAAACAACATTTCATAAGCTTTGGTCAAAACAACATTTCATAAGCTTTGGTCAAAAAACTGAGGAAGTAGTTAAATCCGCAAGATCTTTCCTTGATCTTCTGCCATTAATATGCCGTTACCATGGCAACGTACTTTCGGGTACTGTCGAAAAATGCGTCTTGCACATCTACAACCAAAGGCACACATCTATACCAAGTTTCATGGAAATTGGGCAAAAACTGAGGAAGTAGTTTGCAACACAAAATTTTCCATCATTTTGGCTCATAATATGTGAGCTGTTACCATGGCAACATACTTTTTGTCACTGTCAAGAAATGTGTCATGCTGACCTATATCCTAAGACAAACATTCAATATGAATTCCATGAGAATTGGAAGAACACTGATGAAGCAGTTTTGCCATGAAGCATTTTGCCCTATATTTTACCAATAACATGCCGTTACCATGGCAACGCACTTTTTGCCACTGCGGAAATATGTGTCTTGCACATTAACATATTCAGATGAACATCTGTACCTAATTTCATAAAAATTGATCAAAAACTGTGGGAGGAGTTCGCGACGCAAGATTTGTACCCATTTTTGCCCATAATATGCCGTTACCATGGCAACGTACTTTTGGGTACTGTAAAAAAATATGTCTTGCACATCTACAACCCAAGGCACACATCTGTGCCAAGTTTTATGGGAATCGGTTGAAAACTGAGGAAGTAGTTCGCGACGCAAGATTTGCAACGGACCGACCGCCCGCCCGACCGCCCGCCCGACCGCCCGACCGACCGCCTGACCGACCGCCCGACCGACCGTCCGCTGATTCCTATAAGCCTTTTCGCAGTTGTAACTGCGCATGCGCGAGAAAATCGGGTTTGGAGATAAATTAACCAAACAGTCAATGCGTGCGCGGCTCGGGCCGGGCGATCGAATCGACAGGTGATTCGTGAATGCATTGTGGATGTTGGCGGACCAACGAACGGTAATTTTTGCCGACATTCTGTGAATCTTGACTCTAGGCCTTTGATAATCTGTTTATCTATATATTCCTATATTAATGAATCATGTATTTTTTTTTTTTTTTTTTATTTTTTTTATTTTTTTGCGTTTTGAGATTTTAGACGATCTTCAATCATAGTCAGTTTTAGACTAGGTCCAGGCTAACTGCGACAGCCGTCGCACGAAGCGGCGCGGTCCCCGGGGCTAGGTCCAGGCTAGGACAGGTAGGCCGGATAACGTGGCTTTCAGACAAAACATCACATATTAAAGATAATGGATGGGACTGTTAGTGTTGTTAAGAATGAGGTTCTAACTTCTATAAATGGCATAGATTTCTAGGCCTAATGTTGAATATGTTTTCAGGTGCAATATTTATTCATGGTTACGTACAGGCCAGGAACTGATGTTTGAGATTGCATTAATTGGATTTTTGACAAAAATACTCTTATGTTTGAATTCTGAATTCTGTCGATTTGATTGTTATGTAGACTGTTAGGTCTAGAGCACTCATAGAGCACTTACTATACCCAGTAATGGTAAATGACACCACCTTTTCTTCATGAATATTTGCTTCAAATATTTACTCTTTTAAATTACTTTTTGCAAATTCAAATTCATTGTTAGTTTACATCAATATCAAACATCCAGAAAGTGCTGAAAACATAAGCTAACAGTAACATCCAAATGTTAAAAGAAAAAAAAATTATACCTACTTTAATTCCATAGTCACCAAAATGATCCCGTACGGTTTTGGGACTTTTGTACACGAGTGTGCACTCAAACAAATGCCACTGTATTTTACGTTCGTGCCCGTATAAGGTCATATTACTTGTAATTTGACCTTGTACTTGTAGAAGTGGTCTAGAGAAGACTATAGATCTACGTGTAAACTCAGCCTATAGTATGAGTATGACATGTTATTGTAAAACCTTAATTAAATGGGAGTCTTTGGATGAGAGAGCACATTTTTTTGTCACTGTGAGAAAGATGTTGAAGGTGTGAGTGTAAAGTTGTTATGTTTAATATTGTGTACGGTGTGCGTGTATGTCTTAGCATCTTGTTTACATTTGTGGAGAGTGAGTCATCAGATCTATGTCTAGCGTCAGAGCATGAAAGAGGCTTGCAAGTAATATTGCATAACCATGCACAGTGCCTGATTCCCCCATTCTGCGGGGAGCAGTCGATTTGGTTCACAATTCCAATTGTTCTAACTTCTCCGCAGGATGGTGGTGGTGGATTTGACAAGCACCGGCATGGTACTGTGCACTGTTTCTTTATGCAACCTACTTTTTGGTCTTTGCTTCCTTCATTTTTTTTTTAATTGACAGAACCCTTTCCGGTGTAACTATCGAAAATCCTTACATGTTGGTCTATATTGCTATATATTTTTTTGTGTATCGTTATATTTCTTTCATGTTCAATGCCCAACTAGCTATGCATTAATTCAGTTGGGCCTAGAAGATGATTAATTATGCCTACTTTTGTGTGCTGGGCAGTAGAGCCAGCACATTTTAGTTTTTACACATAAAGATGGTTTGGATAGATAGTATCGTAAATTATTTTGTTTCCTTTTCTTCCACTTCAGCTCGAATCACCATGAAGCTGTGTGCAGTTGTCGGCTGTAGCAATGGATCTTATCAGCTGGATAAGTGGAAGCAGGGAAAATGCTCCAAGCATCAAACTTTCAATGGACTAGGGTGTTGTGATTGTGATCCTCCATTTCATCTCTTCCCATTTCCCACTGAGAAGCAAGATCAAGATGGCAGAAGGCGATGGAATAAGCTTATGAACCAAAAGGATCAATCAACTGGTAAAAACTGGATAAACAAACCTCATGATAGAGTGTGTTCGAAACATTTCCCGGATGGGAAACCAACCTTGGCGCATCCTGATCCTGTACTTCATCTTGGATACAAACTTTCACCGCAAATAGCACCAAAGCGTGCACCACCAAGAGATCGTGAAGAGCCAACCAAATCTAGGAAAAGAGTTTGCCGTACTCCCACTACATCTTCAACACCAAGTCCATCTATTGGCATGGCTGCTTCAGTGAAGGTTGAAGAGGATCACAGGTACACTTACAAGTGTGATTGCAAGCCTAGTTGTGATTGTGTAGGCTGCATCCAAAAACAGGCAAAAATTATTTCTCTTGAACACAGAGTCAAGGAGTTACAACACAAATTAATTTCAAGACAAACTGAAAACAAAGGACCAAAGAGCTGCAGAAAGAAACTTATATGTGCAGAGAACATAAGTACTGACAAAGATGTTAACCATTGTACAGGTATCAGCTCCAAACAAGCATTTGAGGACATGTACAAATTTGTAGAGCCTCATGCAAAGACAATGAGCTACTGGAAGAGTGCTAAATGTAGCAGGAAAGGCCGTCCATTCAAGGGTACCCCAAAGAAATCTGGTCCAAGGAGAAAATTGCAACTCAAGGATGAATTTCTACTTGTTCTGATGCGTCTTCGATTAGACTTGACTGTCCAGTTTCTAGCATTGCTGTTTGGAATTGTATCCAGCACATGCTCCCAGATAATTACAACTTGGTTAAGGTTCCTTGCAATGACCCTAAAACCTCTGATTGTGTGGCCAAACAGATCATCCATCTCTCTTAATATGCCCATACAATTTAGGAAGCACTGCCGGAACATTAGATCCATAATTGACTGCACGGAAATATTCATTGAGAGGCCACGATCACTTGACCTGCAGGCATCAACTTGGTCAGATTATAAGAAACATAATACCATTAAAGTATTAGTTGGGATCACGCCAAATGGGCATATTTCCTTCTTGTCAAAAGCCTACGGAGGAAGAGCATCTGATGTTGCAATCTTCAGAGAAAGTGGGTTTCTAAGCCTCCTAGACCCAAATGATGTTGTAATGGCCGATAGGGGATTTCCAATACAGGAAGAATTACTCTTGCACCATGCTACGCTTGAAATACCACCAGCTGCACAAGGCAAGCGTCAGATGACAAGGAGTAAAGTGCAAAAGACAAAAGTTATTGCCAATCTTAGAATTCATGTGGAGAGAGCAATTAATCGTTTGAAAGATTTTAAAATCTTAAACAACACAATGCCTCTCACACTTGTACCCAGCGCAGATGATATATTGATTGTATGTGCAGCTCTAGTTAATCTGCAACCAGATCTTATTAAGTGATGTTCAGGTGGACTACAAACTTTTGTGGTAGTTTTATGTCATGACTATGATTCAAAATATTTTTGTGAGGTCAAATAACTGAAAAAAAATTGTAATGGAAAAGATGTACATATATATCCAAAACAGAGTAAAGTTTCAATTCTTCAAAGTGATGTCTTACTGCTTTTGTACTTAAAAAAAAAAAATTACATATACTACAAAGTATTTCTTCGAAAATATTTTCTTTCATATCCTTTTCCCCCCTCTCGTGCTTTGAAAGAGACAGCAAAACAACACAGTGGTGGATCCAGGCAGGGGACAAAGTTGATGCGCGCTCCCTCTGTAATTTTAAGCCACAAGATAGTTATGGTAAATTGCAAAAATTGAATGAAATCAAATTTTTTTATAAATGTGCTATTTTGTGGTGCTGGGTGAATAATTTTAATGCTTTGTTAAATCATTTTCAAAAGAAAATACCGAAAACTTTGGAAATATTGAATTGTTCCCATATAGGTATTGTATGTACTACATGTAGGGTCCTATAGTGATATTTTGCCATTTGTCATAATTATAAATGAAAATATGTTGTACAAAATGATTGCAAGTACTAGTAGGTTTAATTGTGTTTTGGGACAAAATCCAGCACTTTCTGTAGATCAAGTAAAAAATTTTTGAATTCACCAAAACATTGAATGTGTACACTAATATAGCTAAATCTAATTGTCATTTTGTGCCAATTTTATATTTGCTCTTTGTGCCCCCACTCATTCCAAATCCTGGCTTGTGTAATAGAATCAATGCTCAATCCATTCTAAATTTCATCTCACATTGTCTTAGGTGCTGTTGATGTAATGCACCTAACATTGCTTTTAGGTGCTAAATGGTTTCTAATGTGTTTATCATTTAACTTTGACCAATTGTTATACAGGGTGGCCCAGAAAAAATGGCCTAACCTATTTCCCACGGATTGTTTTTGCAATGAATGGTATCAGTGGATGAGGTAACGTCTTCTGAGAAAAATGACACCAAGATCAGAAAATTTGGTTCAGCAGTTTTCATTTAATAGTACATTGTGTGGGGCAAAGTCACGCCTTAGAATTGTTCTCTTGTCGGCTACCCCTGAACTGAAAATGGTGGAAATCCGGGCGTACCACAGCTAGAAAGAGTAATCAGATTAAGTTGATCAATTCTTACGAGTAGTCTCTAGTCAATACAATTTATCAACTGAATCAGATTACCCTAAACAACTGTGGTACGCTCAAATATCCACTATTTTCAGTTTAGGGTTAGCCGACGAGAAAATTTTTAGGGCTCGACATTACCTGACAAAATGTACTAGAAAATGAAAACTACTCAACCAAATTTGCTCATCTTGGTGTCACTTTTCTAATCAGATGTTACCTTATCCACTGATACCATTCATTGCAAAAACAATCCGTGGAAAATAGGTTAGGCCGTTTTTTTCTGGGCCGCCCTGTATAGTAAATAAAGAAGCTTTAATAGGAGTGAACTGTAATTTGTTAAACAAATTTCGGCATTACTCTCATGTGGTGAAGGTCGCATGTTCGATCTGTAATGAATATCGCAAGTCACCAAGTCACAAAAAAACTGGAAGTGGGATTCAAACCTGCCATCTACTGCATGCAGGGCAGGAACTTGCCCACCAGGCTGTTCTGGTTCAAGGCCAAGTCACAATCTTCGGCACGTGGGAGTAATGCTGAACACTTGTTTGAAAATTATTGTAATATTCAGGCGCGGTTCTACGGGGAAGAGGGGGGCTTAATTGTACATTATATGTCAGTATACAGGGAAACCCCGTTATAACGAGCTCGGATATAGCGAGATATCGCTTTCAACGAGGAGATTTTACTGGTCCCATTTTCATTTGCACATATCAAAATGGTACAAAAATGCATACGTTTATAACGAGGTACCGGTTATAACGAGGAAAAATTGGCGGTCCCTTGGACCTCGTTATAACGGGGTTTCCCTGTATAATGATTATAATCTTTGGCTCTAGGTCCGCACTTGGTAATACATGTATGTATCTTGTGATTCCATGACTACTGAGAGTCTGTACAGAAATTTATACAAATGAAACAAAATGTAATTCAGTTACATGTTCAGGTGTTTTGTTTTATTAGAAGTGAGCCAGTCTTCAATGCATTGAAGCTCAGACATTGAGGAGGTAGATCTTTTTCTGTATACATAAGTACACCCGATAAAATTTAGTAAAACACATAACCTTAATGCCCGCTGAACACTACACGATGGTCTTCAGCCATGAAGTAACATGAAATTGCATACATTTTCTGCACAGTGGGTCAATGGCCAGTCTTAAAAAATTTGACATGTCAAATCCTTAAGACTGGTCTTAAGACCGAGTCTTAAGACTGGAGACTGACAAGGTTGTGACGTCACACTTCTGGTCTTAAGACCGGTGAATCTTGGCAATAGTACGCGGTGGGCTTTAGTTACAATTTGATGAAAAACCTGATAACCTTTACCATCATTTTAAAGGTTTTAAACTTTGTTACAGGCTACTAGTCTTGTACATTAAAGTTTGTTGCTTTAATTATATCTAGGGAGCACACAGGTCTAGTACTGATACTGGATGGAAATAAATTAAGAATGAAGAATACACACACATTTACCTACATGTACATGTAGGTGTAATACTGACATTGTATTGAAACAGCTATCAAGAATGCAGAGAAATTACATGTACATGTAACCTCATAGATCACTCATGATTTTCCCAGTCTACTTGTTTTGTCACGTTTATCCCACCATCACTTGTGCTTGCACATTGAGTAATTCCCTTTAAAAATGGTTACATGAATGATGAATTTGAATGTAAAGAACTATTTGAAAGATGTTTTTTTTAATATGGCCATGTCATTAAAAGAGAAAGATGCATGTAATGAATATGCACCTGTATTTGAGTCTTCAAATTCTTATGTGCTGTACTTACACAAGTTATCTTTTAAAGTCATAAGTAGCTGCCTGCAGTAATAGAGTGAAAGGGTTGAGAGGGTGAAGAATGCATGAGAGAGATTGAGAGAGCACTAAAAAAAAGTGAGAAAAGGGGGAGGTGGGGGGGGGGGGAGAGGTAGAACAGTACACGAATACGTGCAGTCAACCTCGCTGAAATTGAATACAAATGAACAAGAAAAAAATCCTTTCACAAATGTTGCTTTACACAATAAAATAAATACTGGTTTACACCTATCTGAACCAGAATTTTTCTTTGACTTATACGATTATTCGAGTTGTGTGAAGATTCGGAGTAGCATCTCTTAAATTCCATATCTCAGACTAGCGTCTATTAAATTCCATATTAAAGCAAATACATCGTTCTCATCAGGGTCATTGTGAATAACTCTTGAAGCATAAAAAATGGCAAGCATAATTGCATTTTGATATTAATAATCTATGAGAAAAGAGTGTGAATCTGTATGCAGTCATTTAGGCAAGGCACAGGTATTTCCCAGTGATGTACATGTACATGTATGTAAGTACATGTACATGTAGTAGCAGGTATAGCAATGACGATTTTTGTTTCCTTGAACAGTGCAAACTCACAATATGCTTACGACCAATAAAATTACCTCGATATTTCAAGTTCACGTATCTTTTCATTTCATCTATGAATAAAATCAGAAAATTAATGATACTAGCAAAAATATCTTAAAGATAGAGACATTTGCAGCCTAAAACCTGATATGTTCATACACCTTGAAAAGTCACAAAACTTTGCATGAATAAATGTTAACTCTTCTCAAAATGTGTGTGAAATCTTAGAATCATACCTTTAATACAATATTTGTAAAGTATGAAAACTAATCAACTAGTGTCGCCTGATATCGCAATATACATTTTAACCAGATAAAATTTAAAATGATGAGACTTTGTCATGTCCCCTTGAACTAGCTCAGACAAAATATTACAAAGTACTAATTCAAGGTTCTAGATTGATAACTGCTTTATGTGAAAGACATAAATAACCGAAGAAATCTCACATTTTAGGCTGCAAATGTCTCTGTCTGCCATTAACCCTTTATGCGTTACGTTCGCAATTTTGCACAATTGTCATGAAATTCAAAGGCAGGAAGTACTGCTCATTGTTCTGGGAATGAACAATCGAAAAAATCAATACCTTTCTCCCAAGGTGCTGGGTCTGTTGGGGGACCAATTCAATGCACTATTAACCCTCTCATTACCATAGGCATGTAGATGTCTAGTAAGTCAATGGAGTTTGCAAGGTCTGGTACTGAGAGGGTTAATGTGCTCAGAAAAGTATTTAAGTTCATTTTCTTGGATATCACTCTTTAAGTAATCTTAAAGTAACGCATAAAGAGTTAAGGGGTAAAAGGTAGTGTGAATGATAAATATTTTCCAGATATTTTAAGTTATATTCCATTCATAGTACTGTCAATATTCAATACAGTTGCTGCACACACTATGCTACGGTTCATGGCTTTTACTGACAAGTTCAGGGGCAATGTGTTGGCAGAAGAATTTCTCGGCCACATCCATCGCTTTGTTCCACATTTCTCTATTAAAAAAAATGCGCTCTAGATGGAATCCTGATTGGGTGTATACAAAGAAGTCACACCACGTGCGTCCAGTGATCCCCATTTGGCACTGAACTTGATAATAGTACTGGTGATTGTTTTTCAGTTTTGTTTCTCCATCTACCATGGTGAGATAGTCGAGATTCTCAGCTGTTGGTTCCTCAAAGGCAATGGTCCGAGGACACTTTATCTCTAGGACTCCAGGCTCATCACAGCACTTACAAGAAACCAATCCATCAGGTGAAGCTCCAAGAAACACCTTGATTGGATGGACGAATAGACCACACTCCTTTACCTGTACACTTTGGTGGCCATTTTCTTTTTGGATTGTTTCATATGCATTCCTTGCGATTGGCTCCATTATCCGTCCATACTTCAGATTCGGTAAATTTCGATCAATAGTAGAACGACCCATCAGTCTTTCTATGATAGGTTTTGTGTCCTGACTTTTGGAAGAACATGGATCATCGAGCGTAGCTTGCCTTGTAATGGCTGATTTCAAGTTAGATGCTGTTATCATTCCTGCACGAAATTTTGCCCACTGTATATTTTCTGCTTGGCCTCTTGTATGTTCTTCCACGACATTAACTTCCTCCTGTGTATACGTAGGCAAACCATTCAGGAACGACTCTACAGTCTCATACCTGCCACCTAAAGTTGTCAGACAGTCGGGATCGACTGAATTCTTTGTTTCAACTTCTACCTCTTGTCCCAGATTGAAGTCTACTTCAGGAGAGTAGTTCACAGATGGTGACACATTGTGGCTTTCTTCATCCTGTAAATACTTAAATACTGTTGATCTCTCACAAGTTGGGTACATGGCATTCGCAAGTTGTCTTGCTGGTGGTATTGCCTTGCTTCCCATTGGGTTGAATAGCCTCTTTACTGCTGTGTTGACTGGCTGTTTGCGTTTCCCTGTATTAGAGAAAAAAAAATGGAATCAACATTGAACCCCAAAATACATAATAAATAATTTTGATAATTTCCTTCAGAGGCCTTTCAACCTAAATATACTTTTTTAAAGTTCATTAAATATCAGAAGTTATTAAACAAGTAGTAAAAATTTACATCCTAGATTCATACTTTATTGTAGTTTTTTGTTTTCCAATTCTTTTGATAAAACACACGGCTTAAAGCCACTGTTTAACATCGTAACTGATCGATTTAAAAAATTCTAAAACTGTGTAGCCTGACCTCTCTAATCATGTTCAGATGGATGAAAAAACAGCCAAGAATGCAAAAATAATGAAAGAAAACCAGTCATTATCAAGATATCTATGAAAGTTGTAGTTATTATCGCTAGCTATAATAACTCCAGTACTGTAGTCTATGGGGTGATCTTTTAGGTTTTCACTCTTTTGAAGCACTAAATAATAACATTGAAGCCTAATTTTTTCACAGGTGCATTTTTACACCCCATCACATACTCTGATAGCATGTAGGACCATGCAGCTCAGATTTTTTAAATCTAGAAACTGTTAAACTATGCCTTTAATATACATGTACAATAACAAAATATTGGCCTATTTATCGAGGGAGAAAGATAATTCAATTCTAAACAAAAAAGTTACCTTCTATTACTCCTCTCCTTTATCATAAATTTGGGGTCTAAATCAATTCTTGATCATGCTAACCATCAGGCATCAGGCACTGGCATATTTTCCACTTTTGGTCATATTTCCCGAACCCTGTCCAAACAATAGAAAGTCAATGGGAGAAATTTATATTTCCCGGACAATTAGGTGGGAAATAAGATTCTGATCGGGAAATATGCCATCCCTCCTAACCATTACTCATAATCCATGGATGAATTAATGTAATGATTAAAAAAAAAAGAAAAAAAAGGGGGGGGGGGGGGTATTGAAAATAGGAAGTAAAGTATGCTTACTTTTGTTTCCATAGCTTGGTTTCACCCACTGCATCTCACACACTGGCTTGCCATGAAGAACTGCAGCTGCACCCCCACTGTACACATTCCAACTGCAGACTTTCGATGTGCATGGTAGATGTCGATTTTGCGACACTCCAGTCATGAAGGCATGATCCAACTTGAAAACCAGTGCAGCAACATGGTTGCATGAAGATCCCAGACTGTAGAAAGTAGAATACAAATCATAATGTAATTAACATATATAGACAACAATATAATAATAGTTTTAAACTTCAAAACGGAGGTATCATCCTACTCTTACCCAGTCGGGGAGCCATTGGTATGAGCTGTGCAAATTTACGTGTCATGCAGTTTCTATAGTTGGAGACAGAAATGAACATTATCGAACTTGTGGAAAATATTGTCCTGTACACCCTAGTGATAAAATATCCTTTTTTTCATCCCACTCCTTCAATTGGATACATGTTACATGTAGACTCTATATCTTGATGATGTGCTTCACATCATGCTGATCACTGATCTTGTTCATATTTTATTAAAATATACTAGATCTCGACTCGAGGGATTAGCACTGGCGGACCCCCCCCCCCCCAAATTAAATAAATCAATCTGTCAGATAGAGGGCAGTGCTGAAATTTGTGTTGGCCATAGAGTTACATGGTGTTTGCAGGAGTGTGTGTAAGTTGCTTATTCAATTGGATAGGAGAAAAAAATACAGTGCGCTCATCAAAACCTAAATTTTCCACAACTGGACGCAAGAAGAGACAAGGTAAGTATTTTGGGTTTTTAAATCAAACGGTTCATTTAGATGCCCATTTGTACGGCACATAGATCTAGACCTAAGTCACCTAGTCCCAAACAATATAGTCTACCTTCGTATTAACTATTATTCAGCAATTTACTAGAGTCTAAGTGCAAGTTTATCTGGCAACAACATCATTGCATAATTTGTGTGATTCTTACCCAGCAAAGCAACTACAGTAGGCACTGTAGATTTTTCCGGAGGACTTGTCAATGGCAACCCACACGCTGTGAGGTATGTTTTTTACTGCCAATGAGGGAGTACATTGTGCTTTCAACACAGAAACTTCACTTTCCGCTGAAATTGGGTGGTAGAATATTTCGTGGAGCCACTTGCTGTTGAAGTAAGAGAAGGCCTTTCCCTCTTTGTAGTCTGAGAGTAATCTTTCTTGCAACGTTTTTGGTCTAGTACCACGCGATTTCCGTTCCATCTTACTTGCTTCACTGGGGCAGGGCGCCTCGCTTAACAACCACTCGGCTATTTCAAAATAACTAACGGGTGGCCAAAACTTCACTCCTTCTTTTTCTGGCAACCAGTCATCTTTCAGGTCCGCCAACGGATCTGGAATTTGTTTTCCGTTTATGAACAACAATTCTGCATACTGTTTTGACCGCGATCGTTCTTCTTCAACTTCGCTTGGTTTCACACTGTATCCAAATCGCACTGCGCTGTAGACTAACGCTTGCAGCTCCGCTTTCAAACCCGTCGTTTTTAGTCCTCTTATGCGAAGAAAATCCTTTAAAGCGTCCACTTTCCAAAATTTGATTTCTTCCAAGGTTAGCTGACGTTCATTTTCCGTCCCATTTGCCTCCATTTTCGATAAATAGTTAAATATTCATTTCTGAATTCTAATCGTCACTGTACACACGTACGATTCAAGTGCAGACTACGATTATTATAAGTTTGTTTATCTCCAATGACCTTTGACATAAACCCACAATGCAATGCGCGCCGAGATTGCGAATCGGCTTATACATATATGACTTTTTTCTACTGTAATCATTGCAAACAATAATGGGTTCAATCTATGGCACTGGAAACTGAAGACTGATAGTCGGAGGGAGTTAAAAACAAAAGAGGAAATTAATGCAGACGTTCCACCTATTTTTTTTTTCTATGCAGCTTTGGGTAGAAATCTTTTGCTGGTCGCTGTTTCAGTGCCAAGGAACAAATCAAATCTGATGTAGTTTCCTTGAGACTTCACCGCCCATGCAGGGTTTGAACATCCTTTAACTACAGTGTATTGATTACACTGCTCGAAAAATTGGAGCATGACATGGCCGACATGAAAACACTATAATGATTGACAGATAATTTAGCAATTGATTTTGCACTCGATCTCGGATCCGTACATCCGTGCGTCCATGAAGTTGCAGAATTTATGTAGAATTGCATCAGAAATTGTTTTATGAAAGATTGTGCGCATTAACAATCTGTATGTCTAGAGAGTAAAGTTAGCACGATACAAGTCGTCAGAAATAATGATAATAACAAAAACACAGGAATACGTCAAATGCAAAGTATAAAAGAACAACGTTAAAGACTTTTATAAGACGTAAGTTACAGACAACAGAAATGCAATTTTAAGTGCATAAAGGTATTATCAGCTTACTGATTAGGCTAGGCTTACTGTTCCTGTCATAAATTTCCAAAATTATAACATATCAGAGAATACTTCAGGGTACATTAATATGATTGACTTTTCTCGATGCTGTTGATAGTCTTTCCCCTGATCCTCAGTCTTGCGGAAATCGACATGAACAAGAACTCAGTCAAACTGAAAGTACACGATGGTTGTAACCATTTGACTCTGAATGAAATTGTGAAAACTGACCAATATATACAAAAGGAAATGAAGGTAACTCTGTAAACGAGATGACATGGAAGCGCCGAACATAATATACCTGTTTGTAATTTCATAGTTAATATGAAATTAATTCAAGGTTAGCAATGATCAAACTCTTCACATATCTAACTAACCGTTTAATTGGCAAAAGCTACCAAGGCAAAGGGGGGGGGGGAAAGACTTCAAGAAATTATGAATAATTTCTTGACTTTGATTAAAAGATGGTTGGATCTGATTGGAACCTGTTCAACAATTAAAAGAGGAAGTGTAACGTAGATAATTAACGAGGAAGTGTTGTTTTTTTATTAAATCATACACACAAACTCTAAGACGAACCAGTTATCCAATACCATTATTTCGACGTTATTATGATTGAATATTACACGTACACATGCTGAGGTATATGCTGTTTTTTTCTCATGGTTAATCTCACACAGTTCCGACCTCCGTTTCTACCTTTTGATTGTAAACTGAGTCTCTAATATTGTTCTTCATTTCAGTACCATCGGCCTGTAATCCCTTGCAATCGACTCTTACTATTTCAACGTTGTCTTCAGTATTCTCTCCGTTTCCTTCCCGCATAAAAGTATTGTGTGCCGCACACCTGTATAATCCGACCAGTATAAGAGGCTCAACATGGAGGGCAACTGTGTAGAGAATTGGATAGAAGAGCATATCCAGGAAGAGTGGGGAATTGGCGAAAGAGAGCAGGGTCAATGTATAGGCAAGTCCCACGTTCTGCGAGCCGGTCTCGAAGGCGATAGCACGGCACTTGGCGTGAGGCTGTCGGAGCAAGAGGGCGAACCCGTAGCCTATGGCGAAGCCCAGGGCAGGAAGAACGATGGAGCACAGCCATAGTCTCCATCCAGCTTTGTAGAAATACGGATTCAGAACTATGCTGATGGCAACCGTTGTACTCGATGTAATGACCGCTAAAATCAAGCAGATCTGATGGCGTAAGTGAGATTATATATATATATATATATATATATATATATATATATATATTTGTAAATCTGCTGTTCAGATAATTTGACTAAGAAACGAGAAAACCACGTAACAGAAAAAACAAAAACAAAATCAAAACACCCAAAACAAAAGCTGACTCGTTCAAGACAAACTCGACATCTATATTTTCAAATACAACACCACCAATCACGAAAGTATTGATTCTCTTTACAACACAGTTTGAACTACATATAGGATAGCTCTGTTATCTCATGAATTATGTCTTTCTACAGAAGCAGTACAAGTATATCTTTTTGACTATAAGGATAAACAATAACTACATGTGCGTGTACATCTCATGACCTTACCTTGTAAAACTGCAATATCATATTTGTAATGACTACAGAAGTCAGATCTTTACTTTTGCAAAAGGAATGATACAGTAACAATGCATGAAAATCGTGATACTTGAGAATGCAACCAAATCAAATCCATGTGGGATGCAAATTATATTTATTAGTAAGCATGTGGATCTTACAATCTCATATCTGCAAAGTGCAAACGCTGATTGGACCAATCAACTCACACGTGTAATCCAAGTCGTCCATTCCTTCTTCCACCAGCGCAAGAACATTCCAAAACAAACTGGAATCAGAATAGTGATGAGCGTTGTAAACACGTTCAGGTAAGGAATAACAGTTGACTCACTGGTCCACACCCGGGAGTATATAAAGAGATTCAGGGGCATCAGCCCTACAGCGACGGCCGTGGAAACTGTCGTCATGGTAACACTGGTACGGTTAGATGAGAGAGAGAAAAAAAACCCGAATGCGCTTGTGTGTGCGCAGAAATTCAAAGACACTATTTGTGGTTTTTATCTGAGAGTCCTTGATACTTCTCCTTCCTGCCCATCCCTTCTTCAAAAATCAGGAGAGATTATCATACTCCTTCATATTCATTTTTGTTTAAAAGATTCCTTATGATGACATTGCTTCTATTGTTGAAATCATTTTCGTTAATTTTCTTTCAGACGACAAAAAAACAAGAATCTGTAAGGAAAGTGTTGATAAACTAAAAGTCATAATGATAAAAGTTGAATTTGAAATAATCGCACAGAAGTTACAACGTTGAAATAAAGAGTAGATCGTCGAACAAGGTTATCTCGAGAATAAATTTACTTAGAAGTAATTTTTTGAAGAGATTGCTAAGGTAAGATTAACGTGAAAAAAAAAAAATCTTTCAGAGAGTAATGTTACCTCAGACACACGTCCCCGTCAGTCCAGTATGTAAAAACATTAGAGAGGGTTCCACCAGGACAGCAAGCAAGTATGAGGACCGATATGGCGCCGGCTGCTTCAAGTTTCAAGGCCAGGCCGAGGCAGAACCCGATGAGAGGCAGCAGTACAAACTGTGACGCCATGCCGATAAAAAATGCGGCAGGATGATGAAACTGTGAAATAGAAGAACATCGGCGAGCAAGATAATTAGGTAGCGTAAGACAGTAAGAATTGCGATGCGGAATCAAGCTGGAGACGACAATGACGGTGGCCGTTCTCCTCTCTCCCCCTGCGTCGTGTTGCAAAGTAGCTTAAGGTTACTGGTAAGCTAGGACGTAACCTTTAAAAGATGAAGGGATGCCCCCATAGGATCAGTACATCAAATAGCTCTCTGCGTCGTGAATTGAGCGGACGTAAAAATAGCCCAGAACGTGTAATGAAAACTCAGACGACGCGAGATATAAATACATCGGTTTTGATCAGCGACTTTGCGCTTGCGCAGAGCCGCTTTTTCCCCCTCTGAACGTCACCGTCGCGAAAATCTAAAGCTCTCTATCAAAGGGAAGAAGGAATGCTTCAAGATGTGATAATGAAAACAGAATGAAAACGAGCCAGCCTCGTTCACGTTAGGCTTCCAGGTACAACATCATTGCACTTAGTTTGATTTTATTTGGCTAATACAATTCTTTTTTGGACCATAAAATGCAGTTGTCAACGTTATCTTCTAAAAGTCATACAATTCGTAAGTGAAACATACCTTCAAAATTACTAGAGTTCTCTATAACATCCGAAAGAGAAGATACCGAATTTGCCCTCTTTTTATGTATATTTCAAGTCCAACAAGATAGTATCCGGATTTACTGCTTTACGCCAGCCTTTTAAAATTTCATTAGTGTTCTCTTTACAAATCTGTCCTAATCATAAATATATATAAAAATATGTTTGTTATTTATATAATGTATATAATACATGGCCGGCGTAAGGGGGGGGGGGGGGGGGGTGGGTAGTGCGTAAGTTCCACTAGAAAGAAATAGATATAAACCCTGAAGTGTGACCGCGGTAGGGTTATGATTTTGCGCTGAAGACCTGTTTTGTTTTTGTTTTTTTTTTTGCTTGTCAGCTGAAAAAACTCAAAAGAGGCTCCAGAAATGCGCTGAAGGACATTTTTATTAGGTTTTGACAATGTTTCTCAAAGCCTTATCAATGATCTGGGGCCTTAGGACTACTCCACAGTAGGGCACAGTGTGTATAGATTGAGGACTGTACCATCAATATAAAAATTACGGGAGATTGGCAGGGATGCAAGAAAAAAATGGATGTATATATTGGATGCGCATAGAAAACGGGTCATGGGGGAATTTAGGTATATCTGCCTTTTCTAAATAAAAATTGTATTTTTTTTCCAATAAAATACAGAATTTAGTATAAGATGCATTTTGTGCTCTTTTCAGTTCAATTCTGCATTAAGCATATCAATGCATAATTTTTCAAAAAGGGCAATATTTACATTTTTTCGGAACATTTTAATGCTTTTCATCAACATTCCCTCAAACTATCTTATTCCGCATTTCCTCTCATGGCTGGAAATAACGTTTTATGTATATACATAATTATATAATATATATATATATATATATATATATATATATATATCATATTAAAAAGAACAAAATGAATAAATAATATATATTGACAAACCGTTTCTTTAATGTCCTTGAAATTAATGGTCACACCCATGGACAGCATCAGCAGTACCAAAACAGTAGTTGCCAAGATTTGTGACGCCAAGGTCAGATTCACCCCAACATTTGGAGGGCTCATAGTGGTGCCATTGCCAGTGATATTTGTTGTAGATGGCACAGTCGACTCGGTGATCACGATCTCAGTCACATCCGTTGCATACCTTCCAAAATCCATTTTGCGTAGGAGGGAATAGGCGGCAACGTGATATTCTAAACACCCTTTGCCTATTAAGCAAAAGATAAGAAGAGTACATGTAGTTCAAGGAGCTGAAGATAATAGCATCAATTCTCATCATTTTCTACAAGGGACCCTCACATCAGTCAAATTAATATTCATGAGAATTAATCAGTCTGCGTTTTCACGATTATTACGAACTGCGCAAATGAAAATTAGTTATATAATTCATTATTATTTTCCTCACAAAACTTACATACCGCCTAAAATGATGATGCCGACATTTTAGACTGAATGCTTTTCATAAAACGCCGCATTGAATGTGGAACGATATAAGCAGGACATTACAAATGGTATCATAATAATAATACATGTCTCCGTATGGGAGATGGAATGAAAGGGAGCATATAAGGAAAGGGGTATGAAAGAAAAGAAAAAAAAATGGGGGTCTCCAGGCGGGAACTCATAAAACGCCCATAGGATTGTGAAATGGATTCATATAACATAACAAAATTGTGACACAGTCTCCACAGTGATGGATTACTAGCAGACTAGTATATACCTTCGTCATCCAAATGCGAATAATTACTAAAATGGAATCAATTACACACACACATACACACACATACACACACACACACAACTGACACAAATAACAACAACTAAAACTAAAACAACAACAACACAAATCTAATCAAATCAAAACAATACAAATCGGCAAAGAATAGTATATTGAAAAAACAGCATTAGTGATAATCAACTTTCACAAGAATATGTTGTAAATCAACATTTTCACCAAAAATATCTTGACCATTACATGGTGGTCATGCGAATCATGCAATAATCATTGATGATCAATTCCACAAGGAAATTAGGTCGAATTTCATGTATCTCACCAAATTTGAAAACACAATAGAAGAGTTTTTTCGCAAAAACCGATAAGTCCATTTTTGAAGATTTTGAAGTACGGTCTCTGTCATATAGTACAAAATAATACACATTATATTGGTCACTACATATAAAGGTACATGTTTGAAGTTATGGTCAAAAGAAGCAAAAATTTTCTTATTATCCTTTTTATTTGTCTTGACCTTTAATCGCAAATATCTCCATTTGGCAAATATGGACTTATCGGTTTTTGCGAACAAACTCTTCATGATAGTTCCCGAATTCAAACATTGCAGAATTCCTGAGGGAGCTTTGGTTCGAGGAAAAATCTGATGTAGTTTCTACGTCATAGCAGCTACGGTGGGTATGAACAGCAGAGTGGGCAAAGAAACCTGAACGTGTATAGTGCTTTAGGTCTTGTATTCTACTTCATAAATACTAGCAAAGATATATTAGATTTTGGTTCTGATGATGACCAGGTGATGATAAAAGAAAATGATGATAAGGAAGACGATAGTGATTGGGGTGATGATGAAAGTGTTGGTGACAGAATGAAACGGTGGGTACAAAAACATTGCGTACATTCAATTGCAGGAGTTGGAATACAATTTACAAAGTATAAGAGAGAGCCTGTTCATTGCAAAACAAATGATGTTCAAAGATTACACAGTCTGATAGTAACATATATCCCAATCTAGCCTAAAAAAAAAAAAAAAAAAAAAAAAATTAGCATGGCTTAACATAATCTAGAAGTGCGTTGCAAAGGTCTGGCACATTATGTCTTATGGATTTTTGTGCAATATACAGTAGCTCGGTGTTTACTAAATGAAAGTTAAGCAAATTGGGAGTAGAATAAGAATGAACGGTATTACACAATTTGAAAGAAACTAAAGGTAAATTAGTCCAATGTTTTAAACAATATTTAAAATAAATATTATGCACATTTTATATATCGAATATATTCAGCGATTTTAATTTTGCCACGATAGCTGCACCAAAACTAAATTTGTAGAATTCTTTTTTAAAACCATATTGATTTTGATTCGAAATTTTGTGATGATGCAAAAAATTGTAAAGTTCATCATATACATTTTTTTTTCAAAAAATGATAAATTTCTTGCTTAAGATTTCAGAGCATACAATTTTCATGGAAATCGAAAGTTTATTTCATAAAAACTGAGTATATGAATATAAGAACGACCCAAGTCCATTGATGACCATTTCGAGTAAACTAAAAAAAAAAGTCATATCTTTTTTATTTGTCCAATAATATTCTATTTAACTGTGATGGGAAGGCAACATTGCATATACAAATTAGAACATATATTATTATGACAATTAACATTTACATTAATTGTGGAGAGGCCATTTTGTGTGGTGGACTTGGGTCGTTCTTTGATTCATATGGACTTGGGTCGTTCTTTGATTCATATACTAGTACATGATATTCTGCTATAGAGATGAGAGAAGGATGAGAGAGGGCGCTATTATATGAATGTAAGAATGACCCAGGTCCTTCATTCTTACATTAATATAAGATTTAACTCATTCATTTCAGGCACTTCCGGGGGTAATTAGGATTTATCATTTATACACAAGATGAGTCCATGCATAAGCTACAATTTCCCATGTCAAACTGAATTTGGCCAAAATTGGACTTGGGTCGTTCTTATATATTCAGGTCTTCAATTGATTATGAAATAACTGAGATATCAAAAAACAAAAGGGTCCTAATAGAAGCTGAGACCTATCTTTTATTAGGATCACTTTGTTTTTCTTTGCTTTTTGATTTCCATTTCAAAACCAATTTTCGTCAAACAAACTTTGAATTAATTCCTCTTGGAATTCGTCTTTTAGAATTTTTCTTTCGAATCGTATGGTCTTTGATATTTCCTAGGAGGTTTGTAATTATCTCACAATGAGTCAAAATCTGAATTCCCCATCTCAACCAAAAATATCCATCCCCGTAAGATTACATTTCAGAGGGGTCGATTTAAGATGACAAAACAAATAAAAGCTCCTTACAAAGGATACAAGTCATTTCATGTAGCATAGCATCCGACAGCTTTTCATCAACTAGTATTCCTGCGACACCCCCCCCCCCCCCATGTAAATTTGCTAGTGAAATCAGGAAAAGAGATGACTAAACAGCTATGGGTTTTTGTTCCTCGCTGTGTCACTTTCAATACCATCTATTTTTGTGAGCCCTTTTCCTCCGTGGTGTTAACGGTACATCAGAACAGGGTACACCAGCAGAATCAGTGGTACACATTCTGCGCAATTTCCAAAACATTTACAACGAAATGTACGGCGACAAAGATAAAAAGATAAAATGTTATCTATTCAGTGAAAAAAAAAATGTATGATATAAACCACAAAGGACATGCGGAGGACTTTCCCGGCTGTCTTCGCGAAATGCTCTGAAAGATAGGGACTTTGGTTGAAAGGGGTTGTAATCTGAACAGATATTGCTATACTTCACGCCTCAGAAATGTTTTACCTGGTGAATCATAATGACAGTTATCTTTCGTCTCTGTGATCATAAACATTAACCCTACTATCCTATCATGCGGCTACTGGACAGCTTCAAAAGGTTTCTGTTGATCCTTATTTAACATTATTTACTGGTATAATCAAAAGATACCAGTTATTTTGATAGTTTGCTTATAAATACATGACGTAAGATATGTCTCACCTCAAAGAGTTGCACAGAAAAGATAAGATTCTTTAACCCTTTGTAGAATACACTGCTTCAGCTGTAAATGAAATGAACTTGTTTCGTGTACGGTCCACGTCCACGAGCAAAGACCGGTTCTACAACCTCTGAAATCACTGGTCGGCAGTTTGTTTTGAGAGGTCGTCAAAAGGTGTCTTTTTTTTAAAGCCGTAAATTCTTGTCAGCGTTCGAGAACGTTGTTGATTCTGCAAGAGTATTTAGAGGTTGCATCGAAAACTTTTGCTGACCAAAGTAATAGTCGACAAAATTTAGAAATTCCGGTCTCCAATTGGTTGTCAATGATCGTCATTGGTTTTGGCTGCTAGAGGTTGGCAACGAGTCTTTATGTGCGTGTGTGGCTATGTGGGCCTAAGTATTTGATATCAAATTGGATGATAAGGGGTCACAGCTCTGGCAGTCACGTGTGAATAAGGTCCTCCAAACAAGGTGCACCATGCAATACACACAAATATTGAGTGTATGATGTATACATACCGCGACAATATATTCATACAACACATGGATAGATGCTTGCCATCTGATTGGATGAATGCGAGTCACGTGACATTCAGAAGAATCAGCTATCCCACGCTCACTCTTATCGGCAGTGCAATAGACGTCTATAGAACGGTAAATCAAGAAGAGCCAGCCGATTGACTATATTGACTCACGATTGACTACTCACTGCGCATGTTGCGTAGGACATGTAAGATATGATCATAATAATGCACTTGTGTGTACGCATGATTATGCAGTATTATATACATATGATTTCTATGTGTGTGTGTGTGTGTGTGTGTGTGTGCGTGTGTTTGTACGTATGTTTGACATTATCGCATTCGCTTTCTTGATAGCATAACAAAACACAATCTATGCCACGAATCACACAAGCCTCATTCCAAAGCAAATGACACTGCCCATGGTCTACTTTAAATAGAGGCCGTCTCGCTTTAACGGAGATGACCCCAGCTGGTACTCAGCAAAAACAACAACAACAACAACAACAACATCAACAACAACAACCACCACAACAACAACACAAGATACAAACACAAAAAACTAGGCCTAAGCCTCATGTCGTAACACTGAACAAGTTAAAACTTCAGCAGATAAACACCAACCTCAACCATCGCGAGAATGAACTACGTCCTCGAAAACTCAGAATCATCAAAACCCCCAAAGCATAGAAACATCATGGGCAAGCTGATGTAGGCATTTTTTTTACCATCTAATCTGAAACAATGTGCGTCGAGAAATATTTTGAGACGAAAACTAGAAAATTCTCAGAGTCGAAAGTTCTTCCGATACGTTAATGAATAATCAATACACGTACCAAGTGCCTCTACTTACTGTAAACAAGGAATTTAACGGTCATTTCTCCACTGGGGCCTTGGAATGGGCGGGGCGAACCACATTTTGAATACGATTTCCACATCAGCTGACATATAACATGCACTCCGTACGTTATACAATTATGATAATAATTATTTACTTCTAGTAAAGATCATCATCGTCATCATCCGAGCACAACCACGACGACATTTGTACTCTTCACTGATGTCCACTCAGCAAGTCCTAGAGTTATGATGTACGTTGCAAAAGTTTCTTTCATGATGCAACATTACATGTCTGTATGGGGCCATTTACCTAGTCAAGCCTTGCTTATGAATTCCCCTCTACTTTCCTTACACTGTGTTTTCTGTACTTCCTTTCTTAGTGTGTATTTAATGTAGAAGTGTTCATATCCTTACTTTTTTCTATGTATTCGATATAATGTATGATCAATTTTGCATGAACTATGCAGACACTTGATATATTTTGCGACAATATATGACATCTAATGCAGAAATAAATACAAACTGAATAGAAATGAACAACATGCCCCTCCCCTGCGATTACAAGAACTGTCTAGTATGGCAGAAGTTATCGCAACCAATAGTTTCTTTTGTCCGTTATCCATCACTTATTTTACCTGTTCAGATAAGTGGTGAAAATCTTGTCAATCATGAATCAGTTAAACGTTTTAAGTATTTGGCTAGGGCTTCAGCGCTTGCGACTGTTGTAACAGATTTGATGTGCGGGGTATATCGTCTGTCTTTGCTGGATGGTCGTAACCATGTTTGGCAATTCATTAATAAAAGATGGGCCGTGACGCGAGAAAAGGGCCCTTAGCTCTGACGCGCACAAACGCCAGAAAACGGCGCGGAAGTTTGACAAAGCAATACGCGCAATCCAAAAGATTCCAGCTCGTTGTTCACCTTTCCTTCACGTGGAGTCAGCTCGAATCAACCTTATCAACCCGTCCACAACGTCTTTTTCTACGGCGCCTGCAGTATTTTGATTATCTGTCTAAAGGTGAACATCAACATATTGGATCCCCAATGATAAAATGGTAAGAACATACATTGAATTTGATGTTAAATTCATGGAAAAAATGTTTGAATTTCGTGCTCGGCCCGGTCAGGCCTGTGCTCAGCGCAGTCCCAATCTTTCAATTTTTTGTTGGGGATCTGCTGACGCTATCAAACGTTTCCGTAGTAGTAACGTGTTAAGCCTACATTGTGTCTGACGATGCGTAGATGTATGACATCGTTACATTTAATAATCTTAACGCTCCTTTCATATAAAATGTCGAAATAAGCTACAGCCAGTGTTCACACTGTCCTTAGCAATCCTGTGTTTTAGCAGTAAGGATAATTTCGGAGTGCTTTAGTTCAGGCAACAACGTAAACTGCATCATGCATGTGGTTCAGCTTTGTCTGACTTGTTCAATTGTATTCCAAACGTTAGGTTTCTGCACCCAAAGGCAAACAAGGTTGGGCCTACTTACTTGAGATTGTGACATTTGTGTAATGTCATTGTCAGCAAGATAGTTCTACAACTAACGTTGCATTCTTTTTTTTCCTTGACAGTTATACTGCATGACTGAATTCTACATTGGTAAATCAAACTAGGTCTTAATACTTATTAATAGTCTTAATTAGATACCGGGTTCTTCTACTATGTATCAACTTTTTAAAAAAAATCTGAAAAACAATAATGGGACTAGCGTACTAACCAGTTAGAACCTTAATGAGGCTGAAGTATCAAAGGGCAAGCCCAAAAGACAAAATCAGTTCTCTCATATTTTCCACAAAAGACTCTAACGCTAAGTGCTAAACTTTGGTTACAAAGACATCTCATCGACACACTATTAGAAGTATTACCATTACATTTGTTATTCTGGTACCGGCACTGTAGAATTAGGCCTATTCATAATAAGTGTTCATTGTCAACATATGTTTCATAGCATTGTTATAGGAGTTTTTGGGTAGGTACTCACTGTCTAAATGCCAAGGGGAGATTATTCTCCAGATTTCATGTAATGATTTAGTGACTGTGAAGGTTCTTTCACCTGTCATATCTCTGATCATTGGGTGTAGTACCGGTATTCATTTCTTCTTTTTCTTTCCGATTGAAATAAATAATTGTTGTAATACATCACTGGCAGAACACAACAACAGTCCACACAGTTGGCATCTATACCACTATATTGATTTTTAAAATCCCACTGTACAGTCCACCTTTCAAACCCACATTAATCAGACTAAGCATTTTGTTCTCATATTTCAGGGCAGAATAAAAAATTGGCTGTGCTAGTATTCCTGAACAAGCAGACAACCCTGGGCTGCACACAGAACTGGAACAGAACCGTCAGATGGAGAGGAGACGTACTTGGTGTCTGGTAGATAAAGGATTTGGCAGGAGCAAACAACTAATTGCAGGTTTGTACTGTGCTGTGCATCAGCTAATTGCATTAATAGTATCGAATGTTGAGTTTAGTAACAACCTTATGACTGTAAAAGTAGAACTATATGTATAACTATAATTTGAATTTTAAAAAAAGATATCATTTGTTGTTATGGCCTAATCTTTTCATTTACTATGAATACCTGGATCTATGAACCAAATCAGAAGACGTAATCATACAGTCATAATGTATTTTTGGTAATTGCATAATATGCTTTGTATTAAGATGCATCTTGCACTGGCTGATGAGGTATAGAACTAATTCATTGAGTTTACATTTCAAATCTGATTTAATCTGTTTTAATCACTCCATTTCTGGAACCTGCATGGTTCCTTTTCTTCTGCAATGACACTCTAGTATTGAGTATGACCTTAAACCTTCGAAGAAATAGAATAATAAATTGTACGTATCAACATTCAAAATTTTCATGATTTTCAGGTCTGACTGTGACAGCCTTGAGGAGCTTTCAACAGTTTCAAAAGTCGTGGAGAAGACATCTTCCTTCACGATTCTGGTGGGGTTGGCAATTGTAAGACTGGAAGGCGTACCTGTCCCGTTTACAGGGAGCTGTCTGAGATCAGAAAGTTTTCGTACTTTCACTTCTACCATGTTCAGCCAGGAATTGTTTGTGTGAGGGAACACCTCTGGGATAACGAAAAAGAAAGAAAAACTATAATTGGGTTTACTCAAGACAGTTGGAGTGGTTCCTCAAAACAAACATTTACCCATCCAGGCTGAGATCTACTGGATCAACACTCGACAGAGCGCTATGAATATCTTCAAGCACATCAGGGGGGCATTTCATGAAGCATTTTTGTCTGACAACTTGTCGGACAAATTTGCTCTCAGCCAATCAGATGCAAGGATTTCAGTAGCTTTTAACATTTTGTCAGACGAAATATCTGACAAAATGCTTCATGAAATGCCCCCCAGACCTTTCCTCTTCCAAGATGTCACCTGCCCCCAGTCCGAGAGACTGAGGCCTCATGATAGAGCTATGAAGTGTCATCCTCAACTTATTGGCATACTTGTCCAATTTATGTTTCCTACTGTATTTCACTCTTAGAGCAGATACTGGTATTGCCCTTTGGTTTGGAAACTTGGATCATGGTTGACAATATGTTTCGCCCCATGCATGTATGCAGCATATATGCTGCACATTATCATAACCTACAAATGTACTCGAGTACAGCTGGTTTAGCTAAAAAAATTCCACCCTATACTGAATGTCGTTGGCGAGAAGGCAGGTGTGATTATCATGCCCTCAAGACACTGCTAGCTGTGGAAGACTACAGTATTAATACTCATGGCATATCAGTACTCTGCTATGAATTTACGGGTAACAATTTCAAATGCATGTTTAGATAACTTAACATTCTTAGGTTTTCTTCCAGTAGTTACCATATCCTTTATGTATTGTCTTTTGTTGACATGTGTTTATAAATGGCACTATGCAATTGCAAGTATTCATAGTTGACTTGTTCAAAAAAGTTATAAGCATAGAAGTTTCCTCTTCACCTCCACTGTTTTGCTATCAGCTTACCAATAATGTGCAAATGATATTGTGATTTAATCAGCTCATGTATTAGTAGACTGTGGTCGATATCAATTTGAAAGTCAGTCTTTTTAGTGAGCCCAAGAGAGAAAAACTTGTATGTAGGTAGCCTCATCCTGAAGCAGTTGACATACATGTTTCTTCTATTCTGTTTTTCTGTGTCTAATACCAGGGGGACAAGGATACATATGATGACTTACTATTCTTCACATGTAGCTGAGTTTGGGCTGATATTAATGTAACTTGATTACTGTAATTTCATGAGGGAATTGGAAGCATGGAAACCAACAGAAATCTCACTTAAAACTTTCCACTTGAGAATCACTGGATCTTTTTCGTGAGTACAACTGTAGATGTTACTCTTTCTTCGGGGGTATGGCAAGTATTTCATAACATTTTTCTTTGAGTGGTTGACAATACACAAGCTTGCTTTTTCGTGGACCTCTCAATTCTTTTTTTTTTTCTCAATTGAAACATAACTGTATTTTTTTTGCCAGTATGCATACATATATCTTTATCTGTATCATTTATCCTCTGCGAAGTTGAATGTATACGTTTATGATATAGTTCCTGATTCATTCTGTGTTGTGTTTTGTTGGAAAAAGAAGAATGAAGAAAGAGGAATTGAATTGAATTATCTACACTTCATCATGCATTGTCTTTGATGGAGTTGAGATCCATGAAGTGGTATGAGAAGAGATTAAAGTGTTGCAAGTGCAATAACTCTTTACTCCAACAAATTCCATATGGAGCATGTTTGCCTACAATTCTATATGTATTCTTTTTCATTTTCATTTTGATATTGTCTTGGAAGTATGAGTGAATACGTATGTTACAGTTTTGTTTGCATAGTGCATGCTGTGTACCGGTACTTCTTTGTACATATGTGTGTATGCGTATGTGTTTTTGCACATGGAGGCCTATGTTGAATGAATGAATGTATATTGGAGTACTCTTACCCCAGTGACATAATTCTAGTTTACTTTTGTAATGTAATTGTAAAAGAAGGGTTTATATAGGCCATGATTAATTCCATCCTACATTGCAAGTATAAAATCCGCACATTTGCTACATCTAGATTGTATATTTTGCAAAAACACATTACATCTTGTAACAGTGCCGGGATGTTCCGTTAGGCCTGCACAAACATGGCTGCATTCATTTTTAACCATGGCCCTGTTCGTAGCATTTCAGCTATATCACACACCCAGCCAAACACTCATGCATGCAACTTTTTAGATTATAAAGTTTGTTTATAGACCTTTTCACATGCAGAGGAACACAATAATGGCAAATACATTCAAACACATTCAAACGTTATTTACATGTGTACAAACATGCAAGACAAACGACATGGTCCCTTATCCTCTTCCAGTCTCAGCACACACATACACTCAAACACAGACAGACAGACACATAAACATACAATATACATATGCACAAGCTCACACAGAAGTACACACATACATACACACACCCACTTTCACATGCAGGAGAACACAATGATGGCTTAACATACAATCCAACACAAGCGTTAAACTTGCATGACTGTATAGTTTACGTTAGACACTCACGACAAAAACATGGTCTGTTATCATCTTCCTGTCTCACTCACACACAAGCCTACACACACTCAAACACAAACAGACAGACACACAAATCTTCAATGTACATACACGTAAGTAACACACAAGTACACACTCATGCACACATCCACTTCTCAATCGGATACATTTTGTTACCATATCCAACGACATGTTTCTCTATGCGTGTTTTGTTATAAAAGCCCAAATTCGTTTAGAATTTGAAATGCAACTCTTATTTTTGTGGTTGTCATGGTAACGATGATTTCATAAGAATACTTAATTTTTACATCATATCATCCATGACAAGACTTGGGGGAAAGATTCCAACTTTGATGAATAACGGACCCAAACTGTGGGACTATGAGCTGTTAAAGGGGCACAGTGTTCCCCGTCCATGACTTACGCGCGCGCATGCATAAACGCGTTAAAAAGTGGCAGGATTTGGGCAAAACATGCTTTTTTAAATTTCATAATTGGGGCACTTAGGAGTGGAATTTCAGAAAACGGTTTGCACATTTAGATACATCAGAACTCGCTCTTCAATGTGGCGGTGAAAACTCAATTTCGGTATTTTACGGCCTAAGGGCCCTTTTCTCGCGTCACGGCCCATATATATATATGTATTATATATATTATATCGGAGCAAATCATTGCAAATAACAGTTTTTGGGATAGATCTGGCTCTCTAAGAGTAGAGCTTTTGATTTCAGTTTTAACATACTGTCACGCATTTTGGTTAAGATGTTTGATGTAATATTATGTATATAGCATTACTTGTTTTTCATTGTTTTCATGATTACTGTACAAGTCTATGTAAAGGATGTCTCGCTAGCGCTATCACAAATTACTAGTTTAGCAAGCCCAATCCCAATTGCTTTACATACAGCGGAGTACGCTCTTTGGCCATCTTCTTTGTTCTTCTGACCTTCACATGTCATGCTGTGCCTCCCTCGCTCTGACTTTGCTTTCACCTTCAGTACTTTCGCTTTGTCCCATCTCACTTGACTTTGCCTTGTCTTTCAGCCTGCTCCCTACGTCCTTGACTCTCACTGTCCTTCAGCCTTTTCAGCTTGCTTCCTTTCCCCCTTGACTTTCACTGTCCTTCAGCCCTTTGTGCTTGCTTCCTATCTTGACTTTCTCCTGTCCTTGTATCCTCTCCTTGCCTATGACTTTCAGCTCTTCATCTATGCGCTCAAAGACGTCCTTCTCCTATATTCTCCGCAGAGCGATAAGCGTCTTTCTCGTGACTTTCATGACTGGTCCTCTCTATCTCTCTCGAACAAGAGGAGCTTGTTTGACAGCGGTACAAAAGACAGACTTTGCGCTTATCTCGAGGGGAATTGACCTAGAGGAAAGTGTGTCCGCAAAGAGTGAAACCCGTGTTTGAACAGCGAGAGAGTAACCTATACGAAAGAGATAAAGAGTCAACCAGTCCAGAAACGGTCTCCAGTCATGTTAACTTTTCGTATTAATTAGTCTAAGTCTTTCACTGCATCGCACCTCTCATGCCAGGCGAGACATCCTCACAATCCATCCTTGTAAATGTGTTCGAGTGATTCTCCACAATAAACTTCTTTAACCGTGATTTCTGCCTGGCAACTGTAATTTCTACGTGTCCCTCGGCATCCTTCGACAATGAACTTCAACATATAGCGGGACTATATTCTGGGACATTTACAGAATTGGAATTATATTCTGCCCTTCTTTGACAAATATAGGTCGCCGTTACAATACATATGTGGCTACTGTAGGGTGTGTAGCTGTGCTTTGTCTTTTGTCATCATTGAACGATGTATTGCCATGATGGCAGTATTTTCTTTTCTTTTCCTTTTCTCTCTTTTGGTGAAGATATTACAAATTGCTAGCTGATGTGGCTGACTCTCTCAATTTTTTGAGCAGTGGATTGGACGTTTTCCGTGTGGGATTGGTATAGTTTATTGTTCTATCTCTTTCAGTGATTGTTACAAATTGCTAGCTGATCTGGCTGACTCCCTCATTTTCTTTTTTTTTTTTTTTTGAGCGGTGGATTCGAAGTTTTGAGTGTGGGATAGGTATATTTTTGGCATCTGTTTTTCGTGCAAAGCACTTTTTTTGAGTAAACAATATATACAGTCAAACTCGGATACCTCGACGTCGGATAAGCCGAATATCACTTACCTCGGGGGCAAAATGAAAGTCCCGATTGTTCCTATGGAGTTTCCGTGTATTAAAATTCGCGTAGCTCGAAAAAGATAACTCGAAGTTCGGTTACCTCGAAGGGAAATCTAATGTCCCGATCTTAATTAACTTATTGTTTTTCCCAGCATGTTGCTCGAATCGAAATTGCAAACATCACTCAGCAACTCCGATTAAGCGCGCGTGGACAGCGAAGACATGTCCAAATGTTTTCACACTCGATTGTAAATATTCTGAGACCAGAACAATCGCGCGCCCAAGAAGAAATACCCGATACACAGCTGACAAGGAAAATCCCCAACACCTACCAACACACGTACATGGTATGCACATAGCACCCGTGCCAATGGAGTGCTTTACGATAGCACTACGCGCTGCCTCATCATTTGCTTTTCTTTAACCACGCATGTGTTTTGATTTTTGATGGAGACAGTCATACCGTGCGCGTAGATTTCCCAACCGTCGGGGCGCACCTGCTTACGTTGACAGTTATATCTTTGCCATTAATCACGCTCCACTGTCAAAACATCAATCTCCCTCGTAGTGCCTTTTCTTAAACTATATATATTTTTTTGCCTTTCACGAAGTTTACTTCCCCGAGAACGCAAGCACTGAAACTTTTTTTTTTTTTTCCAGCAATGCGATTATGAAAATCTGGAAGTATAGGCCGATCACAATGAAGAATAGAATACACAGGGCTCCGCACTAAGTTTTATCGGGCCACCATTATCATTGATTTTTATTTTCTGGTGGTCGAAAGTAAAATCTGGTGACAAAAAAAAATCAGGAAAAACATTAGAAAAACTAAATCGGTCCTACTAAATATAGACAAATTAATATTAAGCATTATTGAAGTGATACAGATGCCCATGTCTAAAACAAATGAATGGAAAATTCAATCATCTTACTCTGTGTTTAAAGATTTGACAAATAGGTGTAGAGATTATTATAAAAGTTGATGCCCATATATTGAGGAGGTCAAAACTTACGTTTGAAATGAGAAAATGGGAGGATTTGCTGACATTTCTTAGCATCCGACATTTGTTTTAGCATTGTAAAAAGCCGAAAGTTACCGTCATTCATTTTTAAATGTAAAAGCAAACAACCGACATTCATTTTAGAATCTTACGGAGCTGAATACTATCCTAATCCATTTCCAAACGTGAAAGCAAACATCCGCTATTTGTTTTAGCATCTAACTGAGCGGATTAATACCATTAATCATTTCCAAATGATAAAGCAACAATCTGTTATTTATTTTTGCATCGTACGGAGCAGAATATTACCGTTATTCATTTCAAACATCCGACATTTATTTCATTATCGAACGGAGCCGAATGTTACTGCTGTCCACTTCCGAAAGTGAAATGAATCATCTGACAATTATTTTATCATCGCACGGAGCCGAATGTTACTGTTTTTCATTTTTGAACGTCAAGGCAGACATCAGACATTTTGGACCATGAAACGTATAGCTGAATGTTAGTGATATTTATTTCGAAATGTACCGTAGCAAATATCCAATATTTTTTTATCATCGTATGGGGCAGAATGTTACTGCAGTTCACTTCCAAATATGCCAAACGTAAAAGCAATCATTCGACATGTATTTTAGCATCTTCCGGAGCTGAATGCTATTGACATTTACTTTCAAACGTAAAAGTACATATCCGGCATTTATTTTATCAGCGTACGGAGTTGAATATTATTGTTATTCACTTCAGAACATCAAAGCAAACATTCAACATTTATTTTAGCATCTTCCGGAGCTAAATGTTATTGCAAATTAGTTTCGAGCGTAAAAGCAAACATCCAGCATTTATTTCATCATTGTCAGGAGTTGAATATTATTGTTACTCTTTTCCGAACGTCAAAGCAAACATCAAACATTAATTGTACCATTAAAGGCAGCTGAATGTTACTGTTATTTATTTCGAAATTTAAAAGCAAACATCATACAGTTATTTTAGCATCATATGGACATGATAGAGCAGAATATTACTGCTATTTTCTTCCGAACATAACAACGATCATCTGACATCTATTTTAGCATCTTCCGGAGCCGAATGCTATTGCTATTTACTTTCGAAAGTATAAGGAAACATCCGACATTAATTTAACCATCGTACGGAGTTGAATGTTATTGTTTTTCATTTCCGAACGTCATAGCAAAAATTCGACATTTATTTCAGCGTCTTCCGGAGCCGAATGTTATCCTTATTCATTTCCGAACGCAAAACCAAATATCTAACATTAGTTTTAGCACCATACGGAGCTGAGTCTTATCGTTATTCATTTCCAAAAGTATGAGCAAACATCCGACATTTATTTTAGTATCATACCGAGTCGAATATTACCGTCATTCATTTCTACAATTAAACGCAAACCTCTGACCTTTATTTTAGCATCTTACGTAGCCGATTGTTACCGCTGTTCATTTTCAAAAGTAAAGGCAAACATCCGACTTTTTTTTCTTTTTTTGGTGGCGCGATCGGGCCACCAAAATCTTTATTTCTGAAATTAATTTCCGATTTTCACTCAATTCATTCATATAAAAGTTGATTCAATTCAAATTGACAAGCATGCAAATAATCAATAGGCACTATAACAGACACCATGTTGAACATCGATAAACGTCGAACATCGATAAACATTGGATAAGTCGAAGAAAATTCGACGTACGCGTACCTCGAAATTCGCGTACGTCGAACCATTTTCTTCAGTCCCGACGAATTCGAGGTATCCGAGTTTGACTGTAGATATATTGTAGTTTTTGAGTATTTGACTTGAAATTTCCTACACATTATCATCATAGTCGGTTGGCGTGCATGTACAATGTATATTGTGTATATACATTTATTCATATGTACGTGTAAACACAACTGTAAGTATGTTAATGTATCTCTTCATATTCTAAATCAGTTTATTCTATTTTCAGCTGTGATTATTATTGTATAATCAGTTTCTGATGGAATATTGTATTTGGAAAGCGAATTGTATTTATAGTATATGTAAAAAGGCTCAATTTTTGTATCTGTTCTACAAATTGTCAGATGTGAATGATTATTGTATTGTATTGTGTTGCCTTGTTTGTACATTTAAATCAAGAAGACGCAATTCAGCCTCTACCTGGGCTGCTATGTTGTTTCCTTTTGATGAAATAAACCAATATTTTATCTGTCTATATCTATCTATCCCCAACACCTATCATTAAACGATGTGCAAATTGATCAATCTTTTGGCATGTTTCGTTTAAAACCAACAAGACAAATAAAACCAAATATTAGGAACCAAAATGAAAGTACAAACATTCACCAAATAGATGAGTACCATTTGCCCCTTATATACAGTACTTAAGCTCCCTTCAATAAAGCATTGTACAAATGCATTGTATTAATGTATCGTCGTGAGATGGACTGCGTATACAAGCTCGCACTTTTAGCAGCCCCTCAATTTCCATTTCCTGCAGTCTTCAGTGAAACAAGGTGGTGGGTGATAGTTTGTTAACTGACATACACTATTATTTTAACGTTTGCAATATTCAGATACATTTTTTTTTTCAAATTATGATATGGCAGAAATGAAATGAATTGCGTAGGGTCGACAGACCAGTTCTTTGTTCTTCGACGAGCAGTTTATTTCCAGAAAGAAGAACGCGCATTGATTTTCAAAATAAACTTTTGGGCATTACTGTTGCGTGTACCACTCTCTAAGAGTAACTGGCAACATGTGTATGCTTAATATCAATAGCATCACTTTGAAGATGGTTGTTTTCAAAGGATGATTAATTTTCATAGTTTCAGGTTTGTCATAAATTCAAGGTAGTTGCGAAAATACACACACAAAAAAAAAACAACGATGACTATTACACGGCTGATGATGAATTGAGTATGTGAAAGAATTTCGGAAAACAGACAAGAAAATGATTGCTCCTCCTGCCTTGAATTAAATTTAGTTACGTTTTACTCTTTTTTGTAGAGTATGAGCTCGACTTTTCTTCTGTTTTGCCATACCATTCAACAAGAAATGATCATCATAATAGTCTTTTCAAGAGTCGCGTACTTTAAAATAGGTCTGTGAACATATTTAAAGAAGTTATTAAACAAGTCATCAACGAAAAAAAAAATCCAAGTTTTTCAAATACTTACTGTTCATAATACCGACGTGCAATTCAGCACATTGTTTAAAATGATCTCTTGGTGTATTACCTTATTATGTTATATCACAAATAAACACACACGCACATGCGCGCACAAACACAAACACACAAACACACACACATAGGTACACACGCACACATAGGCACACATGCACACACACACACTCACACACAGAGAATTTGACGTTTCTTGTAACCTGAACGCTTGTAATATCAGTCATTCATACGTCGTACCGACGTTTGTGGTCTTCTGTGAGTTCAACAGTATATCCACATTCACTAATGACGAGTATTGATATGCACACATGCAAATGGTGTAGACGTAACAAGTTTGAGGTTGTCTCTCTCTCTCTCTCTCTCTGTGGGCGTGTGAGCGTTTCTGTCTTTGTGTGTTGTAAGCAGGTAGAAACTTTAGCTGAAATAACAATATTGTAATTTCACTGCACAACCTTAGAGCAAAGAGTCAATTGCTCTTTTTTCATATTTCTTTCTTTCTTTTAACGTTTTTATTCGACCTATCGTAAATATACACCAGCTCTCTAAAGATTATTCTACGTGGCTTTTGGCTTCAACAAGTTCCTAACAGCTAACAGATATTCGAAATACCTTTTTGTTGCTTTTCTTCAGTCTACATTATAACGTAAACCTATTAAATGATTTAATTAGGATCGCAAGAGCTCTGCTAGCCATAGCATGGGGAAAAACAGTCCACCCCAAATTTATCAAGTGGACATTTTCTTCAATGGACCTTTCAGTTGCAAATGAGAGGAGATGGAGATGGACAGATTCAGTCGACTTACTTTTTACTCGCCTAGAAGGATCAATAGTAGACGGTCAAACGGTCCATTGTTGCTGTCCTTTATGAATGCCATTACACGCTAGTCAGGATTAGCAGATCAACGATTAGGGAGAGGTACAGCCATTATCAGTGAAGATGTATCACTTATTTTGTTATTATTTGAAAATTAACGCTTTCAAGTTGGAAATACGAGCACTCGAACAGTGTTATGAAATAATGATAGAGTTATGGTAATTTTCTCTATTCTGTAATTCATATCACTGTGTGTGTGTGCTTTATCTAAATACTGTACATTATTTTGGGCTGACCCCTGATATTAGTATGTGTGTGCGTGGTTGGAGGTGTGTATGTGTGCGTGTCTGAATATAATGTGCGTGGGTGAGTTAGTGTGCGGTACACGAGCGCGTGTATTGTATAGTTATGTGACTGCCTGAAGAATATGAGGTATTCATCAACTTAGATATTATTGTCACTTTTGTATTGAGCTCAATTTTAGACATGATTAATATTTTTGATATTGGATAATAATATTTCAATAAATGATATTTTAATAGTTGTATTTACTATAATTATGAGCTCCCTTGTGGGACATGGTATATTTAATATTCTTGTCTAGTGTCTCTAAGATTTACAATGTTTGTTTTCTGTTACTATTGACTGGGGCAAATTATTTGTTTTATAGGGCCCCAATTTTCTTTCCCTCTCTCTTCTCTCTCTCTCTCTCTCTTCTTTCTTTAAACAACAACAACGAGCATTCTCATGAAAGAGTAAATAAAATCATGTCTTATGCGTCAAGATCAATGAAATAATGAATTCAAAAGACAAGCAACCACACACACGAGCACACACACATAATACATGCATATCTTCAAAATTGCGGGTTCATGCACATACTAAAAGCTCGTGATAGTAGTCGCTTAATTGTAATGCTGCAACTATTACGAGTAGCAAAATGAAATAACGAATATCTAAAGTATAGGAGGCAGTCACAACACAGGTTCAGAGCAGAATAAGATTTGGCATTTACCGACGGACTAATATAAATGTTACATTTAAGCATGCACTGATTATGAAACTCAAGCAGAAAAAAAAACACATAAAAAAACAACATTGTATGTTGGAGGACTGCTTATTAAGCAATATGGGAGATCAACGCAATGAACAAATGAGAACAAAATCGAGAATTATCTTCCACCCTCACCGATGTCCGACTATTAAGGCCACCAGTTGAAACCATGAATCATACTGAGCAGCTAAATTTGTCACTTTATATTCAGCAGAAGAAATAAGGTGTTAATATACACTGGCTATCTTCATCTCAACTTAAGTTTTATTTATTTATTCATCTATTTATTTATTTATTTATTCATTTATTTATTTATATACGTGTAAATATTCATTTGTTTATTTATCTGTTTATTCATTTTGGTTGCCATTGTGACATTTTATTACTTTACAAATCTAATTTTGACAACCCTCTCCGAAAACCGGACGATTAATTTGATAATACTCTAGTTCTTTACAACAAAATTAAGACACTAAGAGCCTGCGATATAAACACTTTGCACGTCTCAAAGTCATTAGATTTTATTTGAATGCTGCAAAAATCTACTATACAAACAGCTTTTTTATTGTTGTTTTGATCCTCGAAATTAGTTAGTTTTAGCATGATAAATTTGAGTATAAATAAATCTATACACTTACATGATTTATATTGTGTTATATTGGAAAGATGTCTATTACACACACACACACACACACAAACACACACACACACAAAATAAATAAGTAAATATAATTATATATAAAATTTATATCAAATGCGTACGTACTGCAAATATTTCTATATTTACACATCTTCCCATAACAGAGCTTTGTTTTTAGTACCTCATTCTCCTTTATTTGTCATGATTTTGTTAGTTATCTGCTTATTACTTTTGTGTACATCTTCTATCAGATTGGGAACAAAGCATTCCATCTCTACTTTCAAAACATGGAGAGAGATTGTATGACTCTTTTGCGTTTTCTTCTCTTTCCTTGTATACCTGTACTTATCAAGTTTTACATTTCACTGTCAATGAAAGAGAAAAATACAACGAACTGAAAATAATTATCCGTATGAAACTGATACAATCAAAGCTACAGTATTGATGGTGCATTAACAGTATTGATTGAAAATCTAAAGAGACGATAGAAAACACTGTGAAAAGATTGTGGAATGCAATATAATATAGGTTTTCCCGGCCAATTTCGCACTTGTGTCAGTCCAATTCCTAATTGCTGCATTCAATTTAGCAAAATTTAGCGTAGATGACATGTTCGGTAGTTCAATTTTATGATCTCTTCATTCAAATTCATTTTGGAGCATTCAAATTACCTTTAGCGTCATTCTAATTAACACTTTTTCAATTGAAATTCGTAAAACTAGCACCATTTCGTTATTCGTTCATTCAATTTAGAATGATATAGTCACGTGATCACGGACATGCCGCACTCGTTCATTCAAATTCATTTTTGGGCATCCAATTTAACATCTTTTGCAGTCAATTTAGCACGCATGTTTATGCTTTGGTTCTTTCTTTATTTTTTATTTTTTTGTCAACACAGTTGCTGTTTTGCAAGCGTCATTACATTTCATATTTTCGTACTTATTTGAAAGATTTTGGCAACAGGTTTTTTTTTTTCTTCAATGTGCTTAGTGATTCTTCCAGTCCGAAGATTTAGTGCATCATGTGGCCACAACTTATTTGGCCGTTGAGTGCTTTATTCCGAGTGTGTCGGCCAGTTCTAGGAAGTCAAGGTTATGATCATCAAATGTTTCTATAATTCTTTTTCTGTCTTCTTGAGAAATACGTCTGTATCTAATTTGTGCTGTCATGACTGTAAGAAGATGAAGTTAGTATTGGTACATGTAGGCCTAAAATGACATGTATGAAAGAAAAGGGGCGTTACAGAACAACAAACCCGAGTTATGTATGGTAAAAAATATGATACTTTTACTGCTTAACAGTGCGTGGATGAAACAAAAAGTCACATAGAAATACGCGTTTAAATGTTATCACCTTTTCAAAAGAGAAATAACATGACGTTAATTTGAATGAACATGTTAGGAATTTGACTGCCCATACGCGAAATTGAATGACTGAAATACCCCTTTCGGCCAGTGTTGGCGAATTTGAATGACTGAAGAGCACGTGCCAATTTGAATGCTCGTTTTACGAATTCGAATGGCACATGTGCAAATTTCATTGATCGAAATGCTAAATTGAACGACCAACTTGCAATTTTGAATGACAGAATGGGCAGTGACGAGGATTTTCGCTAAATTGAATGAACCTTTTATCAAATGGACTGACAAAAGTGCGAAATTGGCCGGGAAAACCTATAAAAACGAAATAAGAACGGAGAAACCTTTTGAAAGGAACAAATTTTTATCATATAAAAAGGTGGAAGAAGCTAACTCTTTTCGTCTCCTTTCTTGGCAACAAAACTGCGAGTTTCTTGAATTGCAGATAAATATGTTTCTAGATTTCTACGATAAGATTTGCTCGAGGCTTTAGAAAGAAAATGAAGACGAAGAAAGAATTGAATGAAAACCTGCCAGTTGCCCTTTGTGGTGATATTTTATCGAACCACAGGAAATAAGGATTGTCCTGCCGTTTTTACATCCACAGTCAAAATTACCGACGGCAATCAAAAGCGAATGCGAAATGTATGGCATTTCAGTCTCCCGCCTTTCCCTGATGACAATCGTAATGTGACATTTAGCTCCATGGCCACAGATATTTGCACCGCTTTTGTCCACTTTCACCGTCGGATTTCTATTCAGCACCAAGTAACTGCGTGTGAACCGTTACCATTCATCCATAATTTCTATACCATCTTCCGTCTCAAAGTTTTCCTTACAATGGCATCATAATAGTACCAATTAGTAGTCTCTCTTTATTTCACTGAAATCTGCTCTTTCTAGGTCATTGCTAGGTGACTTATCTATGTCTTCTTAAATTCTCCCTTCTTGATAAGAAGGCATACACTATAGAGGCATAAAAATGATTATAGACGTAGCACCGTGCATCGCGAAGCGCATGCGCATCTCACCAGTATTTCAAGTTTTCAAATCACAACTGAAGTACTTATTGACGGATTTTTGTGGGATTGCGATATTTGCTGTGCCACAAGCGATTACGAGAATACCTACAGCGTCTGGAAAGAGCAACGCTGTAAGTGAAACCCTTTATTTTGTTCTTTTCTCCCTGTCAAAAACCGTGAAAACTGTAGAAGCAATCTGTGTATACTTAATAATATTTGAATTAGTTCTTATATTACCTGTTTTTCTTTTCAAAGAATAATTGTATATACATATATATATATATATATATATATATATATATATATATAGTGACTCAGAGAGAGGGAGAGAGAGAGAGACAGACAGATAGATAGACAGACAGACATACAGAGAGACAAAGCTAGAGAGATTTTATTCAGGGAATTTTGAATTCCCCTTGGCAGGAGAAATGAAATGCCTGCTACAAATGATCCTCAAACATTATGTAGAAAATTCTTCTGATTAACAAATAAACGCGCCCCTTTTCCAAAATTTGATTTTAATTTGATACTTTATTCAATACAACTCAAATCGTCTTAATGTTTGCAGAAAATAAAACGAATCAAGTGTCAATCTTGTTATCAATGCGTTACACCTACATCAATATCGAAATGTGAACCCTGTTCGTTGATTCTTCCTTCAGTTAAAAATGAAATAAAGCATTTTCATTAACATTACTTGTCACAATCTTCGCTTTTATTTCATTTGCGATATTGGAGTTACTCTTTGAAATATTTCTGTCTTGATAGTACCTGTCTCACAACTGTAGATCATAACTACCTATTAGAAGGAAAAGGTTTTTTTTTTATATTAAAAATCTCATGTCTAAGCATGCATATCTTAATGCACCTGTTGCTCTCACTTCTTCGTTTGGATTTATCAAGTCTGACATGTGTAAATTTTATGAACGATTATTTTAGTGGCAATGTGTTTTTATTATAGCTAACTTTGTATCGTTATGTTTTGCTCATTAAGGAATCACTACATTGCAACTGCCAACTCTAAAAATTATAAATTTCTACATGCGTAACATGTGATTACACTTTTGATATCTACACGCTGACGAAGAAAAGTTCTGCATTTTGTTGAGCCCTCTTCTTATCGTTCTCACTCTTGATACACAACAAATTTTGTCCATTCAAGGTCTGTGCTGACATGGACAGAAATCCTTATTATTACTCTCCTGATGTTGTAAATTCTCCCTAATATCAAATCTCTTTTTTATAATAGAGGAGTACCAATTCACGTTAGTTATTAAAGGATTTTGACAATATCCACGAATACTCTAGAAATCCTCAATACTCTAGAAATCCTCAATGATGTAAGTAATAAAAGGATAATATCTTAGTTTGTTAGTGTATTCGCCGGTGTGCTGCGATATAGTTATTGAATAATATCGCAGAAAGTGAAATTACGTCGCCCGTGGTCAAACATAAAATCAAACCAAATTTCCAATCTAAACCACACAGAAGAAGCACAGTCAAGATGAGCATCCGTTATGACTTCGGTTTCTGTTGCTGGACAATAGCAGTCGGTATTCTTGTCCACGGAGAACACGACCCGCCAACACCCTTCTTCACATCGTTTGACGCAACGACTGTTGATATTGTCAGTGACATTGGAGTGTCCACCAAAGTTGACGCAGCCTCTCCCGGTGATTTCCCGCAGAACATATCAGCAGGAACTGACATCGGAACGCTTCAATTAAACGACACTCAGCAGGGGTCATCGTCCGAGTGGGTATTGAGGCTGGAATGGTCTCTTGTTCATACTCTGGACGCAGTGTGTTCTTGCGTTGGCACGGTTGGAAACATGCTCGTGATCCTAGCCCTGGGAATGCAAGTGCCAGTCCTGAAACATTCCACTGACGTCTTCATTGGAGCTCTGGCAGCGGCCGATCTCTTGACTTCAGTCTTCATTGTACCCATCCCTGTTGCCGTGCGCGTGCCGTACACACCACTTGGCAAATTCTACTGCAAATTCATTTACAGCAGCTATTTCGTGTGGGTCGCCGTACACGCTTCGATCTTCACCCTGGTAGGTATGGCTATTGAACGCACCATTGCTGTTGTCAGTCCACTGCACTTCAAAGCTATCGTCACTCCGCGAAAAGTTTACATCTACCTCTCCATGGTTTGGCTTCTGTCGTTCACCACTGGCCTTTACCAGGTTGACCTAGAGATCATTAACAACACCTGCACGATTCTGCACCCTCCAGTCGTCCGCAAAGCCGTCGTGTTTTTCTTACTGATTTTCCGATTTGGCGTACCCGTTGTTGTGATGATCAGTACCCAGGTCGTAACGGCCTGTTCACTCCACCGACAATTTCGCCTTTCACAGAAAGCATTTCATGTAACCAATGCCGCATCATCCGTTCACATAAGAGCTCGAAATCGCATCACTTGGATGACTTTTCTCATCGTAATGGCGTACATCCTTACATTCGCTCCACATCATATTGCCGCAGGGATCTACGTCATAAAGGGGAAACTGTTCTCGTCCTACCTGTTCAGTCCTCTACATAATGTTCTGTCAGGTTTGACCTTCTCCAACTCCTGCGCTAACCCATTTATCTACGCATCCCAGTACCCGAGATTCCGCTCCGCGATCAGAGATACATTTATGTGCAGATGTGCTGGAAAAAAAATCAACGCCCCTCTCTTTACGGTAGAATCGACTTCTTGTAAGCGTTAGAAAAAAAAAAAACCCAAGTCAATCAGAATCTTATGGTCAACTACGAAAACCTTTTGGGATTTAGGTGAGTGTAGTCATTTTGCTAAACGAAAAAGACAGGCCATCAGGTTAATGAGCAACTGCTGTTAATCCGGTATCGGACGAATATCACGTTTTTACAGTAATCATTGAAACAGCGTGCTACTTCGGGTGCTACACCCCTATAGGCTAAGCAGGGAGGTCCCTGGGCTAAGAGAGCGTTTATACAATTTTCGAGTGTCCCTGCAGGCAGTCTTCAAAGTGTGACATAAAAGTAATTCTTCCCAAATGGTTTATTTTACGGACATGCCTCTAATCCAGCAAATTTACAGTGCAATGAAATTTGGCACCGAAACAATTATCGGTACTTCTTTTGAAACACCCTTTGATCCTTTCTAGGGACCCTATAATTGCACTTTTTTATCAAACCCTCTTGACATAGTCATATATTTTATCTCAGTAATTGATGGTGTGTTTATGTTCTTTGCAAAGTTAAAAGTATATTCTTTGAAACAAAACATACAAATTCCTTCCTTTTCCAAGATGTTGGCTGTAATGATTAGTAATAGTACCGCAATGAATGACCTTTAATCTACAAATTGAAAACAAATGTTACTTTTTAAATTTTTTTCACAACAGAGTGGCATGATTTAGACTAGGAGTGTGTACTTTCATTCTAATGGCTAATTCCGGGGGAGCTAGAAGAATCTCACATATTACTTTCGTTATGTCTACGAAAGTTCTACGTCATTTATGTAATGTGAATTATAAATTATGGCAAATTATCTTTTTTCAAGATACTCCTTATATTGTATTAGTAAACCGTAGAGTATGATAGCGCGAACATGCGCACAATATACTAATGTGGACTATGAGCACATTACGAGCGCAAAACGCGATGTTCTCGATCAGCTGTTGGCATGCATCTTCAGGTATGAAATTGATACGCTATACATGTAGTGAAGCACTTATTCATCTTATGATAAACTTTGCTATCAAAACAATAATGATACGCCTGCTGTTATTTTTTTCTTGTAGGAGAGTTTGCACATTATACAAAAAGTCTCGAGCACACACACACACACACACACACACGTACACTAGGAGATACAATACATACGCACAATGTAGCAACACAACACACATGTAGTATTCTAAAATTTGAGTGTGAAATAGTATCTTGTTCAAAATAAAGGTACATAGACGTGATACTCTTGTACTCAAATTGTAAATATTTTCATTGTGGTAATGGTAATTAATGTTTCATGAATGACGTTGCCCGGGGGAAGTAATTTATACGTCATACCAAATAAGAGCACGAAACCAATCATTTTGATCAACGAATTGTTATTACAAGTGGAAGATAGAACTTGAGACCAAAGTAGAGGTACTCTCTAAAGTAGCATCATTGAAGAAAAAAATACATGCTATCTACAGTCATGACAGTTTCTATTCACATTCACCACTCTCACAATTGGTGAGGTATTTACATAAAGATTAGTAAGTTGTTGCAGTGGAATCTAAGGTCTCAAGCCATTATGCATCAGAAAACACACATTCAAGTACGATTTCCATCGCTTTATCCTTTACGCAGAGCATGTTACGAAATGTAGATCATGAAATTGCAAATCATGGTGTGATACTTTGTCACCGAAGTGAGTTCACAAGATTTTCCTTTCACTGCGTGAAAGAAGTATTGGTTACAAGATGTTGTCGACATGTTGTTTTTTTCCTCAAAAGTGATTACTTATATTATCTGATGAGAACTGTTTAAATGCTTGCTTTATTAGAACCAATATGAGCATAATATCAAACACTGTGAGCTGAAACGTACAATTTAAATCCTAGGCAGATTTTTCAAATGTCGTAAATAAGCGTGAGGACCGGAAGAATCACATGTTTTTGAGTACACTGGAATTTTTTGCTAAGTAGGCCCAAATTGTTTACTCATTGTATCTAGCTTTCAATCACAACATCGTGTGCTAAAGTGATTACTTATCGTACTTAACTTTCAGTCACAAGCTACTAATACTCACAACATCGTGTGCCTTGTCAAGTGACAACAAGATTTTGTGAAATTGCAAAAGTAAAGAAAAAAGAAAGAAAAACAGAGAAACCTTCAGTCCGAATAACTTTTTGAAAGTTTGACATGTGTTTGATTGTGGCGACGTGCAGAATGAATTGAAAGAATAGGAAAATGGACTATTCAAGAATATTCCATGCTTTGACTCACTAACAGTACAATTATTGCTTCACTACAAAGTGGACACATTTTCTTTTTAAAAGGGATTGAAATTTGAAAAAAGGCACAAAATTATCATTATTTGAACAAACATACATGTAAGGAGAAAACATTACAATTGCAGTTTATTTGTCTGAATTCATTGGTAGCAACAAAATACGAGCCAGTGTCGAATGTCTTGTACTTTCAACACTCGTCTTCAACACCTAAGCGGTCAATCTATACTCTACACTCGTTCTGACAACGTTTCTGAAAGAAAGTATGTAAAGGAGCATAATTTGTGTTTAAAAGAAAACACCAAGCCAAGCAACGATAAGAGTTGCTAGGAGACTCCAGGCATTCACGGCCAATTTCAGTGCAGAGCTGGTGTCGCAGGTATCGCCACATGGGATGTCTAGAGAAAATAAGAAGACAGGAATAGAGTTACTTTAAGAGAAGGATGTTACACCATTGTAACTTCATTCTGTTATAAATCTAACCAATGCTATTATGAACGTTCAAAATATCAGCATAAACCACTTTATCAAAGGTAATATGAATACTATAGTTATAACAGTTATCGAAATATATAATTATAATACGGTGGTTTCACAAAATAATATTGTGAAAGTGCAGTTTTGCTGTCATTTCAAAATGGATCTTAATCGTGTTACCCACGACGACCGTTAGCTATGGTTATTTATACATTTATTGGAAATTTGACATAATCACAACTACATTCAAAACGTCTTAAAGCTGGTAAGTTTTTTTTTTTAACGAAATTATCACCGCAGACAAGAGGTAGATACTGGCAAACGTGTGGACTGTCTCAGACTTAAAGCACTTGCAAAATGTGACAGTACAAACTGTTCCCGATGACTTTGTTCTAATATTACAAATCAACAATAAAGCCTGATCAAAATTAAACTTGCTTAGATAAAATAAGAGCTTTCTGTCTTCTATCTTTCCTGGCTGGTGACTTGCGACTTACCTGATTTACTAGGATAGACAGTAAATCTCGTCTTGACACCGAATTTGTTGTGTTTGTTGGCATTGTCGTGAAGTAGCCATATACCGGCCTGTCTGGCTTCCATTTCGGCTGTCAGAAAATCACCTGATAGGACAAGGATGATGGTAATGTTGATGACAATGATGATGATTGTTTATACAAACATTTTCATGACAGTAATCACGACATACAGGACTTCTTTTGATTTTAATTGGACAGCTAATATTTTTACAAAGTATTCCTGACAAGCGTTATGGAAACAATCCAGTTGAACCTTTCCTCAGTTCTTTCGCAAGTCGAGCCCTCAAGGAGTTTAATAACCGCTCGTTGAAGTGAAAAATGATAAACTCTCGTTCAATAAATCATAACAAATTTGAATCACCCGATGGTCAACGAATTTTCACATCACAATGTACTAAGATTGCAACCACTGAAGTAATCATTAAGTTAAACAATTACAATTTCAATTTCATGTAGATACAGACATTTCTTTAAAAAGTTTAAATTCATGCTGAACTCCATACTTTCCGATGTGAATTGTATTCTTTATTATTCGTTTAAGTGAATGTTTATTTCACTAACAAAATGAAAACGAATCGAAACGAATTCAATTCAGATTAATGTTAATGTTGCGATGATAGGCAGTTCTTATAGTCTCTTCAATCAGGTAGGCAAAAAAAAAAACAGGAGTGTAATTGTAATATCGTATTGGAATAGATGACTCCATTATTGTTCAGCCATTTTGTTGGTTTGATTTAAGTTTATCCTGTTTTCATTCATACGGGAAAACGATGCAAGAAGCAAGGACATTCATATGATATTTAGTGGACATAAGGTATGCAAGCTCCATTTCTAAGGCACGTGTTGACTCGTATAACTGAAATATTCAACAATTTTGAGTGAATTTATTTCGAATAAGCTGACAGTTATCAAGAGCTTCGAATATTTGCATTGACTCACCTGGAAGACTTGTGACCGTATCAAGAGTTTTGGTGACTTGCGACTGGAAGGTGACCGTGTGACCGTGGAAATTAATGGCATGCACATCTGCACCGCCACCAACGGTGATCATGTACCAGGCCACTTGCTCGCCAACGGCCATACTGATGTTGAGTGGGAATCCAAATATGTAGCCATTTATTGCTGTTGGGATTCGAAGAATTGGATGACAAGTTGATTTTGACCCGTAATGATACTTTTACGCCTTGTTTCAAAGCTATTCATTAGTAATTACACATTCCAAAACAACTATAAGTCGTGTAAATCTTACAAGCGCCTTACACGAATCTGATATACACTTGACAAAAGAGATAGTTGCAGTTGTTGTTAAGAAATGCTATCACAAAATAAGAAAAAAAGAATAACAACGATATGAAACTGATGTTAAATTAAGCAAACTCAATAATTGGAAAAGAGGGTTGTTATGATAGTTTGCATATTAAAAAAACATGCTTCCCTGTCTAAAAAAAATAGAGTCCGATGGGAAATCCACAGATTGTCTAAATGTGACCGTGCACCACAAAACAAACAAAAAGTCGCACCCCATGATTTTACGTAAGGACTCAAAACAGTTGAAATGGGTCTACCAAGTCAATCTTGAGTTTTTCATATTTTCTGAAAGAGCTATCTTTCTTCTACAATGTTCTTTAGTTTGGGATCATAACACGAATGTGAAAGTTTGTTTTCACCAGTTTTTCTACGACCCCTGTTTGGGGAAGAGTATAAGAATGAAAGGTATGTACAGCCCCTTTTCATTTCTTGAAATCGTTTGTACACTCTTCACTTTCAAGTATAATAACTTTTGAAAGGATAATGCTACTGTGTTGTAAGTTGGCATTAATCAAGGAAAGAATAATATGCAGATAGAACATGCTCAATTTCAGCTTAATCTGACAATCCCTTAATTGTTGTTGCTCCAGTGGGTTACATCCTGTGTTTGTGTCTTTCATCACACAGCTAGCGCTGCTTGGTGAAAGATTAAGCTCTTGAATAGACCCTGTACTTCAGAGCCTCTTTTCTCAGTTCACACTTTTCCAGAGTGTGTGCTTTCTTTCCAATATCTAGGTAGGTTAGGGGAGTCCATTTCAATTGAGTTATACATCATTTTAAAGCTTTAAGTCTGCTCTTTCAGAATCTGCCCCTAACTAAAAATCTTTGTCTGGCGACTTTTTGTTGGTTTTGTGATGCAGGGTCACAAATGTTATATGATGCGTAGGCCTTCATCTGTTTAAGACTTACAGCCATCTTTCTGAAATGGCCTCCAGTGTACTTGGCGATCTTACCAAAGGCATCATTGCTGTGCTCAAAGGACAGGGCCAACTTGTCCACGCTGCTTGGATCTCCCGCATACGTGTTGATGTTGTCGTCCAGGTACCAGTTGTCGTTTTCATCGAAGATGGTGAGCAGTAGGGCGTACTCGCGGTCGACGTCCTGACGACGTCCACCGCGATCCAGGGTGCCCCTGCGGCAAATGACAAGCGGTCCGATCAGCCCCGAGTTGGTGTCCTTCTTGGCGATGGTGCTGGAGTAGTAGGGCCACACCACGCAGTTCGGCTGATCGTCGGTGGGTCCCGCCTCTGGTCCAAAGTTCCACCTTCACAACACAACAAAGGAATGCACTTGCTGTCACTAGTGTAGAGGATGAAGTTTATGGCTTCTCCTTGTCCCGGGTATTCCTAACAGCAAACGTAACTTGTGTTATCAAAGTAGTTTGACTATGCTCTTACAACTACAGTAGTTCCTTGCAAACAGAGTACTTTTGAGAGAGGCATGCCCGACATAGTAACTTTTGTTAACTAACTATTTTGTTTGCTAACTGGAATCCGTTTACTGAAATTATATTTCAGTAAACCTGAATAGATTACCTGATGACCTGAATAGGCTGTCACTACATCCTGTTATTATCCTGTATATACACATCTAGACCAAGTATATCAATCTAATTGGGTTGCCATAAATCAACTTAGATGACGTTTTACCAAGATGTCGTGATGAACAAATTTTCAGTGACTCGCATACGTTTCTCATGTCAACAGGACTAACTGCTGCATTCCTCTTACTTGTAGACTGCATTCTCCCCCGGCTGGATGGAGAGAGGCGTGTCGTAAGTTTGCCCTCTGTATTCCATGAGCTGGCCGGGGAGGTTATGCGCATTGACCGAGTACGGCCTCGTGGCCTTGTTCTTGAAGAAGATTTTGACGGTGTCGCCGATCTCAGTGCGGATGAACGGGCCGAGGATTCCCAGATGCTGGTCCCAGTAGGAGCGGGTTTTGGGCTCTTCGAAAGTCATGTCCGTGTACTCCACGAAGCGCACCTTTTTGTACAGTCTTCCGATCTCAGTGGGTCCTTTCCGAATGAAATAATTTCCATCGCTGCAAAAACAAAGGCACAAGACAATGCAAGAGATTTAAAGACATTAAAAAACAAATAAACAAACACGAGATCTTAGACAGTCACATAATGATACAAGAATATTGTTTGTTTTTAAGAATGAAATCCGTAATTAAGATACTTCTATATAATCAACAGTCTGTCTTCACTCTTCAGTTCTTTTCCCGACTATCAAACATAAACATAGGATCCGCATAATACCATACTAGTAATATTATTACACATTATGTATGTAATTTGATATCATACATTAATATATATGTGTGTGTGCGATGCATATATATAATTGTTTGTTTGTTCATTTTCCATCTGAGAAGATGGCTGGATAGCCCATATCAAGGAGGTATGAGAGTCACACTCCCTCTAGACTTCTTGACTTTTCTTTTTCTTTCAACAAGGGGAGGGATATTATGTCTGTACATAAATGTGTATGAAACAATATTGTACCATCACATGTTATCATTTCACCATCACTGCTTTGGTCACTCTATCCTGTCTTTCTCATGGTCAGTCTGACACTCCTTTCTCCAGCCACCACCATGCTTCATTACCTCTCATACCTCCTTGCCCATATTCAGCTATGCTAAGCTGGTCTTCCATGGGGTCCAGTTGGATGTGATGTGGGACCACTTCATCGGGTTAAACACCCCGCTCTTTGCGATGAATTAATGAAGCGGGATATTTTATGTGCATGAGATATGACTCTCTCACACACGGGACCTCCATTTTATGTCCTATCCGAGGGACAGAGTGTTTTGCCTCTTGCTAGAGGGGACGGTATGATTACACACAACATTGCTCAGTCCAGACTCGGGTTCGAACCCGGGTCGCTTGGGTCGGAGGCAGACGCGCTACCGACTGAGCCAACAATAATGAGGACAGAAGATGTCGCACGATCTTCTGTTCTCATTATTGTCTCGATTATATCATTCTTCCAAAGATGACATAAGCGTTCGGTAAAAATATTATCACCATCATCCCACCATATATATATATACATACATATATATAATAGATCTATAATATGTGATAAAAACCTAAAATGGCAATAGATCTAAAATGCTTTATCCTGGCGAGGAAAGCGCATGATTTAAAAACAAGACACCAAACAGGTTAGTCATCGCATTCTTCATCAGCGACCAGGATGCGATGTGATGTTAGATTAAAATCCGTTTCTGAAGCAGACATACACACAAGGGTATACGTCTGCTCCTGGTCGAAATATATATATATATATATATATATATATATATATATATGAAGAGTTTGTTTGCAAAAACCGATAAGTCCATTTTTGAAGATTTTGAAGTACGGTCTCTGTCATAAAGTACAAAATAATCCCATTTAAATGATATATCGGTCAATACATATAAAGGTATATTTTTGAAGTTATGGTCAAAAGAAGCAAACATTTTCTTATTATTCTCTTTATTTTTCTTGACCTTTAATCGCAAATATCTCCATTTGGCAAGTATGGACTTATCGGTTTTTGCGAACAAACTCTTCACATATACATATATATATATATATATATATGTGTGTGTGTGTGTGTGTGTGTGAGTATGTAGGTGAGTATGTATAAGTACATAATATACAGATGTATTGAATATTTCCGTGTATTGCCAATAACGTTTTTACCTGGTAGGGTCGGTCATGCTCTGGTTTTGGATGTAGTCGAATTCTGTCGGGGCAAAGTCCCAAATGACCTCCTCAGCGGCCAGGTAGATGACATGTTCTCCCCCATCTCCATCACCGTGCCGATCTGGGTTCTGTCTTTCTCGATTCGGTCCGTTTTGCCCCTGGGAACACTCTGACACGGTGTAGTTCACCTCCAGGTCGTAGTTGTACACGTTGCCGTTTAAGATCCAAGTCCCTGCACGTACAAAACAGCAGAATAGAAGGAGAAAAAGAATTGTTGGGACTTGATATTAAGAGCAACACACACACACACACACACACACACACACACATACATTCGAAACAAGTGTCACGTGCCATATGTACCTACGTAGGCCCTACATGTTTAACGTGGATGTATGTTACATACACACACATACACGCTGAAAACTTAAATTAGTTTGTCACAGTGCGGACTAGCATAAAACTAGTCTTGCATGTTTAGACTAGCAGGACGGACTAGCTTTTGTGCAAGTCCGGCAGGACATTAACTAACAAAATGCTAGTCCATGTGGGCACCATCTGGACTTTTGTTAGTTCAGCATCCAATTTAAGTTTATAGTGCACACGTATTCATATAATTATATGCACAATGTAGTCCCTATACAACAGTCATAAACAGTGACAAAGAAAGATGGAGAGACAGACAGACAGACAGACAGATAGACAGACAGACAAACTCACCGGGCATTCCAGCTGTGAGGGCTACCTGCTCTGTTTCTCCGGGAAGGAGCGGCAGGGTGTTGGCTCGTCGCCCCTTGTAGAGGAACGTCTGGTACGGGATGTGGAGCCCCATGTAAGTCTCATCATTGCCGATGCATGGGGCGTGCCAGCTGACACGATCGCCCTCGCACAAGTCCAGCCCGCGGAGGTTGTCACTGACGAAGCCGTTGATGGCTGTAAGTATTATTGCAGAGATTGATTGCCTTTCATTATTATGATTTATAGTACAGTTGTAAATTGATTTGAATTCAATTTATTTTCCTGACTTCATTTGATTTCATTTCATTTGATTTGATTTCATTTCATTTGATTCAAATCGAATATATCCCATGTTCTGATAGATTTTATACATTGTTTTTCAAAACTAATTTGATTGTTGACTTCGACATGATAGGACGTTTTAAATTGATTGGAATAAACGGAGAAACTGATCAGAAATGAATATTATTTATCAGGGGGAAATTGAGCAAAGAAAATGGGATTCCATCGGGATTCGAACCCGAAACCTCCGGATTGCCAGCCCGGTGCTCTACCGACTGAGCTATAGAAAGCCCTAGTTCAGTGTTTGTCCCAGAAACCCTAAATTCTCAATGCTCGAATGGTCAGAAGCTATAGCAGTGTGTTTGTGTGTGACACACACGTACACACTTGAACCTGGCATAAACCCAATTTATGGTTGGAATTGATTTGATTTAATTTGATTTGATTTTAATTAGTTTCAATACATGATATATCTTTATAATATTGATTTTAAACAATTTGATCGTTGAGATTTGATTTGACTCAAATTGAAATAATCTTTCTCTATAGGCCTATCTTACATTTTGGCTTTATTTTGGCCTAGTATATGGTAGTGATACGGAAACTTACTAAATTTATGTAACTATCCGTTACGTCGATAGCAATCGGATTCTGCCCTTTCTTCCTTTAAAAGTTTTCCATACCAAATTGGCCAAGATTTCATCAAAATTTATAAGTGACGGAATAACTAGAGACCATCTTACGGATAGAAGATCAACTTCCTAAACTTTCTAACTTTCAAGATCTTTACCTAAACTTCCATTTTTACCATTATTATCTACAATGCGAGTTGCATTCAGTGACATAATGCATTTGATGGATTATATACATGTATTGTCAAATCAGTCCAATGTAATTTCGGCAACAGATCATATCCATATACCACAGTGTTTCGATTACATTCTTGAATTTGAATTTGAATTTATTGCCACTTCATGGGGTGGAACACCTTGATCAGCAGAGCTGGTTTGTGGACCCCTATGGACCCCAATAATAACCAACCAACAAACAAAGTTATTGGTATTGCCCAACATTTAGTTGCAATTTTTTGTGTGTTTTTTTGTGTGTTTTTCCTTCTTTTTGTGTGTGGATGATAGTTTCAAGATACGTAACATAAACGTCTAGATGGCTTTTAAAAATTGTATGTTTAGCACTCGACTTACTTCTCAGTTCCGCCACGGGGAAATCGTCATTATATTGGACATTTTGATTTGTTGGCCAATACCAGCTGAGTTCTTCGTTCAGCGAAACGATCATAGTGATAACCTCGCGGACCTCGGACGCCTGTGAATGAGTGGAAATTATCATGTTGATGATAAATGACGGCGACATTGATTACAATAACAATATTAGAATATCATAGACACAATAACAATGCTGAAATATCCATGGGAGCAGATATTATAATGGATAAGACTTATGACTATTAGTAGGAAGTTCCAAAATTAGATACGCGCTTTATAATACGAAGCCCCCTCGGCCAAAGTGTGAAGATGAATATCCGGCTTTGCTGGTTATAACTGCACTGTATACAATGTCATGGTATAATAACGACTGGGCCTCTGGAAAAACACTTCTCATATTATTGAAGAGAATAGCCTAGAAAGAAAAAAAACATTGCATTATCTTTTTCCTCATCATCATATCAATGTAATAATATTGACAATGATAATCATAATAATAACTATACACAATGAGGATGATGAAAATATTAAGAAAGGAAGAGGTATTTTTATTTCTAGTAGTTATTTCACTGCACTACGACTATATATTACTACTTCTAAGCCCACTACAATTAATAATATTGAAAAAAATACTGCTTGCAAGGGATTACTTACAAATACACGTATCTTAACTTTCTCATCGTCTCCAATTTTATCCTATGGCCTCATAATATCCTAAATGTAACATTGTGATTGACTCATGTTACAACCACAGGTTTCCTTTATTTATTTATTTTTTTTTTACAATTGAAATGAATAAAGAATTGAAAGTATGCAGTGATAATGGCATTAAGAACAACAACCAATTATCTTATTCACTAAGGATATTAGCAACATTTATAATACTACTTACTGTCCCACTGTCCCATATCTGTGCAGGGTTGGGCAATAATTGCCGGGGTACTATTAAAATTAAAACTGGTTGTCAAAGCTGAGGTACTATAGGCACAAAAACGTACTTGGAATCTAATAAATGAGTCCAGGACAACTCATCGCGCCTGTTCATTGGCGCTGTGTTGATACGGCAGGACATTCTCATGTATAATTTTGTTTGAACTTTTGATGTTTGTTTGTTTGTTTGTTTGTTTGTTTGTTTGTTTTTAGAGAATAAGTGTGTATTACCCGGCTTCCATCAGCCCGGAGTGAGCCTTGTTTGCAGACGAGCAGTGGCCCGACCAACCCCGAGTGCAGGTCCTGCTCACCGCCCACCGTGGAGTAGTAAATTCCCGTGATGCACTGCTCGTCCATGTCTGTCGGTCCGTAGGATGCTGGGACGGTCCACGTGTAATTGCGTGATTGGTTAGGCCCGACAACATCATCGCTTCGACTGGCATCACCTCGACCGGCAGCACCTGTTGTAAACGACGAACATGCAGGTACGAGTCTGTTTATTCGTGTTTTTCTTAAGTCTTACCAACAGTGTTTGCTCACTAGAATGTCTGAATTCAATTCAATTCAATTCAATTCAATTCAATTCAATTCAATTCAATTCAATTCAACTCAATTCAAACTTTATTTTCACCTTTTTTGAATGAAGAGAAGCCGGAGAAGATTGAGCAATAGATAAACTGTAACTTATGTTTGCATAAATGTATGCACAATATAGTTTGTTTATTTTCATTTTGCGTTGTGTCAAGAGAAAAAATTAAATATTTGAATTAATTATTTATTTGTTTTAACTGTCAGATTCAAATTAAACTGTGCTCATTTAGTTTGTTCAATTGACTTTGTATTCATTTATGTATGAAAAAGAAATTCAGAAAAAAAAAATCAAATCAAATCAAATCAAATCAAATCAAATCAAATCAAATTAAATCAAATCAAATTCAAGATGAAAATACGTAGAATATGGATAGACAGACGTTACCGTAGCTATTATCAGGTTCACTGTGTAATTGGATTATAAATGATAGTGTCATGGTTTATATTTACACAAGGTGGCCTCTTCAGTGTTACCATGGTTTTTCAGAGGGCCCAGCTGTCATCATTACTCCAGCATTACCATGTTGTGCTACCAAGTTTTAAACCTTGTAGGCCATGGGCTAGTGGGGGTCAACGTGCACCCCCTCTGCACCTAACATTCATTGTTGTTTCCAGGTAGCCCTTGGTCTGGAGAGTCAGAAAAGTGATGTTAACAAAAAAAAAGTTGGGTCCCAAGACCCGCCCCGTGACGTTTTGTGACGTCACTTCCGGAACGACCTTTTCGCGAATACGGGGGAATAGCATTTGGGTATTATCCTAATAAAGTGGTCCCCATGCCTTTATTTTTCAATGATAACCAAAGATTTTGGTATTTCTAGATTCCTCAGAAGATGGGAAATATGATGCAAAGCAAAGTTTGGCAATATAGGCCCTCAGATTGTCGTCATCGACAACGAAATGGGCAAAGATGTCGACAAAATTCAACAAAATTTTACAAAATTTGGACAATTTTTCAAGTTTCACCCTTTAAGTTTGTATATTTTTGTGAAGAATTTGTTAAATGACTTGAAATTTGGTCTGGATATTAAACGAATATCCCTTTTTACGAAAACAAAAGATTTTGGCCTAATTGTAATCCAATCTTCTTCTGTAGACATTCAAGTGCGCATGCGCGGTATCTGGAAATAAGCCTCCCAAATGCCTTTTTTTGATGTCAGGTATCAAAAATGAGTTACAACGCGTCTCTTTATCATGTAAATTTACAAACTTAATCATATTTTGCAATCAGCAATCACCTGATTGAATAAAAGTTGCCTCAAAATGAGAAATCAAAGGTGACCATGGTTCTTTTTGATAATGACGTTGGTCACGACATCGAAGATGAAGACGACGTCAAAGACTATAGAAATACGACATAGCAGGGATTCGTTTACAAATCTCCATTTCAGATTGATTGATTTTAGCGATAAATTTACAGTAAAGGAAATCAAGATCATGAATTTTCAATTCTACTGGCATTTTATTTCTTTGCAATAAACTCAAATCCTGCTTAAATGGGAAATCCAGTCTAGAAATAAGTTAGTCTGATAAAAAAGAGTAAAATCTTACGAGTTCAACGGTAAGAATTTGACTGTAATCTGATGAAAAATAAGGAGGTTACTTTTTTTTTGCTAATTTCTGCAAAACATTTCTTGTACAGTGGATAAGAATATGTAAATGAGTGACCTGACCATGTCATAACCTCACAATTTTCCATTTATCGTGTTCAAAACATTAAGAAAATTCAATGTTTTAGTCATTGAAGTCTGACAAATGATGATATTCCTGGTTGCATAACTTGGTTATAGTGATGTTAGATATATCAGGATTTGAGCCTCGAGCATAATTGCGTTTGAATGAAAAACTGGAAATGTCAACATTTTATGTACAAACTATATGGCAAGATGTGAGGGGATTGCATGCTCACTTTGTTATTTGCATATTCATATTGACCGTTCAAGAACTATTTCCTCAAAAAATAGCGAAACTTCAAAATGTCATAACTTCCTTATTTTTCATGCGATTTCGATCACAATTTTACCATTGAACTCGTAATATATTACTTTTTTCTTATCGGACTAACTTTTATTTGGACTGGATTTGCCCTTTAGATAAAGACTTATAACTAGTTTCACAATTAAAACATTAATTTATCTCAACTACGTTGCACTCACTGGCACAATTCTAAATACTGTACCAGGCATGGATAATATTTTGACATGATTTTTCCTCTATTTTCTTCAGAAATTGCATCTACATTGAACTTGTCACCGAAATGACACTATACATGATGCATAATAGAGACAATGGACTTTTAGGGACCTAAATTGTTTTAATGTCTGGGTTTTTTGACTTGGGAATGCTAACTTGTGGGTTCGCGGTTCTGTGGCATAGTGGGTAAAACTTTCGACTCCCGATTGGAGGACCCGAGTTCGAGTCACGATTCAATCACGATGTACATTTCTCGATGGTAATAATTATATTAACATCATTATCTGATTTTTTCTATTTTTATTCTTATTTTTCATTTTATTTCGAAAATTTGGGAATATGGACTTGCAGGTCATCGACAATGAAGTGGGCATACATGAGATTGACAAACTTAAAAGTCCACGCAGTTTTTTACAAGTTCTCACGCTGAAACATCTAAATATCCATTATTTGTGGTTAAATCATTAAATGAAATTAAACCCAGTCTGGATATTAGATAAATAACCATGTTTGGTAAAAAGAAATAAAAAAAAATAAGGCATAATCTTAATTCAGGCGTCTTCTGTAGGCATTTAACTTAAAGTCAACACTTTTGTTAGATCAGCCATGGTGCCTTATGGATGTCCAGAAGCTGACGCTGATTCACCGGGTGCACTTCACGAGTTCGACACCCACGAATCATACAACCCGTGAGTCATAGAGCCCGCGAGTTATACAGCCGATGAGTCCTAAAGCCCATGAGTTCGACACCCTTGAGTCCGACACTAGGCAAGCCGGGCTCACGAATTTGACACGTAATAAACAAGACCCACAAGAAAAACATATTTCCGGCCTTACGATGTAATATCGAACTTGTGGATCGTTTTTAACTTTTTTTCTTTTTTTTTCTTTTTTTTTTGGGGGGGGGGGGTGGGGTGGGGGGTGGGGAGTTGTTGCTTAGAAAAGTGTCAAACTCGTGGATTTTGCTTGCCTAGTGTCGAACTTGCTGGCCTTGTTTGCATACTGTCGGACTCATGGTCCTTATTTGCCTGCTGTCGAAGTCATGGGCTGTACGACTCGTTTGCTGTATAATTCGTGGGTGTCGAACTCGTGGGATGACAACTAATCACTTTGCCATCCTTTCAAAGTCTGAAATTCTTTTGAGCTCTGAATCGAATTCCAATGTCACCATCATTGTCATTTCATGAGTGTATAGGTTTAATGAATTCATTGTTTTGCTCCTGTCACTGCTTCTATGCCAGTATCGGGCTTTGATACATCAGCCATGGTGCCTTTCAGGACGTCCACAAGCTGATGTGGCATCACCTCCACTGAGGTGAAGTCAACAGAGGTCGCATAAGATCTTCATCCTTCGTTTATCCATGATCTTCATTTTGGTCCGTTGGTAGCTTCCATATTCTTAGTTTGATAATTGCTACGGAGGACGTGCTGTTCAGAGACGTCTCTGAGAAGCCAGATCAAAAGTTTTTGCCTTTGTGACATAAATCATTTTACCGCACTTAGACTGTATTGTCAAGAATCGCAGAGCATTCACCTCTAAATTCTTCTGTTACCATGCAAAGCACAGCAAAATATTTTCAGTTCATCCATCACCTCAGCTGTCCTATTTCATGATTCAACCCTTGTATGTACATCATTTCTAGGACTCCACGCATTTACTGGCTGCAATACCACTAGTGCCTTTTAGGTATAAAGGGGAAGGTAAAAACAATGTCGAGGCTGATGAGTCATTTCATGCTGCATTTCCAAAGTTTGGTGAATCTTGAAATGTTATAGCTGAGATGATGATGAACTGGAACGATTTACCTGTGCATGCCTTGTATGGTAACAGAAGAATTAGGAAGGTGAATGCCCTCCAAACTCTTTACAGTCCAAGTGCGGTGAAATGGCCAATGTCACAAAGGCAAATAACTTTGATCTGGCTATGATACCGCCCTGCTGAAAGGTGTTAGAGCAGCATGTCCAATGCAATTATCAAACAAGAATATGAAAGCTAGCAACAAACCCAAACGAAGAACATGGATGGACAAAGGATGAAGATCTAATGCGACCTCTGTGGACCTCAAGGGAGGTGCTGCCGCGTCAGCTTGTGGACATGAATCCTGGAAGTCACTGTGGCTGATGAATCAGAGCCGATACTGGTTTGGCAACAGTAACATGAGTAACATTGGTTTAATTCAACATATACCGCACTCAGAAAATGACCATTATGGACATTGGAATTTGATTTGGCTCAGAACTCATGCGCAAATGAATATCAGACACTGACAGGATGGGGAGATGATTCCGCATCAGCTTGGGGACATCTCTTTAGGCACCATGACTTATGAATCGGAGCCCGATACTGATAGTGACAGTGAAAGTAGTGAAAATGAATTCATTCAACCAATAGAATCACAGAGTTACAATGATAGTGACATTGGAATTTAATTTAACAGTGTTCATGGGCAAACGAGTGTCAGACTTTGAAAGGATAACTTATAGCTGGTAGATGACTCCATCAATTTCAAACATATCGGTATTAAGCCAGTGGTAATCATTTGAAGCATTTCGATGTTGGACTCTCAATAATTTCATCGGAAGTAAAAATAATAATGCTGGAAAAATACATACTAATTAGCAAATAACTTTTATGAAACATCATATAACCAATTATTCTACTGTGAACAATAATACATTTATAAAGTTTCTTTATACTTTCAGATGGAATGAAAATTTTAAAAAGAGGTATCACAAATATAATCGTTTAGTGTTGACTAAATATGAATGCTAATAATATTTTCAAAGCATAAGTTACGAAACCTGACTAAACAAAAGAATACTCTTGAAAAAAGGTTGTGGGAATTTGAGTATCTAACAGCAACCAACTTTTATTAAAGAATGAATGTATTATATGCCTCATATGATCTATGACCGAACTATCGTTGTCTAATAACCATGTCAGATAATGTCCCATGAATTGGGGAATTGCTTATAATAAACATGCCTCTATAGTCACATTAAATGATTTGTCGCGGTAAATTATGATAGAATTATGTTGTCATTATGATCATCAGAAATGGTGACAAGAGTACTGTATAGTTGCCTCTAAATTTCTCATTTTAAGCCAAATTTCTTTTAGTTATTTTCTTTTATATTTTCTTTAATACAAATAATAATACTTGAAGTTTCTGATCTTTGATGAAAAACAGATTGCTAGACAGCAGAAAAGAACTCACGGCGGCTTGTTTCACACACCTTGCATACACTCTAAACATCTTAAAAGACTTCAGGATTATTAAAAAAACACATACTAAATTCTCTTTAAAGGATTCGAGTTTGTTGAGAAGGCAAAATGCAGATGTAATCAAAATTTTCTTTTCCTCGTAGCTAATGGTGTTAATCTTTAAGGGTCGTCTTAAACTAATTGCTAACTTCAGTTGAATTTGGTATTTAGACGAAACTCCAATGTGAATTTTGTCATCGACGCCACTGTCTTTGCCGTCATCACTGAAGTCAATGTATTTCAGCAGGTGTTTGATGATTTAAACAAAATGATTAAAGTTCCGATTTTACTTGAAATATACGAGTTAATATATCAATTTACTAGTCACCAAAAGGGACATTTTGTTGGTTCTTATTTCGCACTCCTCCTGCCCTCTTGAACGTCCACAGAAGATGCGAGGATTAAAATAATGGCTCATCGGTTCCTTTTTAGACAAAGATGGCTATTTATTTAAAGGACAAGTTCAACTTCACAGATATGTGACATGTTGATTGAGTGAATACAGCAATACTAGTAGAACACATCAGTGAGAGTTTGAGGAAAATCAGACAATACGTTCAAAAGTTATGAATTTTTGAAGTTTCTGCTCGCTCACTGATGGATGAGAAGACTAATACAGCTTGTGATGTCACAGTCATGTGTAGAACGATATAAAGAAAACAATATAAAGAAAATTCAACATATTTTCACTTTTCTTACAAAATAAAGAACACTTGACTTGTCTCTGTCAGAAGGCAGGAAGAATAATATCCTTAATATAAGTCAGTGACATGTCGAAGAAATATGCACGTTTTGCAAAAAAAAAAAAAAAAAAAGATTTTGTAGAATTCTCTTAATATTCTCCTTACATTGCATATATCGTTCTACGCATGAGACATCACACTCTATAGTAGTTTTCTCATCCAGCGGTGACAGTACAGATACTTTAAAAAATTCAAAACGTTTGAATGGATTGTTCGCTTTCTCCAAACTTTTACTGATGTGGAATTCTACTAATTGCCGCATTTACTTCACCTACATGTACACGAAGCTGGACTTATCCTTTAACATCCAGACTAAATTCCAATTAATACAGTGAATTAACCACAAAGTAATGAATATCTAAATTAGCATAAGAACTTGTGCTGACTTAGTTTGTCGACCTCACTAATGCCCATTTCGTTGTTGATGACCTGCAAGTCCCTATTGCCAAATTCTCGAAAGAAAATAGTAAAAAAATCAAAATAGTTTACGTCATACTGCGTATTAATCAAATGAATATCAGTTCAGTGAAATCAACGGAATAAACAAACAATCAGATATTGACGTTAATAAAGTCATTACCAGCAAGGAAATGTACATATTTGACTGACCCAATTACAAACATGACTTATAATATTTTACGAAATTTTAAAAGAGACTAAAAGATATCTAAAATAATCTCTGCTATGTCGTAATTCTAGTCTTTGACGTCGTCTTCATCTTCGATGTCGTGACCAACGTCATCATCAAAAAGAACCATGGTCACCTTTGATTTCTCATTTTAAGGCAACTTTTATTCAATCAGGTGATCGCTGATTGCCAAAATTGATTAAAGTTGTGAATTTACATGATAAAAGATTCGTTGTAACTCATTTTTGATACTGGACATAAAAAAAGGCATTTCGGAGGCTGATTTCCAGACACCGCGCATGCGAACTTGAATGTCTACAGAAGAAGGTCGGATTACAATTAGGCCAAAATCTTTTGTTTTCGTAAAAAGGGGTATTCATTTAATATCCAGACCAAATTTCAAGTCATTTAACACATTTTACACAAAAATATACAAACTTTAAGGGTGAAACTTGAAAAATTGTCCAAATTTTGTAAAATTTTGTTGAATTTTGTCGACATCGTTGCCCATTTTGTTGTCGATGACGACAAACTGAGGGCTTATATTGCCAAACTTTGCTTTGCATCATATTTCCCATCTTCTGAGGAATCTAGAAATACCAAAATCTTTGGTTATCATTGAAAAATAAAGGCATGGGGACCACTTTATTAGGATAATACCCAAATGCTATTCCCTCGTATTCGCGAAAAGGTCGTTCCGGAAGTGACGTCACAAAACGTCACGGGGCGGGTCTTGGGACCCAACTTTTTTTTTGTTAACATCACTTTTCTGACTCTCCAGACCAAGGGCTACATGGAAACAACAATGAATGTTAGGTGCAGAGGGGGTGCACGTTGACCCCTACTAGCCCATGGCCTATTGCTCAAGAGGGACATCCGAGGTAAAAATGTCTTGTCCATGCAATGACTTACTCGGTTGGACTCAAACTCGAGACCTCCGGTCCAAAGTCAAGGCTTACCCGGTATAACATCGTGTCTCCATTTTGAAACTTCACTAGCTATAAGCATTATACTTGGTTTGTGGTCTGGTGCCAAACTTTCTAGGTCAGGGTTTGGTGTAGTATTTACTCCACTTTTCACGCAGTGTTTGGTGTAACGTCTAGTTCTCATTACTATTTTACTTGAGTGACATATTTTTGTTTTCCGCTAAAACATGCGGTTGTTGTCATTCTAGGAGCCTTTTGTGGTAAACAGACTATGCATTCAAACAGAAACTTTCCTTAATACACAAAAACCGAATCGTCGGCGGAAAAAAAAAATATATATACATACCTTGCTCGGCTGGGTATGGCCACCCTTCGTTGAGCTTGTCATACTTGACGTTATTAGGGTGGATGTTGTATGACCTCGAGGCAAAGTTCATCAGCATCACCTCGATCGTATCCCCAACCTCGGCCCGAATGACCGGCCCGGCGAATCCGAGGTACTGCTCCTCCTGCGGCCGCTGCTTCTCTGTCGTGAACGTCTCGTCCGTGTAGGCAATGTACTGAGCCTTTCTGAAGATTGGCCCGGTACCAGTTGGCGACTTGCTGTAATACAAATTGAGAATATTGTAACACTACGCCTTTACTTGTGCCTTTCGTTTTAAAGATTATTCCCTTTATGAATACCTCATAATATTTATCATTCTCCTTCGTTTTCTTTTTTTTCTACCCTTCATCCTACTTTTTTTCTTTGTCATCTTTTCTCTCACATTCCATTATCACAATTCATGATAATGACGTCTGTACAGTGGTGATTTTGATGAAACTGACAATGATGATTAGCGATGAGCATGAAAGGAGATTACGATTTTAATAATCTTAACATTTATCATTGGTATCATTTTTAAAACTAGTAACAACATCTTTAATATTTACAAAAATGATGATTTTCACAGAAACTATGAAGTCAATATCTTCTAGATGGCATGTTATCATTAACAGAGCTTCTAGTTCTTCAAACCTGTCTATAGCGGCCACCCAAGGGAGAAGGAGAAGTGACTAGTATAGACAGGTGGCCCCTTGAGACGGGGTCTTTTTCATGGTTTTTCTCTTGGGGATTTTTTTAGTGGCCATATACGGCTGTTGGTCACCACTGACAGACGGATGGGCAATAAGGCGGGTTGATTGTATGCAAGTTTACCTGACGTAGGGGGCGTAATTCCAATTAACCTCTCTGATGCCAATGTAGTGTCTTATCACTCTTCCGGTAAGTGACGATCCTCCACCCGACGAACCAGTTGATCTGGTACAGTTTGGATTCACCGTGTACACAGCACTTCCTCCGTCTGATAACGGTCACCGCAAAAAAAAAAGAGAGAAATGAAATGAAAATAGATTCAATGTATCATAGCCGGATAATTATATTCGATAAATTCTAGTGACGATGAAATTGATCATAGAAGTTACGTCGTCACAAAGGGATAATGAAATACCCTTCTTTTCTCCCGCCCCCTGAAAAACAAACAAACAAGCAAGCAATCATAATGGTATCGTTTGTGATGACAGACCACATATTCATTTAGGAGAAATCTACATTGATCATCATCAATTTTATTGCGGAGTTTTGCAAAAATATCACAACAAGGTTTACGTATATGCCTCGTCATCTACCATTATCAGAAGGGTTTATTCACAGATAACACATCGAGTCATAAAATATTCTTTTTAGTTTTTATTTTCTTTTGCAATTCGAATCCAGATAATACCTGTTGATAGAAGCAATGATTTCATATATACTGAATGGTATCATAGACTAAGTGGTATTTGTCCGCTATCTCAGAAAAAAAAATTATGTATTATCATCCTCTAAATGTAATACATAACTTGTTCGGTTTCCGTCAAAAACAACAGGTAAATAAATCAGAAACTTTACTTGTTGCATCCGAGGTGGAAAGGGAAGAGAGCAGCCATGTTCCCGGGTTCTCGGCAGTCATACTGACCACGTTAACTGGTCCCGGAATTAGAGGGATATTGTCTGCCCTTCTCCCATCCTGCTCCTGTGAGGATGTGGAAATTGTTTGAGAGCAACGATTTTTTAAAAGATGATGTGCGGCAGTGCTCTGGAGAAACTATTGGGAACTAGGAACTTCCTGCAAAATAATATCGGGTCATTTTCGAATTCCAGGAACTGAAATTCTGCGGTTATTTATTCATTAATTTTTTTTTTTGCTCAGTTCCACTCAAGACAAGTTCCTTTTAAGCTGCATAAAGCGGAGAACACTTCGCAGTAAGTTGTTGCTTCAGTTACAATATCAATGGAGACAACATTGATTGTTCAACACAACAGTACTACAATGATCAATGATAATAATAAAATATTGATAATAATGATAATGATGATGATGATAATAATAAGAATAAGAATACTACTTCTACTACTACTACTTCTACTACTACTACTAATAATAATAATAATAATAATAATGTCTTCTTTATCCAGGATAGCCTCTTCAGCGTTGCTACTGTTCTACCAGAAGGCCCTGCCATAATTATTACTTCAGCGTTGCCAGGTACTCATTTTATACACCTGGGTCGAGAGGGACATTGTGGATACAAACATCTTGTCCAAGGACGTAAGCATGTACTATACATGTCAGAAGGGTCATTCTTATCATAATCGCTGTCACACTTTCTGTTATCATCATCGTCGGCCATTTATCTAAGACTGAGAGATCCAATTATTTCGTCACAAGAAACTGTGAAATGCCACTGTGTCATCAGCCATCATAACTCAACTCTGCACAAGAACACATTCCCAGTCTCTAACCATTAATTTTCTCTTCCTCCTTTTTCTTTAAATGATTTCTTCCTTTTATTTTGTTCTGATATAAAGTTGTATCTTACTAGTGGATTTCCGTTGAAGAAAACTGTGTGAATAGAAGTCTCTCCTCCCACGGTGAAGACGAACCATCGAGTGGTCTCGCCCTGGCAGAGCTCCAGATCGGGCAGGTTCCCGTACGAGTAACCGTTGACGGTGTACATCATGTTGCTGCCCAGAAAGCCCATTGTCTCTGCAAGTTTTGAAAAAGAGTGACCGGAAAGATTTACCAGTGAGTAGTAACTCTGCCACTAGCATTTACACTGCTGCAATCAAACCTACTCTGCGGCGATCACCAGGTCACAACAACCCCTGTCTACAATGACCACAGTTCGTGCTTCCCTTAAAGGTGGTTGTTATACACAGGTTTGACTGTTCATTTTCCGTCTTCATCTTCCCTACTTCTCATTATTTACGGAATAAACATGTTTATTTCTTTTCTTCATTATTTTTTCCTCATTAGTTTGTTATTGTTATTACGTGTATATCTGTTATGTTATTATCGTAGCAATTAACATTACCATTAATCTTACAATTTCTCATTCCGTTCTTTTTCTTCCCTCTTCGTATTACCCTTTTTGTTCCTCTTCTTTATTTTCTTCTTCAGAAGTGTACTAGCTTTGATTTACGCACAAAAATTAAGGAATGGATTAGGTATACGATGCGCCGAAGACGCTCATTTAAAGCCAGAATCAACTGAGGCGAATCAGACTAAGGTTGATATTCTGCATTAAAGAAGACAGCATGGATGTTGTGGATCATCGCCATTCTCACCTCGTTCCTGGTCCGAAACCTGGGGCACGTAGGTCTGGATGTTCTCGTTGATGTACCAGCTCTTGTTCTCATCGAAGAAAGCATACAGGAGGACGTGGTCGTTGTCAGTGGTGGAAAGCCGTCCTGATGAATGAGAACAGAGTGATTCCGGGTTTAGTCTTGTTTGTATGTTTACTTCATTTCCATCTTAGAAGATGACTGGATAGCCCATATTCAGCTGCAATAGCTGAATCGAACCAGGATCCTGTTTTTAAGTCATGTGATAAATACGGTAGAAGATGGTATTCTTTTCTTTTAATAACATAACTAAACAAATATTATCCTGATATGCTGCTTAATTGTATGAAAAATCAAAATTACGATAACCAGTGACCACAGTGATGACGATGGTGATGATGATGATGATGATGATGACACTACTGCTCATGGTAATGGCAATGATTCTGAGCAATGACAACCAAAACAAATACAACAGCAGTAACACCAACACAACAACACCCGTAATAGCAACAATAATTACACAATGCACCTAGAGATAAAGAATGAAACAGCCGACAAAGAGGTGTGGCCACAAACCTCGTCGGCAAACGATAGTCACGCCCACCAGCCCAGAGTTGATGTCCTGCGTATCAAATCGATGCGAATTGTACATCCAGGCGATGCAGTCCTCCCCACCGTCGCGGTTCGGTCCCGAGCGTTCTGCGTTCACGCTCCACCTGTACACATAGGTCTGGCCTGGTCCAACATTGTCGTCTTCCTTCTGTGACCCTGAAGTACCGTCATTGTAGAGAGCGCCTGCAAATGTCAGAAAAAAAAAATAAAAGAAAATGAGTTGGGAGAGGGAATAATGATTACATGATACATGTACTGTAAAGGGGTGCATAAATAAGGCAAGTGCCTGTGGGAAAAACTCGGCATGAAAGAAGAGCATAATACTGCACACTAATTTCATTTTTTAGGTACACTTATGACTCAGATTCTGTGATGATAGTATATCACTTTCTTAATTTTGTTGAACTAAGGGCAAAAATGTCATTTAGCCTATCATGAGAATTATGCTGTTTCATGAAACGCAAGAAACAATAACAAACATTTGCTATGGTAGTGTGGTTGGAGTGTTGCTGTAGGGCTTGCAATTTATAGGTCTGCAGTCTTTGACGAAGACTGTTTTATGTTTCAGGCAGGTGCAAATCAAATTTAGTGTTATAAATAATTTCACCAAACGCCAAAGAGAAATCATCGGGTCCTGTAAAAATTTCTACGTGGACTCAAGAATCATGTCAGTAATTAATTAAGGTATATAATTCGTCATTTTCATTTGTAATGTTCTTTGCGATCTTCTGACCTTCTGAGGATTTTGTGTACGTCAGACCGCTTGGATTAATGGAGTACGGACGGGACGCCATGTTCCGGAAGTGAACCGTGATGGTGTCGCCAACTTCCGCCCTAAGGGTGGGGCCCAGAATACCAAGCCATGCCGGGCGAGGGGACTGGGTGGTGAAGGTGTCGTCGGTGTATTCCCGAAAGAGGGCCTTCTTGTACCGACTGCCGATCCGGTTTGGATTCGAAAAGACTCTATTCGCTCCCGCTCTGTCAAAGAAAAGATATGGAATAAAACACGAGAAAATATTACAAACTAGAAGGACATGACTACCAAAGAAAACTCAACCACACAAAAAGGACACAGTCTTATTAAAGGGATGGTATAGTTCTGGTTCAGATAGGGGTGCAGGTTTCCAACTTTGTGTATGTGTGTGCGTGTGTGTGTGTGTTTGAGAAATAATGAGAAACCTCTTGTGAAATATAAAAGAACCTCCAATTCATAGAAGATTTCACAGTTTACTTGATGAAGATTGGTCTTGAAATGGCTGAAATATAAAAAGAAAGAAATCCTAATAAAATGCGACAGGCCACGACTTTTATTAGGATCTCTTTGATTCACCTTATTTTTGGATATCTCAGTCATTTCAAAATCGATTTTCAACAAATGAAATTTCAATTTCCCTTAGAATTGTATACTCTTTAACATTAATAACCGTCAATACTATTGAGTATTATCTTGCTGAGCTGAAACTACGGAACCCAGTGGGACTTATATACCATACAACTACTCTATAGAGTTTTTCTTTCATATTTTCTTTTTGTTTGTCCATACGTGGTTAAAACCCTAAAGAATCATAATTTTATGCCGCATGTGTATTAAAGGTAAGCTTCTTTATACGGAAAAGAATCCTAATCTTTGGATGCTTGAAAAAGATCTGGGCCCTGTTGCATAAAACCCTTACCGCTGGACTTACCGCTCCTTTCTAGCGGTAAGTCTTGATGCTGATTGGCTGTGACGCCTAATTTTGACAGTAGTTACCATTAAAATTCAACGGTAAGTTTTATGCAACGGGCCCCTGGGTTCGGCCGCCGTAATTCGCCCACAGGAAGGACTTTCGCAGTATAAAGAAAAGGGGACATAACATCTCCGATCAGATCATGGACCAGATTTCAACATAATATTTATCGTCTTAAAAGTATTTCTGGCATTTTCCCGAACCTTGAGATGCTGAATTTGGCATCTAAACTGTAACGACTGAAAAGCTGAAAACAAATATCTTGATAATTAGAAAATCGTACCTTTGTTTTTCGTTTTGTGATCATTTCCATCAAGTGTACGGCAACATGTCTCTTTTTCTTGGATTGTAAACGAAAAACAACTTCGTTATACAGCGAAGTTTGGGTGATATTCCAATGCTTCACCGCTCGTGTTATAAAGACAAGTGTAATTACGTAATGCACCTGTCTTTGCTACTGTTTATCAACAGTGTCTAGACGACCTGGCATTTTTTCCAGTGTCAAAAGAGGACCTATAAGGTCAAAATGCAAACGGACGCCACACCTGCGATAAACTTCACAATCGCCAAGCAAACACTCGTCTCGAAGCTTGCAAAATATCTCAGACTACAGCAGAAGATAAGGAGAGCTCATGATCAGCCAAGTTTGTTGGAGGCAAAAGACAAGTGCGCCTGCTGTTTGGGAATGTACCTTATGTCCCCCCCCCAAAAAAAAAATACTACGGTACCCTCCACAATGATAGCTTTAAAAATAGTGAATCAATCCAAATATAATTTCAGGGTATAAAACTATAACTCATTGCCCACATCTTACAGAAAACCCCATTCGATTTGCTTCAGTGGTCAAAGAGAAATGAGGAATTTTGTAGAGCATGTCAGAAATCTCTTCCCTCCAAGTTCTGTCTATTGTGTTCACACATGAATTTGCATTTCCAAGAGCATCCAAGTCCTAAACTTGGAAGAATCAAACTCATGACATTCTTTACGGCAATCCACATTTCTCCCTGACCGCTTAACTAAATTGAATGGGGTTTTCTGCAAAATAGACCTAAGATGTTATGTTTTAAGATTCTGAAGTAGCATTTAGGCGCTTTAATCATATTGGGTGTTATCAATGCGAAAGTGGATTGTATTTTTTGTTTTTTGGGACATACTGTACCGCGGATGAGGTTCAGTATTGGCTCGCTCCTCTGGCCATGATTTCGGCTGACTTGGCCATGCGTAAAGTAACTAAACTACATCACATGATTCAAGGATGCACGGCAAAGGGAAAGTGTTTTGTTGATGTGTTTGTTTGGAATAATTGCTCCAGATTGTAGCAAGCACTTGACGGAAGAATCAATAAACAAGATTCGTATTTTCTTTCATCTATATCAGAAAGCATGACATGCTATTATTGCGACAGATATGATATAATGAAGGAAAAAAAAAATGTTATCCTCTCAATGCTGCACGGAGAATTATTTCGTCAACACGAGATGTGCAAGTCCCTAAATATCAAAACTCATTTTCACCAGGTGATAATTATAGTACGGTATAACAGTAATGATTTGAAAGATATTAATTATAATCTATTACAAGTCAGAAGATGAAACGCGATGTCAAATGAACATAAATTTGTAAAGACTTTTGCCGTTAGGAGAAGACAAGTGTATACTAATACCTTTACCAGCTGTTCACCGAAACTCTCAATTTGCATTCATGTCGAAATACGGTCTTCGCATTAAGACTACACCTGACATCTAATGTTGCTTAAGTTTGGCGGTTGGTGAGTAATACGTAGTATGACATGTTATTAGGTGATCCGAGTATCCTTCGGATCACCTTCTGTATCTGTACGGATTCTTTCTTCTTCTTTGTTTCTTTATTTCTCCGCAAAAGTTGTGCAGAGGTTAGCTCAGAAAGTCCGCTGCCTATCAATTTCAAAATTATACCATGTATGCATCATGTCCAAAAGACGACAAATCTAATGTATCATTGTGATCAGTCGACCGTGACGTCACTATGACGTCATTATATGAAAACACATTCTCAATCATATCTCATTAATGGAATGGAATTTTTCAATGAAATTTACGTCACATATATTTCAAATTATGCGCATTCTACTCATGTTCTCAAAGTTCATATTTTCTCTTAAAACGTGCGCGTACGCGCGCGTTGAAATATTTGTATGCTCCAATCGAGCTCAAATTTTTTTTGCACACGTTTCAGACCATTTGGAGCATTTTTTGAAAAATTGAAAAAATCGGACGGACGCGTACGCGCGCGCGCATATACGCACGCACAGCTCATGTGCAATTGAAATTTCCAGTTTTTTCACTTTGATCGGATGTCTGAAATGTTAAGGAATATTTATACCAAGTTTCAAATCAATGCGACTCAATATGACGTCATGCGGGCCCGTCAAAGTTGAAATTCCGCGCGCGCGTCAATGGCGATATACAGTGCAACTATGCCAAAAAACTGCTAATTTTAAATTCGATTTTACTCGTCAGGATGGACGGTGACCCCCCATTTTCTTTACATATTTCAAAACCTGATGAGTTGTACATGTCATTTCATGGGGTGGCAATGCTGACAAAATGATTAAAAGATAGCAAATTTCTTAATAAAGTAAAAAAAGTAAATTTTCAAAATGACGTCATCAAATTTCAAGTTCATTCGAGCGTATCTCACTAGTCCTTTGTCAATTTTCACCCAGATTTCAGTATGTTGTAGCTTTTTTAATGTTCTTTCAAAAATAAAATACAAAAATTTTGATTGGATAACGGTATAACCTCGTAAAAATGGATTGAAAGTAACCTTGTCAAATTTGACCAGTTTACGTGTTATCTCTATGGGAGTGCAGTTTTTCTGGAAATGAAAATTGACATGACTATCTTTATCGAGCACTAGCTCACTTACCCTTCGGTAAATTTCTCCCAGATTTTGATATGTTGTAGCTGAGACTTTACGCTATCGTAAATGTGCACTTCGTTTTTTCATACGATGTCGGGATCACGTCAAAAATTTTGGTTGAAATTCAGGCTTATCTTCGATGTATTGAGATATTTCTTTCTTTCTGCAACTTTCTTTGCAATAACTCAAGAAAAACACGCCCTATTACTTCCATGTTTTGCACATGTTTGGTTCATGTCACGTACATTATTTCATAAAATAACAACTACTTGATCGGACACCATCTTGGGTATGTAAATTAGGGTCAAAGGTCATAAGTGTTTCATCCTGTATCTTAGTGAATACATGTCCTATCTTTCCCACATTTTGCAAACGCAAAGACCATGTTACAAGGATCATTTCACAAAATAACCACTTTTTACTCAGATGCCATCTTGTCTGTGCAAATTGAGGTCAAATGTCATATGTACTTCTTTTTGTATCCTCGTTATGACGTGTTATCTCTATGGGAGGGAATTTTTTTAAATGTGAAAATTGACATGATTGTCTTTATCGAGCACTAGCTCACTTACCCTTCGGTGAATTTCTCCCAGATTTTAATATGTTGTAGCTGAGACTTTGCGCTATCGTTAAATTTCATTTTGTTTTTTCATACGATGTCGGGATCACGATAAAAAACTTGGTTGAAATTAAAGCTTATCTTCTATGTATTGAGATATTTCTTTCTTTCTGCAACTTTCTTTGCAATAACTCAAGAAAAACACGCCCTATCACCTCCATATTCTGCACATGTTTAGTTCATGTCACGTACATTATTTCATAAAATAACAACTACTTGATCGGACAACATCTTTGGTATGTAAATTAGGGTCAAAGGTCATAAATGTTTCATCTTGTATCTTGGCGAATACCTGTCCTATCTTTCCCATATTTTGCACACGTATAGACGATGTCGCAAGAATCATTTCACAAAATAACCACTTTTTCCTCAGATGCCATCTTGGGAGTGTAAAGGTGGGTCAAAGGTCATATGTATTTGTTGTTGTATCTTCGTTATCTAGTGTATACGGAATTTGGTACCAAAGATGGCAGATATGACTCCCTTTTCTAAACGAGAATTCAAACATCACACGGCCAACGTGTTTAACAACAGACGAAACCTGTATGGTCATGCCTATTGCGATCAGGACTCGAATCATTGATGAAAAAAAAATCGGATCACCTTAATTTGTCAGTAATGACAAATTACAATCTCTAGTTTAGTCTTGGTGTGATCTTATTTTTATATCCCATATTACGTTACGTCCCATGTTACGTTATGCCCCATAATGTAGGCTACCCATCGCTGCCAAAAATGCCATGTGGTCTGTTGAGATGCATCTTCTCGTTACCATTGGTCATAATTTGTGAAAGGGATGGTACAGTTTTGGTGGAGATGAGAATTGGGTTTTTAACTTTTTACGAGATACCAAGAAAACACTTATGATATAGTACAGAGCATACCATTTTAGGAGGAATTCAAAGTTTATTTGATGAAAATCGGGTTTGGAATGATTGAAAAATCCAAAAACAAAGTAAAACAAAGCAATCGTAATAAAGTGTGGGTCCCACACTTTATTAGGTGATCCGAGTATCCTCTCGGATCACCTTCTGTTTCTGTACGGATTCTTTCTTCTTCTTCTTTTTCTTTATTTCTCCCCAAAAGTTGTGCAGAGGTTAGCTCAGAAAGTACATTGCCTATGAATGTCAAACTTATACCATATATGTATCGTGTCCCAAAGACGACAATCGAACTAAAATCAAAGTGATCAGTCAACCGTGACGTCAGTATGACGTCATTATATGAAAACACATTCTCAATCATATCTCATTAATGCAATGGAATTTTTCAATGAAATTTACGTCACATATATTTCAAGTTAAGCGCATTCTACTCATATTCTCAAATTTCATCTATACCTTAAAACGTGCGCGTACGCGCGCGTTGAAATATTTGTATCCTCAAATCGAGCTCAAAATTTTTTTGCACACGTTTCAGACCATTTGGAGCATTTTTTGAAAAATTGAAAAAATTGGACGGACGCGTACGCGCACGCGCATATACGTACGCACAGCTCATATGCAATAGAAATTTACCGTTTTTTCACTTTAATCGGATGTCTGAAATGTCAAGAAATATTTCTACAAAGTTTCAAATCGATCCGACTCAATATGACGTCATACGGGCCCGTCAAAGTTGAAATTCCGCGCGCGCGTCAATGGCGATATACAGTGCAACTATGCCAAAAAACCGCCAATTTTAAATCCGATTTTACTCGTCAGGATGGACGGTGACCTCCTATTTTCTTTACATATTTTGAAAGCTGATGAGTTGTACATGTCATTTCATTGGTTTGCGATACTGAAAAAATGATTAAAAGATAAATTTCTTAATAAAGTAAAACAAGGAAATTTTCAAAATGACGTCATCAAATTTCAAGTTTATTCGAGCGTATTTCACTAATCCTTTGCCAATTTTTACCCAGATTTCAGTATGTTGTAGCTTATTAAATGTTCTTTCATTAATGTATAACAACATTTTGATTGGATGACGGCATCACCTCGTAAAAAGTGATTGAAAGTAATCTTGTCAAATTTTACCAGTTTACGTATTATCTCTATGGGAGTGCAGTTTTCCTGGAAATGAAAATTGACATGACTATCTTTATCGAGCACTAGCTCACTTATGCTTCGGTGAATTTCTCCCAGATCTGAATATGTTGTAGCTGAGACTATGGGCTATCGCTGATGTGCCCTTTGTTTTTTCATACGATGTCGGGATGACGTCCAAAAACTTGGTTAAAATTAAAGCCTATCTTCGATGTATTTTCATATTCGTTTCTCTTTGCAACTTTCTTTGCAATAACTCAAGAAAAACCAGCCCTCTCAGCCCAATATTTTGCACATGTTTAGTTCATGTCACGTACATTATTTCATAAAATAACAACTACTTGATCGGACGCCATCTTGGGTATGTAAATTAGGGTCAAAGGTCATAAATGTATCATCCTGTATCTTGGTGAATACATGTCCTATCTTTCCCATATTTTGCACACGTAAAGACCATGTTACAAGAATCATTTCACAAAATGAAAACTTTTTGCTCAGACGCCATCTTGTCTGTGCAAAGTGGGGTCAAAGGTCAAATATACTTCATTGTGTATCGTTAAGTGTATACGGAATTGTGTACCATAGATGGCAGGTCTGACTCCCATTCTACATGAGAATCCAAACATTACACGGCCAATGTCCACTAAACACAGCTGAAACCGGTATGGTCATGCTTATTGGGATCAGGAGACTCAAATCATTGATTTCCGAACAGATCGGATCACCTAATTTGTCCGTGTTGACAAATTCCGGGTCTAGTTAGAATTGCTCTTTTTTGGATATCTCAGCCATTTCAAAACCAATTTTCATCAAATAAAGGTTGAATTCCTCATGGAATCACATGCTCTTTCATATTTCATGAGAGGTTTGTCATTATCTCACCAAAAAATGTAAGAAACCTGAAATTAGGTCTCAACCAATACTATATGATCCCTTTAAGGAAAGTGAGTCGAGTACTAGGCATACTGGACAAGGATTGCAAAGTGCTTTGCAGATCATACATGGAATTCAGAATGTAAAAAGTGTCGTGGAAAAATCTCTCACGCAAGGGCAAAGAAAAAAGAAAAAGAGACGAAGAAGACCAATGACGACTTTTCTACTGAAGACATCGAGGAATACACATCTCACAGGGCAACATGCTTGATTACAAATGGGGCAAGTCGGCGTTAAGTCATTCATGTCATACATGGCATAGTTGCTCAGCGCAAATTTGTGCCAACTGACTTGACTATGACAATAATGAACGTGTCATAATATGTACAATGATAATATCGTTGTACATCAAATGTATCAAAAATAATGAACATATTATGTTCATTTTTTTGATACATTTGATATCCCATATAGTACTCGCATATATATATATATATATATACATATATATATACATATGTATATGTGTATTATATCTATGTATGTTTACATAAGGCTAAAGATGAGAGAAGAAAAAGAGATAAGGGATGGGGCAAGAATAACAAGAACGAGAAAAAAAAAGAAAATTCAAGACTCGACAAAATACTTGGACAGAGATATTACATTTTGTGTTGTGAATGAGGGGGTGAAAATGACACACAATAATATTATAGATAAACATCAAGTTTGTGTATGGGTGTGTTGGTGTGTTTGTGAGTGTGTGTGTGTGTGTGTGTGTGTGTGTGTGTGTACGTGTGTTATGACAGAGTAATTTCTGCGTCCCAATGATTTTTGTTCTTTTTTTGTATTGTTTATTGACGACTGATGTACTGATATAACAATATAAAGAACAAAATTGTCTTGTTCCCAAGGATCTCTGTGTACTGAGTTTCACTGTCCTGCACGCCTGTATACATGCATGTTTGAACGAGAAGTGAGGAGACTCCCTCGCTCCAGGGGTCGAGTCAGGCCTACTTCCGGCTTGAAACAGGTGTTTGCCAACATCGAATCAAGGCGCAGGAAGACATCGCATCAATGTGACACAACGCTGCCATGCCAAGGGATATGTTCCCAGGCTCTACACTGTGTCAATATGGCACATCTTAAAGGATGATCATCATACGCATCAACCTTTAAAATCACGTAAAAGAAGATACCCTTCAGTCACTTTACGAAGAATTGAGAAAATAAATTATGTATGCATTCACTTGGTGTTATGTTTTTGTCGGTATACTGTAAATGAATGATAACAGGAAGGAAAAACGCGAAAACTAGGCATTTCTTTATCATATTTTATCCGAGATAACAAAACATCTTGGCATTCTCACCATACAATGATCTTTGTTTTATGTGGGATTGCGTGAGACATAGACAGAGATGAACAATGAGGGGAATAGAGATCGTGTGTATCGCCTGTATCTGGCGTTACTCTCTGACCTTAACACGATATCGCCATGCGGGTACTATAACTGCATGGTATGCTGAAGATGATATCAGATATAGAGTGACATTGTCAAAATATATATTACGCTTGCTAAACAGGGCTTTTTTTTTATCAGAGCATTTTCACTTAAAGTAACACCAAGTTCTAAAGGTATTTTTTACCCTTGGGAGCAGTGACTTTAAAATGTTCGAGATATCATATTTCATGCATAAATTATGTATAGTTCAACTGTATCACGTATCTTATAAAAATTTTGCAAAAAAAAAGAAACCCGAAGATATCAGAAGATATCATTGTTTTTCTCAATAAACCCTAACTGTAGACGGTTTAATGTAAAAACATTTTTATTATAATTATTGTTCACATTTTGTACATTAAACAATACTTAATATAGATTATATTGATTCAAAATTTTAGATTTGTTGTTTTGGTCCATGACTCACATTTTATAAGTATTTTAAAGCATTAAAGCGAGTTTTTTGTTTCCTCTGCAAATGGTAAATAAGGCCTCCAAATACGCCTATATTGCTTTTGCCTTGTTTCGCAAGTTTTGGGGATGATGGCGACTAACGATTGGAATTCTGTGAATGTGCGCTGAAGTCCTTCATTGCGGTATCTATTTTCAATGTGGGGTTGCAATTCTGTTTATATGTTTTAGGTATTTTCACATGCATCTGTAATTCAAGAATAATTCACCTATTTTGGAATCTTTCACGGATCATCTAAAAAAATAACAAAGAAAATGAATATAAAATTTCCCAAAAAGAAAAGTAAACTTGCCTCTCACTTAAAAAAATTGAGGTTCGAAATTCAAACTGAAACTCTATGATGAACTTACTGGGTATTTTGGTCACATTTGATATGTAAAATCTAATGTATTCATTTTGTAACGCTGAATGATTTTTTTCCCTTTATTCCGTGATTATGCAATTTACTGGATTTTTATTCCTTGCTGTAAATACCATTTTTTCTGACCAATAAATCATATACTATGATAAATGATATATTATGATATATAATATTATATCATATTATATTATATTATATCATATTATATTAGATTGTATTATATCATATTATATCATATTATTTCATATCATATTATATTATATTATATTATATTATATTATATTATATTATATTATATTGTATTATATTATATTACATTACATCATATTGTATAATGTTTTAAAATATTTTTATATGTTACATCCTATGGGAAAATAATGCAAGGATGTAGGTCTACTTACGAATTGGGCGGAAAGCTCTGGCCAGTGATGTTATCAATGCCACTTGGCACGTAGTCCCAAGTTTCCTCCACAGCCGCTATGTAGTACACGCGATTGGCTGCGCAGGCGCATCCGATCAAGCAGCCAATCACTGCCACTAGGAGGAGCATGCGCAGAGCACGATCCATCATGTTGGATTTCACACGACCTATTCCATGAAAGAGAAAGAGAGGTTGAACGTAAGTAATTAAAGTTTAGATTGAAGTTCTTCGGATTTTGTACCAAAATCGAATCAGAAAATCCAAACCAGGATATAAATATTGAAGGGAGTAACAAAAAAGATCCCATAATCTTGATATGCACGCTTTCAGGATTACACCACGAACTTATCGTTGAATTCATTTGTGTGTGTGTGTGTGTGTGTGTGTGTGTGTGTGTGTGTGAGGGAACTGTGGTGGTCTACCATTACCACTGTACTCTTCACAGTGACTGAATGTATTTTTAACCGACCGTGGCAGGACTGCGATGTAGAAAAGAAAGTATACTTCCCTTCTTTTCAAAGCTTTAATTGTGTGTTATTCATTACCTTTCGTAGTTTGTGTAAGGTTTCTACTCAGAAAGAAAATAGAATGTGAAAATGAATTGAGAACTAATACAGTGCCAAGAAGCGCTTTCTTTTACAACAAACGTAGTTTCAATAAGCATAAGGAAATGGGTTTCAAATGATGTCAATTCTCGGGTCACGCCTTATCATAGGAGCTTGTGGTCGTAACTATGTAGAAGTGAAGAGGCCTAATAAGAGAAAAAAATTCGGGACGTTTGTGTTCAGTAATGATTTAAATTCATCCATTTCAAAGCAGTAAAAAAAAGAAATACAACAGAGTATTGTATTCCTCGGACTTTGCAGTTTTTTATGCTTCTTTCACTATTAAATACAAAAGCAGGAAACGTGCTGAAAAATAAAACCCAACAATATGTATTGCCAAATAAACGATGGATATCTTACGTTACTTGGGTTGAACAGTTGTTTGTTTCCACTTTTGGTAGCCTTAATTCCGTATGAAATCATCCGTGTTCGGTAGCCCACATGAAAGGAAAGAGAACAAAGGTTTAAGAAGGTCAAAGGTGATGCGATTGGAATAAGAAATCGGGAAGGAGGATAGGATAAGCATTTGATGCCTATTGTTTGCTTATTTGTTCGTTTGTTTGCTTGCGTGTTTGTTGGTTGGTTGGTTGGTTGGTTGGTTGGTTGGATGGTTGGTTGGTGGTTGATTGGTTGGTTGATTGGTTGATTGGTTGGTTTGTTGGTTTGTTGGTTGGTTGATTGGTTGGTTTGTTTGTTGGTTGGTTAGTTGATTGGTTGGTTAGTTGGTTGGTTTGTTGGTTGGTTGGTTGGTTTGTTTGTTGGTTTGTTGGTTGGTTGATTGGTTGGTTTGTTGGTTGGTTAGTTGGTTGGTTGGTTGGTTTGTTTGTTGGTTGGTTGGTTGGTTGGTTGGTTGGTTGGTTGGTTAATTGGTTGGTTTGTTGGTTTGTTGGTTGGTTGATTGGTTGGTTTGTTGGTTGGTTTAGTTGGTTGGTTGGTTGGTTTGTTTGTTTGTTGGTTGGTTGGTTGGTTGGTTGGTTGGTTGGTTGGTTGGTTGGTTTTGCTGGTAGCTTTAATTTTTTTTTTTGATTATCTTTCTTGATAAATAACCTGTCCCCACCACTATGGATCACAGTAAAACTTTAAACCTTGAAACTAATATTGATGATTCCGGAAAATTGTCAGGTCAAGTGACTATAAGATGTTTCTGTCGCTTCAAATAACTTAATCCATTTCATGAGAGAATGTTTGCCATTACCTTTTGTCCTCGATAGACCAAAACATGAGCATCCGGGTTAATTGGCTAAGAGAAGGGTATTGATTTCCTTTACAAAATCGTCAAAGAATTGATTAAGATTCGCCTTTGTGGAGCTGTTGTGCTTCACGGGGATATGCGTATATGGGACTGTGGGTCCTGTAGTCCATGATTAGACTCAGTACTTGCATATATGAATAGAATTTTAAAGCAACTAGAAAACAAAAACAAAACAAAACAAAACAAATAACAACAATAAAAAACGCCTTCATACTTTCTTAACCTACTCCGTCCCAACAATTTCCTCTCAAGGTATATGTCACCTGGAACTTTTTTGATAACTTTCTTCTCTTTCTCTTGATGATATTATTACCGTCTTTGCCAATAGGGTAGAATAATAAGATTAATAGTCCTTTACCCTTTAGTATTACTCGTCGTTGTAGTTCTGATTTTCTTTAAAAGCCACATAAAAATCCAACTCAAATTAAAGGCCAATTTACTATTTGCAGATGAAACAGGAATCCAGAATTAGTACTTTAAAATAGTTTTAAAATGTGAGATATAGGGATAAAACAAACACTGTAAAAAAATTTGAATCGATAAAATCGATGTTGAGTATTGAACAATAGTTACAATAAAAATGTTTCCAGTCTAAACCGTCTACATGAGTATGATTATGGTTTATCGAGAAAAATACGGATAGCTCCTTGTATTTTCGGCTTTATCGCGAAAAATTGTGTAATGATAGGGTGTTTTGTGGTACAACAGACCTAATCTCGAAAAAATATTTTAATCACTGTTCCCAAAGGTAAACAGAACCTTGAAGGATTATCTTTTAAATATATCACGAAAGATGCGGTAAATAAGAAGGGAGAGAATACTACAACAGGATACTACTGTAAAATACGTCTTGAAAGCAATACACAGGTATCTTATTTTCATTGCAGTTCTTCAGGAGGCTTCTTTTGGGAAGATTGGGTTGGGTGTTTTAGTTTCCTGTTCGAGCTTCTGTAACCTGATGACATAAAACTGGTCATACTTGACACAGAAAATATAAAATCAATCAATACTGAATTACAGAGTGAGAGAAAGACAAAGAGAGAGAGAGAGAGAGAGAGAGAGAGAGAGAGAGAGAACCCGGAGGTTGTCATGTTGTCTGCCACAACATGACTGTCTCAATATTTCTCTGGTCATAATAATTATAATAGACATTATAGACGCGTCAAATAGTCCTTGAAAGAAACTACTATTGCCCACTTCAGTCTATAGCCAAGGATAATCATTGGCGGCAATTATGTATAGATAGGTCGGAGCAGGCAGATATAGACAAGGTCAATGAGCTATTCCATACGTCAATCACATTTATCGCCAGACAGTATTTCAAAAGCCAGTCCTTTTTAGGGCAGATATCATGATGAAAAGTCAAAACAACTGACACTTAATCCTACATGAAGGGGAAAAAGCCCCCAATGATATTGAAGAAACAACTACAATAGCAGAAGGAAAATCATTGATTGAAAAGTTGTCTAGAAAGCTTTGATACGGGTATGATTTTCACTACATATTAGCCCCAACTGATGTCGAGGAGGTCAAGGGAGATATTGACGCATGTCTCGATGTAAAATAGAGCCACTTGAGTATCTTTATTGGTTGTTTGTTTGTTAGAAGTGAAGTTGATCGATTTGTGGAACGTAAGCTATTTTCGAAACAACAAGACCCCGTCACTTGTATCAATAGAGTATACATAATACGTTCATTGCAGCATCTTTACTTCCATCTTTGTTGGCATCGGTGAAAGAAAGTATTCTCCTCAAATCTCTTTTTTTCTTTTCATTTTATTTTGTCACGGCACTGGGCTCAGCCTGATGTTTGTTTGTTTGTTTGTTTGTTTGTTTGTTTGTTTGTTTGTTTGTTTGTTTTTTCTTTCCAGTCCCTGAATTTAAAAAAAAAAAATCTTACTCATAGAACACAATAAGATTACTTAACTGAAATGCACGTTTTTATACATGCAATAAACTGAATCCTACACATAGATTATTCTATACAACGTAAGGTTGTAACAAAGAGCAAAGAAGAAGAAAAATAACGAACAAACAAACAAAATTACAGTATGTAGACTGAGATCACCTAGTAGAGACTAATCACCCCTACCCCATTCACGTATAAAAAATGATAAACAAATTTCTAAATGAAACTAATCAATGTAATGTTATTTATACCTAGATCTCACCTAAAAGCATTCCATCCAGCCCTTTAACCTCATTTTGTTAACTCATTCCAAAGTCTTAGCCCCTTATATTAGTCAAATTCTTTTCTTCAACTCTGTGTAAACTTTTGGTCGTCAAAGTCAATATTTGAATAAAGTCATTTTTCCTCTTTCGCAATAGCCGGAAGCATAGCCTCCTCACGTGTCATTTATAGGGAAGCACATGTCGCAAACTTTCCAATTCTGAAAACGAAAGTTTTACAGCTTCCGGGAGAGATAACTTCGTGCAGAAATGATTGAACACTTATGGGTTCAACGTTCGTGATAAATGCATGTAATTGTTGCTTGGAAACAAAAGAGTATAAAACTGTTAAGTTTTACTAACAGTTCTTCTTTATGTTGTATAGTACCCGAGTATTCAAAAATTGAAGATTTCCGTAAATCATTATCTGGCCACATACTCTCTAAAAAAAATCGAGTGAAAATTTTCACTCTAAAAAGAGTGAATACAAAAAAGAGTGAATTTTGAGTGAAATTGGAGTGAATTTTGAGTGAAAATGTTCATTTTCACTCATTTTAGAGTGACGTCAGGGATCACTCCAAAATCTTCGAGTGATCCCTGACGTCACTCCAAAATGAGTGAAAATGAGCATTTTCACTCAAAATTCACTCCAATTTCACTCAAAATTCACTCTTTTTTGTATTCACTCTTTTTAGAGTGAAAATTTTCACTCGATTTTTTTTAGAGAGTAGGTCCTGGAATCCCACGGACAAGATGATAAACAGTCGTCTGTTATTTCCGTCATATTTTAAAGGGTTCTGTGTCTTGTAAATCCCAACGTTATTATTCTTTTTTGACGAAATCTGCCTTTTCGTTACGTGTCCTTAGAGTGAAAATTTTGAAGAAAATTGTTTACGTAGAGCTTTTATCTTAAACTGTTGAGAATTGAAATTCAAAATGTATGACTTAAATTGAATAACAACAACAGAGGGTCGAACAGCAGAGGTAACCAGCTTAATTTTCACAGGCAAGTGTTTGTTCGTTGGAAAACTGATTTGTGATTTCATGCAGCTGTCAAACAAAGACTAACTGTTGGAAGAAAAGTGGTAAGGACTGAAAGGAGCTCGCACCCTCAGTACACACATATTCGGGTTATTCTCTTCTTTTTTATATGATAAAACTTTGGTTTAATTTCCCAAGCAATAGAAAAACCCAACCACCACTACGTATACAGAACTACATATTTCGCTATAAACACTGGTTGATTTATGTTAGATCTACGCACTTAATTTCACAAGACTTAATAGAGCTGACATCAACATCATTATGATACCATACGCGTAATTAAAGTGTCAAGCCCATAAAATCACGATTATAAGGAAATTTGCTAGCACTAACAGCTCCTTTAGCAAGCACAACTAACACCATAACGAAAGTATCACGAGGGGAAATAAGATATGTGCTTTCTTTTAATAAAGTATGATATTGCTGGTACTGTCCGTGTTTCAAATGCAGAGAATGAGCTGTGACAGTAGGGAGCTTTAGATTTTGACGCGCGGACGTTTGAGACGACGAGTGCACTGGACGTTCTCCCTCTCCCCTGCGTCGCGTTGAAAAGTAGCTTTACGCTGGGACGCGAAGTATAAAGAATAAGATCGATCGGTGCATGAAGTAGTTCTCCACGTTGCAAACTGTGCGGACGTAAAAATAGCCCAGTAGCGTAGTGAAAAACTCAGGCGACGCAAACTAAAAATAGATCGACTTGACACGCGCTTCTGCGCACGATCAGAACATGTTTTCCCCCTCTGAACGTCCGCGCGTCGAAAATCTTAAGCTCCCTAATGAGATGCTCGGGAGAACGTAAAGCTATAGAGCATTTTGCTTGTATTTCAAACTGGAGCACAATTTTAAAGCCGCGATGAATAGTTTCGGTTGAGATGGCGCTTCAGATGTTTAACGGTTTTCAGTGATGATTCCATGAGATAATGAGAAACCTCTTATAAAATGTGAAAAAGAATAAAATTCGTAGAGAATTCAAAGGTGAATGAATTCAATATTCAAAAAGATGACATTGGTTTTGAAATGACTGAGATATCCAAAACAAAGCGATCCTGATAAGAGGTGGGACCTGCCTTTGTAAAGATCGTTTTGTTTTATTTTGTTTTTGCATGTTTTCATCAAATAAACTATGAACTCCTCTGAAAATTAGTTTGTACTTTAACATCTTTTTGATAAAGCGATTTCCAAGTATCTTGCGAAAAGTTTAAAGCTGAATCTCGTGTTTTTATTCCATTCATTCATTCATAAATGACTGACATGAAGAAATGCGCACCCAGTATTTACTGATACGGTTCAACCATCTGCACAGTATACTCTGGTCAGATTCTGCAAGGCAGAGTACAACGATAACACCAGAAACAAGACCTGCAACAAAACAACAACAACAACAACAATAACAACAACAATAACAAGAATCTATATGTACGGAACCCAGATAATGGGGCCGGATGTGTGTGTCAAAGACCTCGTAATTCGATTACACGACTGGTCATTGTTTCAGGTCATAACTGGCTTTAGGAGTTACTGCACCGAGTGCGTCATCATCAATGGTGCAGCAATGTAAAACATAAATTATAGCACATCTTGTATACACGCCCTTCTCATGGAATCTTCGAGCCATGTGAAGACAATTAGACAGGTGTCGTATCAAAGCCTGTATATCGTTTGTGATTGTGTGTTTGGGGATGTGTGTGTGTTTGTCTCGTATGTCTTTGTACGATGCGTGGACTGTGTACGTAACAGCAACATTTGACTCCTTTTCTTTTTACGTGCAAACACACACTCAAACTCAAAATTTCCATCATATAAATCATTTCCAAAAACAGTCCGTCGAACAAGAAATGATGTCTAAAACAGTAAAACAAACACACACACACACACACACACACACACACACACACATACCCACATGCATACGGTCCTTAAACTTTGATCTGATATTAATGAACTTTGTATTAAAGGTTTCCTTAGAAATATCACAACTGATTTGGGCAACTGATAGCTGTGATAAGAAGACTGCAGCGATTTAATGATATACAGAAAATATAAAGAGAATTTAACATATTACTTTTGTTTTCCTAGCATTATGAAAGAACACTGACTCCCCTCTTGCAGAAATGGGAGGGGGCAATAGTATTCTCAGAAAACTTTAAATTCCATTAGCATATTTCTAACAGAACTATATAACTTGAGATACTCCATCTAAGTGGAAACGTCCTTTTTTATTTGGTTGACTTTACGAAGAAGAGCAAAGAGCAGGAAAGTTTCATTATACTTGATATAAATATCAAGAATTTAAAAAATCGTAAAAATTGAAGGGAAATTTACTTCAAATACACATTTGGGTTTGGAGAATGCAGTTCAATGTCAACACTTTATAGTGAATAAATAAATAGGCTACAGTGGATTTAGAAACCATGATACTTCCAGAAGAGGACCTCCAGATGATTTTTAGGCTTTTGCATTTAAGCATTAATTTACAGATTGGTTATTTTGGTACAGAGTTTCAGAATTTATAGTGACTGGAAGGAGGGACAAGAATGTTTTAAAATTCTTAACCAATCACAATGAACGATGATAATAACAGAGCAGCTTCACACGAGAATACATGATTGTGTGCTCAAATAAGCAGAACAAAAGAAGAAAACATGAATAAATTCTCTAAAGGAGAACTTGTTAAGCAGGTGGTATTGTAATGGAATCACAGGCCGCTACATTACTGGAATATGTTGGCTTCCTATATTCTCATCCTTGTTAAATGTATCATGTAATGATATATCATGTAATGATTTTTTTTTTCAGAGTATTGATTTTTCTGCTTCACAAATCTATACACGGAACTATAGGTTTACGCATGTACTACATGATGTGAAATTTTCTTAATTGTCTGGATGCCCTTTTAACTAGCATTTCAAAAAAAGAAATGCCAACCCTGTTAGTCTTGTGGTGAATTAAAACAGAATGTAAAACTCATAGACCAAGCAAGAGTACAAAAGTGATCTAAATCAATAACTAGCATCATCAATGAACTTTTTTAACCGATGTATGTGTAAGGGCCCCGTTTCATCAAAAGATAAGATAGATTATAAATTTCCTTGCCGCACAGGCTGTCATTGACTTGTGATAGATATCATCTATATAATCGATTATAACTCTTCATAAAATAGGGCCAATTACACACAAAACAACACATTGTGTCAAACTTAGCTAGCTTTGGACTTATAGTCCCATGCACTTCTGCAGGGGTGTGGTAGTGGGCAATGGGTGTTTATCAGTGTTAACTAGTGTTTATCAATGTTCATGAGTAATTTCCGGCATATTCAAGTCAAAGTAGATAGATATCTGGAGCTTCTGTGAGTTTGATGTCACAGGCATTGAGATAAGTGCTTTAGGGGACTATGAGCTAGTATGTTTTAGTGGTTTTCTGCGGATATTTCGATTTATTAGTTGATAAGAGAGGGAATGGCGTGAAATACAAAATGCATCCCTATCCGTTGAAGTACTTTGAGGCAAGAAAAATTGGACACTTTATAATTCAACACTATAGTATTGGCTGGGAATGGTGCGGACTTTACAGGAAAAAATTTCCTGGTGTTTTAAACTTAATGACACTTCACCACTGCACGGTGAAACTCATTACCATTTTCTGATGATTAAACTTGTAGGCTTTATGACAATCAGGAAGATATGAGACACATTATAGAAGTTTCCATCTCTCTATTACTACTCTCATTGTCATTATTATTATCATTATCATATTTTGAGAGAAAGTGAAAAAAAGATAGATGTTGCTAGGAAGCGCTGCATTTTCCTGGTCCTTTTTTCTTTTGTTAGTCGCTTTATTTCCATCAAACGATTGCGAATTTGGCATTTTCTTACTTTATATTTTCAAATTGATATGTTTTTGATTTTCTAATTTAGTCAACTTTTTTCCCATTTAATTTCTTTTGTTAATTTACGTTTTTAATGCTCTATTTTCCAATATTTTGCGAGTCTTCGTAAGCATAAGGAATTTTACGCAGAGGTAGAGAAATCAACCAGTGATTATATCGCTCCTTCTTAACATTCCCTCTAAAAATATCTTAAAATGCTGTGACCATATTGTCCATAAACGCGGTGACGAATAGTCTAAAAGAGCTAAATCCAACTCTTCCTCTTGATTTCATTCATTCATTTTCATTTCCAAAAAGAACATAAGTACAATATACCATTCATATATATATATATATATATATATATATATAATATATATATACACCTGTATATATATGTACATTTGTATTCATAATACACATATAAACACATATATTCAGAATCAAAATAGCTATGTACTATAGGAAAATATTTGAATGAAGGATTTCATCGGTATTAAAGCGTAATAGAACTCAAGTGCATCTTCCATACATTGAGAATTTCTGCACAGCCTTTAATTTCCTTTTTTTTCCTTTTCTGTATTTTTCCAATCCAAGTGTGTGTTCGAAGGAGGACCATTGTTGCCCAGTCTTCTGGAAGTATTTAGATGTCATTACGAAGAGTGAAGAAAATTCGTGATCCAGCTACTTAATTGACACTGCGTCTTAATCCTCCTCTCATAATCTTCGTGCCGATGACATTGGAATAGATTAAAGGACTCAGGTGGGTCTCAAACCCCGATTTACAAGCCAAAAAGTCCCCATCTTTGCGGTAGCGATCAGAACAGTCCTCCGTAGACATGACATGACACATGCTCTTCTATATACCCATCTGCCCCATCGCGGAGGCGAGAAGGTTGTTATTTGTTTATTTTTGTTTTTATTTAGGATTTTTTTTTCAATAATGACAATCCTACACCGTTATGGGAGCAGGAAAAAGAAGTGAGCTGAAAGCAGACTGTGCAACAAATATTTGAAGCAGGCGTGATCTTTTATTGCTAAATAGTTTGTGAAGGGGAGATCGGTATAGTTTTCTACATCAAGTGTCAAGTCTGGGTGTTGCTTCCCACGATTAACGTTTTACTTTTTCTAATGCACACGGACACAGAGACACACAAACATCTAGTCACTAAAGGTAATCTCAATCAAAAAACTGCGTTGAGGCTTGCCTATTGTACTGCTTTTAAATCAATTCTCTCAAAGCAGAGAAATAAAGCAAAAGAAAGAGAGACAGCTAACAAAATACAGGACTAAAAAAGTGAAGACACCTCGCTCTAGAGAGCGAGAATGCCTTACACATACATTCTTCATGTGTATAAATTTCATATTTAAACCTTTGGTTGATGTATTTTAATTGGCACTTGATACATTTTGTCCGCATATTTAGAAATAAAAATGTCAAGGAGAACACCTCTGCGCAATAATAAAAAATAAAGAAAAAGACAAATTGACTAAAGCTTGGGACTTGTTTCCCACGGACATTGTCACGATTCCCTAGCGTATGAAGTGCGGGCAAGATTATCACATAATTGTAGGTAGATAGGTAGTATGTATTGTTAAAATTAACTCTACTTCTATGAAATGGGGTGAAAAGAACCACCAACTGCACCATTCAGTTTATCTGCTTCTGTTTTACTAATATCATAGCCAACCTCAATATTTCTTGGAAACCCTCTGTACGAAGAAGAGTTTAAATCATCTATTCATATCAAAACAGATGCTTCCTTCTGAAAGGTTCAATAACTTTGATAATTTTTTTTCACATCTGAGCACTCTTTACAAAATCATAACTAAATCAATCTCGTGCAAAAGTGCCTTAAACCGCATTAAAAAAAAATGGAGTCTACGAAATAGCAAAAAAACTGGAACTTATTCCACAATAGATATTAGCGTTCGTTTGTTTGTTTGTTTGTTTGTTTGTCTTGTTTGTTTTAAAGGTTCAGCTTACCTTTGTGAGCAGTGATTTTTCTTTAAAAATTCAAGATATCACATTTGATGCATATGTGTAGGTCAGTTGTATCACAAAACATCCTGATATATAAAGATTTCGCAATAAAGCCCAGAATATAAGGAGATATCAATGTCTTTCTTAATGAACCATAACTGTAGACGGTTTAGTCTGGAAACAGTTTTATTGTAACTATTGTTCACATTCTGTGCATTTAACAAAACTCAATTCAAATTTTTACAGTGGTTGTTTCTATCCCTAACTCACATTTTAAAACTGTTTTAAAGCACTAATGCTGGGTTTTTGTTTCATCTGCAAATGGTAAATTATGCCTTTAATCAGTTAATTGAGAATGTTACCCTGAAAGTGAAAATAAAGTGAAGTTAATCACAAGTGACAGGCCTCACACGAAAACGAGCACTATTCCTAGGGATAATACTTGATCCCAAAACACTCACCCGGGGTGAATCAGCAACGGTAAATGAGACTCGATGATGCGCACTTCGGGAGACAGATGCGGTTAGGGTGCACTCACCACCGCAACCTGGTACGGACTAACGCTGCCTTCCGCCGACTAGCCTTCTTAGCCGGATGCGTTAAGTCTGAGCACTTCAATGAGCTGGCACTGGCACCCTGTCTTTTGTTGTTGTTGGTATTTTTTTCGGGGGAGGAGGGGGGGGGGGGGGGGGCAAGAGTTTCACGGTGTCCATGCCAGGATGTGTAGTCTATCACACAGTCTTTTTTAGTATGTTCTTCGACTTTATACCCCTGCTAACTATTAAACTGTATAACTATGTACAACATCAATCTGTTGTAGTCAGTATAAGAGAAGAGAAGCCCTTTGTATGGGATTGCTAAATGAGGAGAAGATTTCAGCAATGAAACACTTTGATAATGAAACTAAGTATGGCACTATTGTTGGGGATCAACGGCACAGCGGTAGACTTACGGTAGAATTACGGTGGACTGAAGAACGTTAAGCGCTCACCGACTCGATTCCCTGCCCTTCCCCCTTCCCCTCGTGCTTGTTGAAGAAAAGCAAAACATTTTATTTATACAGAAATCAAATAAGTTCACTTCTATTCAATCTTTCGCTCGCCACATTATTCGCTTAATGTTCGGATTAACGAACTCTATTTCATTTTTGTGTGAACAAACATATAGGTGATAATATCGGAATAATGAACCTTCCTTGCCCGTTATGATGACACAAGCGCATCACATGAATCGGTAGGCCTGTTACTTTGTTCATCTCCATGAGCTATCATTGTGCAATTCTTTTCCCAAGTTATCATATGAAAGGGAAATTCCCTCAAAACTTTCTAACTCGAACCTAGTTTCAGGAATACCGTCGTTTAAAGACATTATTTACCATTCGCTTGAAACAAAAACCCTGCTTTAGTGCGTCAAAATATTTTTTAAAACATGCGTTAGGGAGTGAAACAACTAATGTAAAAAAATGTAATCAGTTTGAATCAATGATTATAATCAATGTTTAACATTGTTAAACATATAAACTATGAACTATAGTTGTAATAAGATTGTTTTTGTAGCATAAATGGTCTACAGTAATGGTTTATTAAGAAAAAATAATGATATCTCCTTATATTTTAGGTTTTATTGCACAATTTTCATAGGTTAAAATATTTTGTAATACAAATGACTTTCATGATAAATATGTATCAAATGTGATAACACGAACTTTTTTTTTCTAATCACTGCTCCCAATGGTAAACATTACCTTGTCCAACTTGTTGGACAACCCCTTACTGAAACAAAGGACCAGTAAAAACGGTAACCAGGGGGGTGTTTCATAAAGCTGTTCGTAAAGTTACGAACAACTTACGAGCGACTGGTGATCAGTTGCGATGTGCTATACTTACTAGAATTTGAATAATTCACCACAAGAACTGATCACCAGTCGCTCGTAAGTCGTTCGTAACTTTACGAACAACTTTATGAAACAGGGCCCAGGTTCTTTGCAGCACTATAGGCCTACTCTGAAGTAATCTCAAATACATGGACACAACACGTACATTAAAGCATGCATTAGTAAAGTGTGATATAATTATAGACCCACGTATTACATATATAAATGTGTAGACTGTGTGTTTGTGTTTGTATATCGTAAAAAGTATGGTAAGGCGTGTGTGTGAACATAGCATTACGTGTGTGTAAACATAGCATATAGCATACAGAATTATATTTCCTTGATTTTATTTATTGTGAAATGAAAGTAATTTTGAATTATTTCACTGTCTTGTTTGTCATGGTATCCTATATCAATTATCGTCGACAAGACACATCATGAGGTCGATTACTCACGTAGCACACAAACAGAGACAGCTGTGAATAAATTACTGCCTGGATCTCTATAATGTTTTAACACATCTTGATTTATTTTTTATCAAAATCAGTTGCAGCATGAGAAGGCTGGCCCATCTCGCCAGCCAGTCACCCTGCAAATCCTGTTGAATAATGCTTCAAAAACAGAAGTATAAAAAAAAAGAACTCAAAGACCATCTACACGATTTGTTCCATACATTTAAAACTCAAAAATTACGGACAATTATAACATGGACAACACTTCATATACTTTTCCATCTACAGTTGATCTGTACGAAAAAGAACTACAACACAGCAGCTGAAAGTAATATGACAGTTATATAGTTTTCTGTCTGTTTGTCTGTCTGTCTCTCTCTCTCTCTCCCTTCCTCTCCCTCACTCTCTCCCTCTCTTACCTTATCTGTTGATTTTATAGAATTTCCGCACACAGACCATAATGTGCAAAGTGACAGAACTTGATTAAAGGAAAAAAAAATCATCTAGACATTTAAGGAAAATCGCACACCTTATCGCGTTGTGATTTCTCCTTTTTTCAGGTGAATCATATTTTTATACCACATTTTTAAAATGGAAATTTCACAACTGTTTAGAAGTAGGACCAGAATGTCTCTTTTGTTTTCTCATTGAAAATTATGCTTTTCGTTCACACTATTTCGACTTGTAACTGAGAAATGGTTAGGCTATACTATTATGCCATATAATTTCTTGAAAGACTGAGTCAAGCATTTGTTTTTAATAACTTTGATTTTCACAATGTGAAATTCTTTTTACATATTCTAGCATCATTTTTGGGCGTGATATTCCAAATTTTTGTAGAGCCTCCGTGTAGAGATAGGTATAGATGACATTTATACATTTTTTTTTTACAAATTCTCACCTTTTGTATGTATCATCCAACTCTTAAGCTTTCCCCGGATGTGTTATGCCAATGCATTTATTGAATCTACAGAATATTTTAAAGAGTCTTCCTCCTCAATTACTGTTAGAGGTCTGAATAGTTAGTAAGAAACGACCAGCAGAAATACACTAGATACATTGTTCTTTCTACGATACATTTTTCTTTATCAGCAGATGCTTCCGTAAAGTGATATTTGTGCATACAGTGTATATAGGATGACAGAGTAGCCTATGAAGTGTATAGTGAGATTCATGATAGATTCACGATGTACTGGTGGACAGATTATATTACCAGTGTGGACATAATGTGTTGACATGCATATACACACTGTAAAAACATTATAATCTCACTATGCCCTCACACTGGCATTATGTAAAAGGACTCCGTGCTTACAATGTCAAAAATCTGTGTAACTATAAAACAAAAGATAAAGTAATGCACTTGCAGAAACGATGATAATGAAAGACTTAAACACTACCTTCCATTTCACTCTCACGTAGATTTATGTTATTTCCCTTCCAGTCGGACATCGAAAGAGACATGAAAATAGGGAGGAATATCTATGTCCACGCTAAACACATTCTAAAACGCTGAAAACTGTCTTATGTATTTTCTAGAGTTAAAACAATGTCAAGCAGCAATATAAGTATGGCATCAGAAAGAAATATAACAACAAGATGATAAGATACTCTACTAAACGCACTTGTTGAATGGAAATTACATTGCTAGTATTCACCGACTTCCAAAAAGCTGATGAAATGACAAACTATGACATTTTTATTTAAAAAAAAAAGAAGCTATGTCATTGTTTAACATATCCAATTTTGTTAGATTTAAAGAAACATGTCCTCACACGTAAGAATACGTGGGATGTGCAGTGTTTTACAAAGTTCAGTCCTTGGTCCGATTTATTTACCAAATTTCACAGTTTGATTTTAATTTCAGGGCTTTGCTTATTCATCTTACTTGTCCCATACTTTTCAAGCTGATCATACGAATATTGATATCAATCCAATGACCATGGATTTAGGAAAAATTTGTTTTTTGATAGAGTTATGCCTACAAAATAGAATGACATGACATGAAATACATCATGCAGGAGAACTTTTATCCTTCAAATATCAGGTTGTACATTATTTGACCTGAATCAGATATTTTTTAATGATTGCAAACTGACAATCCTTTCACGTGGACTGAACATATCAAACTGGCGTAAAAGGTCATTTCGATCTAAGTATGTGATTGTTTTTATTGAAATCATAGTTGGGTAACTTCTTATGAAATCTCAGTAATTACGAAAACATTTAAAGGCACAAAAACTTGGTTTTATATGCATGGGAGTAACATTTAAAAATATCTTACGTTCGGTATATACCATTTGTACATATAGGTCCTAATCTAGTTTTAAAAAGATATATATTATACAGTATAACACTTTTTGTCTAAATCTTGCAAAACATAGAAGGAATCAGACTCCACTAGCATTAGATGCTACCTTCTGGTTCCTTTAAACAATAATATAACATTAAACTGCTTCATTTATAAACACAGTGATTTTCAAGCATAATCATTCTCATATACATGTATATCATGTTTCTATTTTTTTTCCTTTTTCTTATTTCGATGGTGTTTATATTTTAAGCCTGGAGACAAGTACTTTGTTAAAAGTTCTTGGTAATGTTGTTAATAAACTCAAATTCAAACTCAAACATCAAGTTAATTAGCACATGATACACAAACACGCTATATTTTCAACATTGCATTTTATACAAAGTGATGGACACACGAAAAAGTTTGAGAACACACAGTTTGTCAAAGCCATTGACACGTATTTTAGTCACAGCAAATTACGTATACGCTTACGTCGTCACTACAATGTCGATTTGTGCGCGACTCTCTGTGGCGTGCCCGAAATAGCAACTGCTGAACCCACAATCCGTTGGGAAATGTTAGAATCTAACTGCGAAAAATTGAATTCTTGGTTATACTGATAGGTAGAACAACCTTCTGCGGCCTTCGAGAGTAATCTATTGTCCAAGCTAACACGATAGAGAATTACTTTTCCTGACCTTTAAATGTCGGTCCCTGTTCGTGTTAGTGGTTGTCAAGGGTATTTGAGTGATAAGCTTTCTGCACAATCCTCGGGTCATTGCCATGTACGTCTTCTAATGTATTAACGTGTTGTAGATTAATGCGAGGATATTAATGTCACTTTTGTGTCGTGTCGGTGTAGAGTTCCGGAATCAAAATTTCATTTCTCTTTTTTTTCCACCTTTTTAGTTTCAGATCCTGAAACGGCACAAACACAATGAAAAATAAACTCGTGTACATATATAAGTACGATGTATCCAGTCATTTTCTTGTACAAGAGTCTTGTATAATCTTGTCCATATACGCAGTGTGTTAATATATCATACTTGTATCATTCACATCCGTGATACATCCACAAGCATGATATTATATATTTTTGTATTATCTTCTCCTTACATGAAATGCGAAAAAAAAGCTGCGATGATGTAAGAACAATTATAAAGTGGTAAAAAAGAATTTGACAAGTGACTAAAGATACAAATTGACGATTTTAAATGATATGAATAGACTTGATACGTCCTTATGCACAAAACTTATCACGTCTTATAGCCTCAAATGCTAGATATCAACACTTTCTCGGAAGTGCCAAACGTTTCTCAGCAGCATGTTTTTACGCTAAACTCACGAAAATGCATAAAAAAGGCTCATCGAATTGTATGTAACCAAAAAAGAACCATAAATTTAAGCACTTCCTTAATAAATCAGTTCACAATATAACAATCATACTCTCATGCAATATTCAATGGGAACTGAATATTACAATTATATCGCGCATTACAGTACTGGTGTGAATGATCTGAGTATGATCTGAGTAAAGCCACCAACATACCTTTTTTTATGTGTCATATATCTACATTTATATACAGCTAAAAGGACTTTTTTAAGAATAGTGATTGTCATATTTTGCTAAGCGTAATCTACTACCAAACAGAAAGGTGAATAAAATTAATTATTGATTATTCATACTTAATTCCAATATAACTTAATACTTACCATTTATGGACTAAAACTGAAATAATTTTGATCATAGCAGGCAATGATACAATACTGTTTATTCAACAGCACAACTGTTGAAAGACGTTCATGAAACAATAATTGTTATTTGTTAGTTCAATTGTTGAAAGACATTATAAATCAAAGCTTGAAATTCATGTTGATGAACGAAATGTGTACTGATTTACTTTTCATGCAGCAAAAGATTATTCACTAGAATAGTGTTGCGAACAAATATTAAGTCTGAATGAGCCGTTGTGCGTTTTTTGAGAAAAAAAAAATCTATACAGATGAAGAGTTTGTTCGTAAAAACCGACAAGTCCATTTTTGATGATTTTGAAGTACGGTCTCTGTCATAAAGTACAAAGTAATACCTTTTAAATGATATATTGTTCACTACATATAAAGGTACATTTTTGAAGTTATGGTCAAAAGAAGCAAAAATTTTCTTGTCATTCTCCTTATTTTTCTTGACCTTTATTCGCAAATATCTCCATTTGGCAAATATGGACTTATCGGTTTTTGCAAACAAACTCTTCAGATGTTGTTTTATGTACAAACATATAACATTATTTGCTCGAACATTCAATCAGTACATAATCATTTACGATTCTTACTCATACGGAATAATCATGAAAGCTGATGACACTCCAGAAACTGAATCAACCGCAGGATGATTTTTTTTTTCGAAATTTCCTTAAATACATGGAAGACATGTTACGCAGGGTACTACATGTGGAAGACAATTTAAAATGATCCCTTTCCTCTTTCAGTCTCAATTTTGTGCATTTTCCTTGTACGTCCCAGAATGTGGACGTTACAGTCACAGGTAATCAAGACACCTTTAGCAACAGGAAAACTTGAAAAACCTGTTCGAAAGAGAGACTCTTGCCTTTTTCACACAAAAAACAGTATTGTAGACTGAAAGGAGCAGAGTCGTACTTAATTCTAATAAGTATTTCATTGATACATTTTCTCCTGCAGACGGGATTGTTCGATATAAAAGAGGACAGATATTGCACCTCTAATTTCCGATAATGTATGCAATCTACATGCGAGTATGGAGAATAAATCATTTAATGAATAAACCCAAATGAGGAGAAAATATCTTGTAGTGAACCAATGAAGTGGTCACAGGAGAACAAAAACAAAACCACGATACATAAGTCTGAAATTTTCAATTTGCCTCACAGACAGAAGTCCTGTGGTGTGCCTGTTGCTTTTCAACTTGTTTGCTTTTTGCTTTATTATCGTTCTAGAGTTGAGAATTGGGAAGGAACTGTATTCAGTGATTAATATATATGTAGGGCCTATATGATTATGTTCACACATGATTTGGATAAACAGTTTACCGCCTTTTAAATTCTGTGTAGTTAGAATTATGATAAGTTTGTCGAAAGTATGCCAGCACTTGCCGAAACACACTTCTTGGTTAGTAGTGATTGACTTGACAGATGGAAGATAGAATATGTTGATATGACAATGATTTTGCCGCCGGAATAACAGGTAAGAATGCAAAGGTCGACAAAGTGATTATCAGAAGAGTAAGCACATATGCAATAGTGGTTGACATCATTCCTGCTTCAAGTACAAAGGGACAAAGCACGTCATTATCTTTTAAAGCAAGGTTATTGCCATGATTCATGGTCCTTTAGGTTGGCCTGCCGACTTGAGATCTTTCCGGTTCCTGCTCGGATATTTCCGTTATTACCCGGAGAAAGAGAACGTGATTGCTGTCTTTCAGAGTAGCACAAGCCAAGAAAAACAGTGTGAGGTTGGCACATCCCGTCGCTGAAAATGCAGGTTACCCGGATCCAGCAAAGTAGCAGGGAATGATAACTATTAAGGCCTATGAATCGCAGCAATACATTTGCTCGTGTATAGCTTGTGCATTAGGTTTGACTTGATCCTTTTGTTTCTCCGTCTTCCCACACAGATGTTCTTTAAAGACGGGTATCCACTTTTTCCTTTTCAATTTGAGTTCCCACCTCTTTCCGCTCTGTATTTGGATGTGCATCACCGTTAGCATGAGCCTGTTATGTTGATGAAAGATGATGAAACAATAGAGTCAGTAACGCAAACGAAGGCCTACAATAGTTTTTTTTTTCTTTTCTCTCCTTTCTTACACTGGATAAAATTGTTCGTGGACATGTAATGTGTACAATGTGTGGGGTTAATACTCCATGCTGGAAAGAACACAGTGTCCCACAGTGTAAAACACAATGTGAAGCACAGAATGAACACTTTGTAAACGCAGTGTGACATCTCTTCATACTGTTAAATTTGAGCGTTTCAACATTGTGAACACTTTGTGAATCATCAGTTCACAGTGTGAAATAGAACATTACCTCCTCTGTGAAAAACCACACCACATTGTGAAATCTTCTTCACATCGTTAAATTGGAGTGTTGTAACATAGCGACTATGTGAATACGTTCCGAAGACACTGTGGGACACTCTCTGTTACTGGAAAGAACCATTGTCACACAGTATGTTCATTGTGTGTTCACATATTCGACTATGGGAAAATAACGGTCGAGTCTAACAGTATGAAGATACTGTGGTGTGGTTTTCACAAAGTGTTCACATATGAAATGCTTTATTTCACACTATGAATTAATGACTCACATTGTGTTCACATTGCTAAAACGCTCGAATTAATAGTGTGAAGAGATTTCACACTGTGTCACACCGTGTTTCGCACACTGTGAAACACTGTGTTCTTTCTAGGAGGGCTGTGCTTATCGGCACTCACAGCACACAAAGGATTATTATATACAGTAGCCCCGCAAAAAAAAACACACACACACACACATTTTTTTAAATAATAAGCCCATCATCAGATGGTGCAAAAATGAAGCTTTTTTTTTTTTCAATGATACCCCACCTGTCAGTGCATACCAAGGAATATCCTCCAAGTTATGATATAATTTTTTTAATCATGTTTTCTTCATTTTCTCTGTTTGTCAGTAGGTTTAAAATTGACAAGAATAGAGTTAACTCTTTTGCGATCAAACTGTTCATGTACACTTTTCTATGGAAGGTCGTTCCCTTATGAAAGAAACCTCCCCTGCATGGACCTTGCCTGGCATAGCAGACTTATGCTCTGAGAACTAACTCACCGGGAACAGGAACAGAAACAAAATGTAATGATTTTCTGTCGGTAAAAATTGCAGAGATTTTGAACTAATTGATGTTATACAAAATGGTGGACAGGACAGAGTGGATCGGTGAGAATTGGATGCGCGAGTTTAACTTTGGAACTGTTTAAACCCACGAGCGCAGCGAGTGTGTTTTAGACTGTTTCAAAAGTTAACGAGAGCATCCTGTTCTCAGCGATCCACGAAATAGGCCTGTGCATCATTTGTGTTATAAAATGGGCCGTACACCTACATCATTGTACAAGACTTGAGCCATGGGTATGGATTTTACCGCACGCATGACTAACTTCAGTAAAAACCAACGCACGACAATTGACCAATCAGATTACAGAGATTCTAAAGCCAATTCTTATAATACACGGTTGTACCAAATATCGAACGGTAAGAACAATTTCGTCTTATAATACTTCTTTCAAGTATCATCTTCAGCTCCACAGTGCTTGCTTTCTCTTAGGATGGTGACAGGGATATGTCTCTTACCTTAGAACTGTCATCAATGTTAGTGAAAGTCTCGGTCTGGTCTTCTCGAACGTATGCTTTATTGTCATACTTCACCTCCATCTCATTAGCCGCTTCCTTCTGAAATATCGAGAACAGAATTCATTTTCAATGTGGCAGAATACTTTCACAGTTTTAAGTTCACAATTTAGTTGCATCTACATTTCCACACTTCACGTAAGACATGATCCTAAACAAGTTCGAAACATCCACGCGTATTGAGTAACACACAGAATGCAGATTCAAATATGAGAAAAAAGAAATGACGTGTAATATGTTAGTCAGACGTACTGCTTAAATACTGTAAGAGCCTTGTTGGTGACGCACACGCAATAACGGGAAGGGGGAAGAGAGCATGATTTTTAAGCTGTGTGTATGCCGTTCTACTTTAACTATTTTTTTCTTTTATTACAAAACATATACATGTATCATCCATATCTTTTCTATAAAAGAACCTATTAATTGCTGAGAGCTTAAACACACATACATAATACACGAGGATATAGACATGTGCATTATTCTAAATATCATTCGTCACTTAAAAATTAATTTTGTCTCCATTTGACTTACAATTGTGTGTAAACAAAGGTGTATAGCGATACAATCAATGACACAGAAAGGCTACTGCTCATAGTATTATGGTGGCCATTTTCAAAGATGGCTGTCATGGCCGTTGAGGGCGCAATTTGCGATGGCCCAATATCTAGAATTATTTTGAATGCAATAACCCATTTCTGGGCAAAATCTTATTTACTTTTCTACTGAAATTAGCAAATCTAACGAAAAAGTGGAATATATATGGCAGCCATTTAAAAAACATAATGGCAGCCATAGCCGTTAAGGGCGCAATTTAGCATAGCCCAATATCTAAATTTATTTTGAATGTAAATTCCCCCTTGTTTGCAAAATCTTATCGATTTTACGTTCTGAAATGTGCAAATTTAAAGAAGAAAATGCAATTATGGCGGCCATTTTCAAAAATGGCTGCCATGGCCGTTGAGGGCAATTTACAATATATCTAAACTATTTGAACGTGATTGTCAACCTGCGTACGAAATTTGGCGCTTTTATTTAAAAAAAACACACAATTGTTTGGATATGCCGCTCCACTATAGTCTGTACCTTTTCTTCTTCTTCCTCGTACAGCTCACCGACATGGCATCTTAATGGCTTCTTGATGGATTCTGGCAGACAGCAATACATGCGGTCCACTATGGGGCAGATCAAGTTTGGGATTAACGGTTCTAGGATCTGTCGCTCCTGGGAAAACAAAGAAAGAAGAAAGAAAAGAAAAGAAAAGAAATGAAAATCGACTTTTAGAAGAAATCCAAGCCCTAATCCTGGTCTGTTTAATCAATATTTTCATTGCATCCTTCATGATCCTTTACAAGGACAAGTTCACCTCCATCAACATGTGGATTGAGTGAATGCAGCAATATTAGTAGAAAACATCATTGAGAGTTAGGGTAAAATTGGACGATCTATTCAAAAGTTATGAATGTTTGAAGTTTCTGCTCAGTCACTCGCTGGGTGAGAAGACTATTCCAACTTGTGATATCACATGAATGTGTAGAACTATGCAAAGAAAATGTAGAGAAAATTCAACATATTTTCACTTTCTCACATAATAAAAGGATACTTGACTGCCTCTTTCAGAAGGCAGGGGGGAATGATTTTTACCTTTAATATACGTCGATGGTAAGTCCATGAAGTGTGCACTTTTTTCAACAAATACAATTTTGTGACATTTTTCTTTATATTTCCCTTTCACCGTTCTACGCACATTGCATCGTACACCATAGTAGTCATCTCATCCAGCAGTGACTTGTGCAGATACTTTACAAATTCAAAAATTTGAAGGGATTGTCTGATTTTCTCCAAATTTTCTACGTCAAGTGTTCTTCAAGTGTTCTCCTAACAATGCCGCATTCCCTCAATTCACGTGCAAAAGGTGGACTTGTTCTTTAAGAATCAAGTGATCAGCTTCTTAGTATTCTTTATTATGCTATAAGCTCAGAATATTATGTCATAAATATGAAATTTAAATCCTTGAAAGATCGAGGGTCATCATCTCACCTGTCAAGAAACTGATGAGGAGACCCCAAAAGACTGCCATTAACCAGGCTGCGGCGCTGTACCAGGCGTAGGAGAGACGTACAGCTCAGCGATTGGGGGCCTGAAGGGAGATACATGTTATGATTATTCTTGCACTGGATTGGTTTTAAAAGTTTCTCATGCCGGTTCTTACAGCATGTGTTAGTGTCTTTGGTTTATTTTTCATAAAGAACAGACAACTGATGCAGAAGTCACTTTGTTTTTGTCATCTTTTTTTTAATTAAGAAAACATGATTTTCGAATCTTAAATCACAAAACCTCCAACATCATTTCTAAGGCCAAGATACAACAAGATATTAACGATTGCTAATGATCTCATAGCACTGATAGAATTATTGAAGTGACGAAATAATGATGATGATTATCTCAATGATAAAGGCACCAAGCGGGATCTAAATCTAGGTGATCTTATGTTTAAAGTGAAGAGCCATATCTGCTATACGACTTCATCAACAATTATTGATTAAAAAAAAATCTTTTCATCTTACAGAGTTTGAAGAGGGGCATCAACGGACTAGGAAAGTTGTTGAGTTTTCCATCGCAAAATATTTCCCGCTCCCTTTTACCCATTTTTATAGTAAATCAGTATGATTTTCCCGTAAAAGATAATTTCAGATAGAAATCGTGTTGCAAGAGAGTGAAAATGCAGGTCACTTTGAAAGGCCACTGGACTTGGAGGGGACAGATGGAAACGGTTGTCTTTCACCTTGCTTCCGGCGGGATAGGAGCAGAAGCGAGCGTTGTCATGGTTACGTTGCATCCGTCCGTGCTCAGCGGAGGCCTATCGACGTATGGCGGGTAGATTTGGGCTCCAATGCCTACCCAGAGGGACCACGTCAAGCTGATTAGAGTGCCGCCAATGGCGCCCTGGATGTAAAATACAATGTACACACATGACACATACTCATTTCGGTATCTATCTAAAGGGATTGTATAGTTTTGGTTTAGACCAAGTTCAGGTTTTTAATTCTTGGTGAGATAATGACACTCTCTTATCAAATGTGAAGAGCATGTAATTCCAAGAGGAATTCAAGGTTTATTTGATGAAAACTGGTTTTGAAATGACTGAGATATCTAATTCATAGCGATCCTATACGGCCGCTTTGTTTCACTTTTTTTGTGATGTCTCAGCTATTCCAAAACCGATTTTCATCGAATAAACATTTAATTCTCCTTAGAATAGTATGCTCAGTACCATTCCATTAGTGGTTTCTTGGTATCTCACAAAAGTTAAACGCCCAATTCTCATCTCCACCAATACTATACCAACCCCCTTTAATATTCATTCATTCATTCATTCATTTATTCATTCATTCATTTATTTTTCATTTCCAACAGAGTATACAGAAATTGAATACAAGTACATAGATTTAATCATAATACAAAATAAAGGATAAGTTTACAGAAATATTTCAAGTACACGAAATGTTGGAAATGGGGAGGATTGCTAAAAAGCTGGGCTTGTAGGGTGCATTCCCCCCACACATAATACAAAGGTCAATGACTTGGTAAGACAAAATCGACATGATGCGTAGCAATAGAACTGGTACGCATATTATTTCATCAATTAAAAAGATAGAAAAAAAAGAAAGCGTGCTGAATGGTGGACTGGGGAAAATAGGCATAGGGCACGTTTCCCCTACCCCGAACCATTAGCCCCCCCCCCCCCCCCCCCAAAAAAAAAAGATACATAGATAAAAAAAAATAGATAAATAAATAAATAAGTACAAAATAAAAAGTAGAACAAAGCGTGTTGACATTATTGATGAAAGTGTTGATATTAATGACGAAATAATCTACATATTGTATCATGCAAATTTTTATACATATACTCATATGTTTGTGTGTGTTTGCGTGTCGAGTGTATACTCATACATGATTTATATCATTACGCATTTTACAAAAGTATTTATGTAAAAGTGCTAAAGGCGTTTTAATATTGAGCTATTTGTCAGTTCATTCTATTATACTCACGTAAGAGTTGGCCCATGGGAAGAACATCCCGATACTGTACAGGCCCAGCATAGGTCCTCCGATCATTCCAAATATACTGAGGGCGGCCTAAAAAGCAAAAACAAAAACAAAACAGAAGGAAAAAGGAGAATATAGGTTAAAGGGGGCACACACTATCATATCTTTGTTCATGTCACGCTATGGACATGTTCCACAGTTGACTGAGATTGTGCATGTATTCATGTCATAACAAATAACAAGCATAATGCTATTTACCTGACAAAAAGATATATAGGCCTATATTATTGTAAGACAATTGAGACGACAAGATATGGACGATAACTCAAGTTACATTGTCGTCACTGCAAATCTTAGGATTATTAGTGGTAATGGATATATTTTCTTCCTCAATTGTTTCCAAAAACTGTGACAATTATGTTAGATATCATCTTCTTCAGTTACATCACTATTCATGAGTACAACCGTAAACCTTTGAAGGGCGTCATTGATAGCAAAGTCTATCATAACATTTACTGCTTTTGTAGTTGGGTTAGCATTGATGTGAACATGAACAAAATTTCTCTTTACAAGAGACGCGCGATTAATCCCAATTACTTCTCCTCGATGTATGACAATCTATCTTTCCAAAGATCGCACTGCGGTAAGTGCTTCTTAATAACCCATCCCATTACATTATTTTCATCATTCCTGTCTGTCGTGTCTTATGCAGAATATTCTTCTTGACCCAGGTGTAACCTTGAAAACCTAAATATAATATTAATGAGAATAATAATCAATTACAAAAATTACTATATCCCCACAATTTACTATATTGCAATATTGAAACTTTAAATAGTGATGAAATAGTAGTATCATTATTACAATGAATAGATAGATGAACAGAATAATTTGAAGACGAATATGAAAATATGAGAATATGGTTTTGTACTCACCTGGAGAACGCCACCGAGCTGAGAAGCCACGTAGGTCATTCCAATGCACAAAGCTCCGAAAAATAAAGCTTTGGGGAAGGGAAAAGAGAATACTACATACAGTTATAGGTTACATTGCAAGGATATTACCATTGCTCTATAAATCGTCTTAAGGCTTGATATCAGTGAGACACTTATAGATCGTCTTCCGTGCCTTATCCTTTTCAGAAAACACCAGGGTCATACAACAGTATAAAAGGAGGTGAGATTCATAAAAATGATAAAAAGCAAAACTTTTCGCTACTTATTCAAACACATTTTATCTTAGGTAACCTATATAATTATATTGGTACAAAATAGTGATATATTCCGTTCATGTTCAAGCTGAAATTTCCAATTGTTTAACAAGGAGAGCAGATAGACAAGGGTGATTAAAAAAATAATGAAGGAAGGAAGGTGAAGGAACAACGCTTAAAGTATATAGAAGCAAAAGTAAAAGGGAAGTAGAACTTCATTTATTTCACAAATCCCTTTTTACTAACTTCCTGGATTATGCCAAAACAAGGCAAATCGGAGCAAATTTACTCTTAATATAAATTCCTCAGATTTAGATGAGAGACAAATCCAAAATTAGATTTAAAATCTTAATCTGATTGATTTAGAAGTCAATCTAACTTTTACGTCTTAGTTTGAATTTGTTCGCAACCAAAATCTCATAGACTTAGTTCCAATCTAAGGAATTTAGAGAGTAGGTATTCAAATTTTATGTTCGCAGAAGAAATGATCACCCACCGAGTGATTTTGTGACGAGCGTGTATCTCTTCTCGTTCATGTCGGGCCAGATAGACTTGACGATGTCCTCAGCCGTGACTGCAGCCAGAGAATTCAAACCTGACGAAACAGTGCTGAGAGAGGGCGGTATAACAAGTGGTTGATTACTGACATTAGATTGGGCAGGTCATTCATGACAATTATCTCGCTGCTTGCGTCTAATGTCGATAAAAACTTCCCATTAAAGTGTGCGGTCAGACGTGAAATTGTTACATTTCCAGTTTGTTTGGTTTTATGATATTGTATAATTTTAGTGTTAGTCATTTCAATAGACATCGCTAATATTGGTGATATTATAATCTTGATGATCATTTGCATACGTGGGGTTTCGCAGATTAATGGCATGTTAAAGAACAAAATGTGGTATCAATAAAGTATGAAAAGTTCCCAATTACAATTGTTTGTGTGTGTGCGAGGGGGGGGGGAGCGGTGTGAAAGAGAGAGAGAAAGAGAAAGAAAGAGAGAGAAGGAAAGACAGAAATAAAGAAAATGGATGGAAGAGAGAATGAGAATGTATGTACCGCATGACGGCGAGCAAAGTTAGTGATTGAACTACATTTTTAGGAAAGTGTGGTGTGATTTCAGAGCATTTAGAATAATTATTTATGTAAGAGTCATTATTAAGCACGTGATTACGCCGGAATATTAAGCTGGAATATTATTGTCTTACTTAACGTGACACATCACACGTGCATATGGTACGCAGTTTACATGATACTCCCACGAAATGTTGGGTCACGTAAACCAGTATATTCCACTGCCGGGACTGTCTTTATCCTGCTTTCCACACGTAATAGTCAATGAGAGAGCATACCAATATTTCGTCGTTGATGGCGTAGTACGAATGCGGGAGGCAGCAGTTAGAAGTGGACTCGCGATGCGTTGACTGCACCGAACTAAAAGTGGTTGACTGCCGCGATTAAAAGGCTTCGCGCTACCGGCCTAATGAGGGCGCAAATTGAAGAAGAGAAAGTACAGAGTCCCGAATCGGGACGAAAACTAGCACGACATAGATCAGAAAGCGTTCAGTGCCCTGTTTTGTGAAGAAGTCACAATTGATTATATAAATGATTTCAATGATAACTCTGTGGCAGCCTGTGTGTTAATGAAATTTATGATCGATTATGTAATATATCTTTTGATGAAACGGGAACCAGAAAGAATTTAGGTAAATACGTGTGCGCATTTCAAGCGTATCCGGGCACTTACCCCCTGGGCAACTACCCTCCGGATAACTACCACCCGGATAATTACCCCCCAGGTCTATTCCCCCTTAGGGTAACTACCCCCCGGACAACTACCCTCCCAGGGCAATCACCCTCCAGGGCCATTACCCCCTAGGAAAACTACCACCCGGTCATCTACCCTCCTAGGGCAACTACCCCCAAGGGCAATTACCCCTAGGACATCTACCCCCCGGATAACTACCCCCTGGGTAACTACCCCCTGGATGACTGCCCCCCGGATAACTACCCCCCAGATAACTACCACCCGGATAACTACCCCCTGGATAACTACCCCCCGGATAACTACCCCCTGGATAACTACCCCCCGGAGAATTACCCCCTGGGTAACTACCCCCCGGAGAACTACCCCCCGGATAACTACCCCCCGGATATCTACCCCCCGGATAACTACCCCCCGGATAACTACCCCCAGGATAACTACCACCCGGATAATTACTCCCCGGATAACTACCCCCAGGATAACTACCACCCGGATTACTACCCCCCCCCCCATTAACAATACCCCGAACCCCCCCCCCCGCCCCCTCCTGATACTTACCTACTGGACAACCCTCCCTCCCCGCCCCCCGAAAGTTACCACCCGTCGTATATTTTCCATAAGTTCATAACACCATATCAGAAGATGCACCTTTTTCTTACACTGTCATCACTCTTTTGGCTTGTCATTTATTTTCTACCGTTATAACACATGATAGACGATAAACATAAGAAAAGGAGAGTTGATTTCACTGCAATTCATATTCCCTTAACATTAGCGAGGGACTCTTCGATATAAAGCCATAATTTCTGATAGGATCCGGGCACGGTTTTATGAAAGTTATCAGTCCTGACAAGCTGTCAGTTCCACACAATTACCAATCGTTGTAGGTCGATCAAAGCAGGTCCATGGTAACAAGTCAGTGACTCGAGCTTATCAATCAAGCAGAACCCATGGTTTTATTGAAATTATTAGATACTAACAAGATGTCATAACTGGCAACTTTTATCAAAAGGTGTCCTAATCTGTCATGAGAGTAAAATTACAGCTTGTTTTACATACAAGTAGAATTGTGCTAGTTTTCAAATTAAATGTTCTCGACACTTTGAGAGGAAATCCAGTTCAAATATAAGTTAGTCTTATTAGAAAGAGTAAAATATTACGAGTTTAACGGTATTTTTTTTTTTACAAAACACCCCTAGTTGTTAACGAAGTCTTTTGTCCTGCACCCTCTTTTTGAATAGATCTAGGGAGAGTTGTAGTTGACAGAATCCTTTTTACATTATAGGGCTGCTCTGTTTTATCCCGGCCATTTCAAGAGTATTTTTTTCTCAAAAAATTGAATCCTTCTTGGAATAACATGCTCTTTAATATTTCGTAAGGGGTTTCTAATTATCTCACCCAAAAGATGTTTAAAACCTGAAGTTAGGTCTCGACCAAAACCAGACGATATGAAAAAATGTTGGGGTTTTTTCTATTCAAATAGCTAATGTGTTCGAAAATAACAATGAGAGACGTAATTTTCTGGGGGAGAGTTATTGTAAGAGGGGTGATTGTTTGGAGCCTAATTTTAATAAGGAGTAATTGTCAAGGGAGGTAATGTTCTGCAGTGATCATACCAAGGAGGTGACAATCTCTTCCCACATCCTTGATATACTAGTTGTTAATATGCCCAATAATGCAGTAGGGCAATTCTGAAATGAGCGTTAACGGTATAACAGTAAAATAGTTACAAAATTGATGAAACAATGCAAAGAAAGCAAATTAAGACAGAGACGAAGTACACAAATAAAGATACAGTGCACTCCCGTTACAACGAACACGGTTATAACGAAATTTCGTTATAACGAAGCAAAACTTCTGGTCCCAAAATTATCGCCATTAAAGTCTATGGTACAAAATTCGCTTATAACGAAGACGGTTATAACAAAATTTTCGTTATCACGAAGTCTTTTCTGAGCGCCACTGACAAAGAAAAACAAAAGAAATGCGCTCCGTTATAACGAAATGCGGATCGCATTCGAAAATGCGTAGCGGAACAAGCATTATTAAAGCCTCTCTGCATGAGCGAACGCATCATTAAATGTTCACTCCGTGTATCACGCACAGTTTCCGAGGGGAACTTGCGTTGTTGTAATAAAATAATTTGAATTCAGATAAGGTTTGTTTCATTGTTCCGAAGTCCTTTAATACAAAACACACAGATTCTGATACAACTAAATGTCCGTTAGTTCGGAAATGAAAGAGGGTTTGTTATTAAGCACCTTTTGGCGTTATTCCAAAGGTTCGTTAATTCGATAATAAAATATGGTCCTTATTCTTATTCTTATACGGTTCGTTAGTCCGAAAATGATAGGAATTCAAAACGTTCGTTAATCGGAACATTACAAAAAGTATCGTTAATCCATGGTGGAAAAAGGAGAGTACACTAACAAAACTTAAGAATTGCAATCTTTATAATCGTCTTAAGATAAATAAATCTTCGAAATAACTAACCTTTCTCATTTTTTTTTCATTAACAAAATTTCTTCGGAATAACGAACCTTATTTCATTTTCGGATGAAAAAGCCTTCGGAACAACGGACTTTCTGACTAGTGAACCTTTTTCTTTTTTTTTTTTATTTATAAACCTTCAGAATGACGAACCTCATTTCATTTTCAGATCAACGAACCTTCGGAAAATGAACAATATATTATTTTGATCTAGATTATGAACTTTCGGAATGATGATTCTGCGGAAATGCGAACCTTCACATAAACAAACCATCGGAATCCCGGGAATGGCGAAACTTCGGAATAAGGAGTCTTCGGAGTAACGTACTTTAGTAAGAAAAGAACCTTTGGAATAGCGAACTGTAACCAAATCCTACACCGTCATTTTCTACACATGTGTGACAACACAAACAACTTTATGCTCTTTTTAAAATGTAATATTTAAACGAAATTAAAAAGGTATTCTCCCATTTCACATAGCTTTCCAGCGTATGATGAGGATTCAACAAACAAATTTTTTTTATGCGTGGTTTCCTTCTTTTCGTTATACATTGCATATTATATTTGTTCGGTTACAACGAAATTTCGTTAAAACGAAAAAAAAAAAAACTGCCGGTCCTGAGCATTTCGTTTTAACTGGAGTGCACTGCACATGAACACACACGAGATAAATCCCTTGTAATGAGAGAAAGAGGAAAGGTGAGTTATGAATGACAGGAATAGACTACCTTCACAGTGGACAGAGAAAAGCGAGAGGGAAGAGGAAGATGATGGGTCAAAACCAGGGCACGTGAGGCATGAGATATAAGCTCCTCAAAATAAAGAAGTGTTAGATGGAGTTGTGGTAAACGATAGACAATTGTGGTTAAAAAATATTGCAAAAAGTTTAACTCATTCTGAAGTGTAACATTTCTTCAAAATGTCTTTAGTTCAATGGTAAAGGCATTCAAACTTAAAACTTCTTTTATACTATACTATCAAGAGAAATCCGAAATTTCGGAACAGTAAAAGAAAATACAGATTTAGCGAAAATAGTTTGGTTAAAGGCATTGACATTTACTGGATTACCGGGTAGGATATGAAGGGACAGCTTCGTTTTTTATGAACATAGAGTCAAAATACAGAGGGAGAAATTAAGCTTTTACATAAATTGTCCTAAGTGCAAACGATACAAATCGTAAATCTTTAAGATGTTGTTTTCATAAAATGATGTATCAGTATGGCATCTCCGTGATTCCTGGCAAATAATACAAAGAACTTCGTTTCCTGTAGTAATGATATTCTTTTTATTAAAGGTAAGATGGGGGGGGGGGGGGCAATGACCCGGGAGGTAGTTACCCAGGGGGTAATTGGCGTGGTGCACTGTCCTGGGGTAATTTTCGTCTTGATAGTTATAGGGGAGGGGGAGTTGTAGGCTTGCTTATCCGGGGTAATCATCCTCGGGAAGTTATCGGAGGGTGTAGTTATCGGGTGGAAGTTATCTGGGGTCTAGTTATCGGAGGAGGGGGTAATTAACCTGGGGATAATTATCCTGGTGGTAATTATCGGGGGGGGGGGGTAGTTATCTGGAGGGTAATTATCCGGGGGGGGGGGGGCAGGTGATTATCCGGGGGGTAATTATCCGGGGGGTAATTATCCGAGGGGTAATTATCCGGGGGGTAGTTATCCGGGGGGTAGTTATCCGGGGGGTAGTTATCCTGGGGGTAGTTACCCAGGGGGTAGTTCTCCGGGGGGTAGTTACCCAGGGGGTAGTTCTCCGGGGGGTAGTTATCCAGGGGGTAGTTCTCCGGGGGGTAGTTATCCAGGGGGTAGTTATCCGGGTGGTAGTTATCCAGGGGGTAGTTATCCGAGGGGGTAGTTATCCAGGGGTAGTTATCCGAGGGGTAGTTATCCAGGGGGTAGTTTTCCTAAGGGGGAATTGCCCTGGGGGTGATTGCCCTTGGAGGGTAGTTGTCCGGGGGGTAGTTGTCCTAGGGGGTAATTACCCTGGAGGGTAATTGCCCTTGGAGGGTAGTTGTCCGGGGGGTAGTTGCCCTAGGGGGGAATTGTCCTGGGGGGTAATTATCCGGGTGGTAGTTATCCGGAGGGTGGTTTTCCAGGGGGTACTGTTCCTAGAACCCATTTCAAGCCATAGGACCTGGTGAATTTCGCTTATACGATTAATAGCAACACTCTCATGATTGGACACGTTAACAGTTTCACGTTTCGTATGGACAAGCTACGGTTTCATTTACAGCATCGACAACATTTCGGCGATTTTCTTTAATTTCCTCTTCCTCCTCCTCCCCCTCCTCTTCCTCCCCTTCTTCTTCTTCTTCCTCCTCCTCCTCCTTCTTCTTCTTCAGAGGCCGGCACATGTCAAGTCATTTCACCACAGTATGTTGCCTCGAGGACAACATATACTTTTTTTTCTCCAACATAAAAGTGACATCCTTAGGCTTGAGGGGCAGCATAAAGGTGCCACGGTCTGTATGTGTGTGTGTGTGTGTGTGTGTGTATTGGGGAGGGGGAGGGGGTTGGTGGGGGTGGAGCCCTACAGACGGGGAAAGGGGTGTGGTAGTGGATGGGCTATGGGTGGTATCCCCATCTTCCATGGGAAGAATCTCCAGGTCAATCCCCTCGAAAACTTATTTTTTTTTTGTTACTTGTTTGTGTATTTCATAGTTCGTTTGTTTGTTTCATTCATTCATTTATTCATTCATCCAATCACTCATTCATCCATCTTTTTCTATCTTTACAAAACTTGTAATCATAATTTTTTCGCATAAGATATAAGTGCATTAGTTATATGAATATATGTCAACATTACAAACAGTCAATTAAAGTATGATAAATGAAATGTATGGATACAATAATTGATAGGGTGAAAAAGAAAAGGCAAAAACAAAATCTGAACTTTAGAAAATGCAGGAGATGGTGAGGAACGCTGAAGAAGCAGTGCTTGTAGGTTGCATTACCCCCCCCCCCCCAAAAAAAAATATATATATATAATCTTATTAAAACAATTATATTGCATGTTTGTATTTGTTTGAAAACCTAGAAATGTATGTGTAGGTATGTAGGCATGTGCGCAGGTGTATGTTAGTGTGCAGTAAATCGAGCAAATCAAACAGGGGTCAAATAGAATTCAAAACCCCTGTAAAATAATGTTTCTATTTTTGAATTACTCTTATGAAGGAGACCGATTGCTTTTGTCATGAATAACAAATGTTCGTCGAATAACAGTGAGTTTCAAAAAGGATAAAATCGTTTTGAAATGGCTATAGAGATTTGGAGGCTTCCAGGTTCTCTTTACTCACGAATAATGACTTAATGTACCTGGAACTAACAATGCAATTTTGTCGCAGGGTACCACAAGCAGTTCGCATGATTAAACATGGTGAAATGCATTTATCAATCATGTGTGTATTTCTCCGACAGCCATGATGGTTTCTATGACATTGGGGTTTTACCACGAGGTCAATAACACTTCAGTTTAAAGGAATCCAACGTTATTTTACTTTGATAGATTACTGTTTACATTATTTGCATTTTTTAAATTTACATTGCCTATGTACAGTGAAAGTAACTATCAATAAATGTATGTTAGATAATCTTACTTTAATCAAAAAGAGTTACTGAAAGTGCAGATCCACGTCTAATGAGTTGTGTCTTTTAGTCACTCTTTTCCATCGTCATATCCAGTACACTACACTTTTCTGTCAACCCTGAAAGTATGCATTAATCTCTTATTATTTAATTCATTTGTACATCGATTTTAGAATAAAGGCCTATTTTAAATTTCACCTTGTACGGAACTTTATTCTTAAGGAATCGTTTAAACAACATGATTCAGGGTATACTGGTATGCTTTGTATTACATTTTACTGTTTTGTTGGACGGAAAGAAACTATGATTGAACTGATACGTGCTTGGGAACCCTATACAAATCGAAAGGGAATGAGTGGTGCGATGTTAGTTTTATAAATTATGTGTAGAGCAGGGGCGGATAGTGGAATTCAGTGACGGGGGGCGTGCAAAAAAAAAATTCTGGTTCCACTTCCTGGTTTACTCGGCTGAGAGCCCCCCCCCCCCCCTAAAAAAAAAAGAAAGAAAAAAAATAGTTTCACCGCAATTTTTTCGCTTAAAGAATAAAAGGGGCCTCTGCGCTCTTTTTCTGTTTTATCTTTTTATTTCTTTTATTAAAAGCGCCCCTGCCCCCCCCCCCAATCCGTCACTGGTGTTGAGGAATGAGAAGGATAATAAGCTTGCTCCAGAATTGCCGTTGGCCCTTCGTCTATCACCGTAATCATAAAGAAATCATTGATTCATTCACTGAAACGATCTGGGACAAAAAACAAAACAAAACAAAACAAAACACCAACAACAACAACATTTTTTAACGAAAATGTCATCGCTCTGCCAGTATTATTTGTCCACGTCTTAAAATTCAGCGACTGTCGAGACTGTGAGTACTCTAGCGCGACCAAACACTGATGTGAGCATTTCAAATGTGTCTTTGAAAAAAACCGTTGAGGAGGAGTCCCAACCCATTGAGGAGTCCCGAGTATACTCGGGCAAGCGTCTATTAGAAATACGTGTTGTATCAAAATTAGCCCGCCCTCAAAGGGTTAAAATGAAACTGATCTCACAAAGGAAAAGAAAAGCAACAACAACAGCAACAGCAGCAGCAACAACAACAACAAACAATATAGGAAACAATTAAGAAACATTCCCCTTCGTAATTTCCCTTAATTGTCGGTTTGCTACACGCAGTGTAAATTTAATTAAAGAGAAAGAAAAATAAATGAAGCAATCTACCTTTCACATTCTGCCGACGAGTTGATATCAGACAGGTGTAAATAATGTTTCTGACTCAGAATTGCAAATATTTTACTCCGACCTGATTTCTGACAATATCAAACAGCAATCTTTGATGAGAGTGCGTCATATCGGGCACCTTGGCATACCTTTAGAAGTTTTCATTTTAAATTTTATTTTTGCCAGAGCAAGGCAGGAACACATCAATGAATCAGTGCAGGACCACGAAGCAAAAAAATAGAGAGTCAGCGTGAACAATAACAACAACAGCAACCGAAGCGTCACAAACAACTGCAAGTACATTGTGATATAGTAACGAATCAACACAAATGCAAAGAAATTAATGTATGTGGGCTAACAATTGAAGACCTGAATATAAGAACGACCCAAGTCCAATTTTTGGCCAAATTCAGTTTGACGTGGGAAATTGTAGCTTATGCATGGACTCATCTTGTGTATAAATGATAAATGCTATTTACCCTCGGAAGTGCCTGAAATGAATGAGTTAAATCTTTTATGAATGCAAGAATGAAGGACTTGGGCCATTCTTACATTCATATCATAGCGCCCTCTCGCATCCTTCTCTCATCTCTATAGCAGAATATCATGTGTATGAATCAAAGAACGACCCAAGTCCATATGATTCAAAGAACGACCCAAGTCCATCACACAAAATGGCCTCTCCACAATTATTGTAAATGTTAATTGTCATAATAATATGTGTTCTAATACGTATATACAATGTTGCCTTCCTATCACAGTTAATGTTATTGGACGAATAAAAAAGATATGAAGTTTTTTTAAGTTTACTCGAAATGGTCTTCCATGGACTTTGGTCGTTCTTGTGTTCAGATACTCAATTATATATGAGGGTTCAGGGTAAGACAGGAAAACTGGGGCACGGTGAAGGATTCAGAAATCAAAGTCAAATTGGGTGGGGCAACGAGTTATTGGGCGTTTTTAGGATTGAAAAAAAAGAAATCAGTTTTCTTCTTGGCTTAGCCATGTTACGGTACGGATCATGTTCCCTCTGCGTCTGTAAAGCATTGCATTTTATACGTCTGAAGATTGTTCTTGGCATTCACGTGTATCTATTAATTTGGTTGCACAAAGCAATTGACAATGTTCGGCAAAATCATATAATTTTAGTATATGGAGTGAGGGAATGATGGTTTATATGTAAAGGATGAGTAAAAATAAGGGTCAAACATTCCATCCCTTTGGGAATGGCTAATTGTAGGCCAACTTTTTTTGACGTTGCACCTCATATAGGGAGTTTATATTTCGAGATTTTATGCGTATCTGGGCAATTATTCCCCGAGAGCAATTCCTCCAGCTAAATACTGGTTAGTGATAAGGCTAGAGTAAAGATTAGGGTTAGAATGAGGTGTAGGGTATAGAGTTTAGGTTAGGGTTAGAGTTACTTGTAGGTTCAGGATTAGGATTAGGGTTATAGGGTCAGGGGAAGGGTCTGGGGTAATTGCCCAAGGGGTAATTGCCCTACACCCGTTTTATGATCAAACAAAACGGAGAAGTCCGTGTTAGCGCAATCAATTATAATCATACAGTCATATCTCTCGAGTATCCTACTTCTTTCACTTGGCAAGTGCAACTCTAAACCAATGTTTGTGCGTTTGTTGATTCGTTGTGATGAAACAGAATTCGGGGGACAATATACTTAAAGATCATTCCCAGGTTTCAAGTCATAGAGGCCAGGCCCATCGAATGGTTCGCTTGGAGCTCAGTCCCTCGCTTGACTGTGCCATTTACATCATGCTAGTTGCCTTTAGAATATGAATGAATGGCATCTTGATCGCTAACACAGATAATGCTCGTTGACCGACTTTGTGAATGCACGAATGCACATAAGCACTCAAACACTCACTCACAGACAGACAGACAGACAGACAGACAGACAGACAGACAGACACACACACACACACACACACACACATAAAACACAACAATCACAGAGTGTGTAAGAGACTATTACTAACATGTTCCCATGTGGAAGTAAACTTCAAAGTGAATCGAAAGTGCAAGTGCTTACCTGAGAGCTGCACTAAAGACAGCCGAGGTAAACAGTCCTGGTAAGCCCGGCATTGAGCCGAAGAGGTACATCACAAAATATGGCATCAGCTGGGTCGGAAAGAAGGAATAGAACAGAGAACAACCATCAATGATGGAAGTGTAAATGTGAAATAAAACATATATACAATTCAGAACTTATCTGTGAATATGATGCTTGGCTTTTAGTTCACTGTTCATCTATTTGTATTGTGGTTGAGCTATAGTTACATACAGAAATCAGCACATTCATAACATGCAGAACGAAAAAAAAATGCAAAGAAATATTTTTTTTAAAAAGACACTCGAGCCTTTTCCTTTTCGGTTACAGAAAAGTATCTACTGAATGACGATTTGAAATTGCTGACCAGTCTTATAAATCGAATAATTAACAGTTCCAAGTTCTTGACGTCGAGATATGGAGCACGTCATATCTTTTTCAAACGTGTGCCGCATCGACCAACGCATTCACAAGTATTGGGTATTACGATATTATAGATCATCCTCCTAACAGACGTGTGCTGAATGTATACGCCATAATGTTATCTAAGGTAGATATGTGGCGCCCTTTACCTGGTCGGAGGAAGTGACGTAACCCATGGTGTAGGGGTCGCATTCCACAAAGTTGGCGTACATGACGAGACCGGAGAGGCAGGCGGCGGTAACGACAATCACCATTCCGACTATAGCCAGGAACAGCGCCCTATTTGCCGTAAAAAAAGATTAAAAGAGTATTATCCTTTTACACCATTCATGGAATTCGTTAATGCGTGGGGGTGGTAATCAATTATCATCCATAATAATTATGAAGCAAACAAGCAAACATTTGCTTAATTGCTCATTAGACCTCCTGTAACACAAATAATGGTAAATATTAGACTGTTATTACCATTGATCTTTCTTTATAGCCATGTGTTTATCTGTTATCAGCAATACTATTTGTTTTTATTTCATCTGGTCAAATAGTGTTAAGAATGAACAATAAAATTTACTGGTAGTGTAAACAAGCGGAAAACGAATTTATATCATACTATAACGTTATTATATATTATCATATCATATGGTATCATATCACTTCTTACATTTCTTTTCTAAGAGACCCATTATCTTGCAGCAACGTCGAAGCATAATGAAAATAAAATAGAAAAAGACAACAGCTAATTTTATCACCCATCGTCCTCGACAAAAACAGACACGATCCATACTTTAAGACTTCTCGAACGACGCAGAGACATTTATAATATGGATGAAAATAAAGAAGACTGATCAGTCTTCTCCATGTTCCGTGAGCTTTCAAACAATAAGGCGATGAATTGTCTCACGCATTTCCCTTTGGCCCAGACTTATAGGCCCGAATTCACGAATGTGCTACAATCTTTGTCCGTGGTTTAAACCATGGACAAAGACCGTAGTTTTGTATGGGGTGCCAAGTGTCGCATGACCTATTTCGTTACGAAATGACTGATTTCGTAACGAAATATGCCATGCGACAGTTGGCACCCCATACAAAACTAAGACCGTAGTTTTGTATGGGGTGCCAAGTGTCGCATGGCCTATTTCGTTACGAAATGACTGATTTCGTAACGAAATATGCCATGCGACACTTGGCACCCCATACAAAACTACGGTCTTTGTCCATCATGTCCATGGTTTAGACAATGGACAAAGATTGTACCACCTTTGTGAATTCGGGCCATAGAGGAGATCAAATTTGAGAGTGAGTGACAAGCATGGTAGGAATTACATTTGTTTTTCCTTTGTTGTTGTTGTTGTTGTTATTATTCTTTGTTTGATTTCTGCTGTTGTTCTTACTTTTCTTTTCACTTAGGGCATCGTACTACGAGTTAAACATGCAGATTAATATCCTACTGCAGTACTCAGGTACCCACCACTGCGCGGTGCGCTCCTTGCCACACGTCAGATATCGCTGGACTTGGGATTGGTTCACGCCGTACGTGCTACCCCACGTGAAGGTCCCGCCAACAACGACGGACCAAAAGGTGTGTCGGATGGTTGGGTCAACGCTGAAGCTAAAAGAGAATCAAAGTGAAAAAAAAACCCAATAAAATGAGAGCTGATGATGTATTCGAAATCGAGATATTCAGGACGAGATAAGATGAGATATTCGAACCCGAGTCTGGACTGATCAAGTTGTGTGTAATCATACCGTCCCCTCTCTAGCAAGAGGTAGAACACTCTGTCCCTCGGATAGGACATAAAATGGAGGTCCCGTGTGTGAGAGTCAACACTCATGCACGTAAAAGATCCCGCTTCATTCATTCATCGCAAAGAGCAGGGTGTTTAACCCGGTGAAGTGGTCCCGCCTCACATCCAACTGGACCCCATCATGCCCATGGAAGACCAGCATAGCATACCTGAATATGGGCTATCCAGCCATCTTTTCACATGGAAAATGAACAAACAAACAAACAAACATATTCGGATTTTCTACAACATTTCTAATAAATTATGTTTCATTAACTGGATGTTGATGTGCAAAAACAAAAAGTAGAAAGTGGAACTAATCAACATTGTAGATATTAAGGGAAATCTGATAAAGAAGGCATTACATTGCCAAACAGAACTAGGCAATTTGTGCTCAACTAAATGAAAGAAAAAATGTCAGAAAATTAGCGTACTCCCAGAAGTCAATCCTTCCTCCTTCCTCACAAATCTGCCAGGCCTTGTCGAGGCCGCCGACCTCCATGGAACCCTTGATGATGACGGCCAGGAAACCCGACATCATGACGGTGACCTGGAAGACGTCGGTCCACAACACGGCCTTCATCCCACCCTGTGTTGGTTGGAAGAAAAACCAAAAACAACAACGTAACAAACAACTGGAGACGACATCGTATTTTCATAACATCTATATAATTCAAAGAATTTAAACTGTTCGATTGATTATCCATAAGATTCATAACATGATAATTTCATATTTCGTTTAGAGATGAAGTGAAAATAGTCGTAAATTGAGTGAGATATATTATTCGAATTCTTTTATTTATTTATTTTTCTTTTTAGCGTTGTAGCATCATTTGCTTAATGAACCTTTCTAACGGTAAGACTTAAAAAAAAAATGTATAATCCGACTCAACGATGACGATAAACAAGAGAAAAGAGTAGTAAACCTCGATGATGTAAGAGATACAGTTTATTTGCGTTGAGCACGTTCCTACATGACACAATGAATAGTTACTCCATGTATGTATTTATTACGTCTTTCATATAGGGCTGGTTCAATTTCGATTTTCTTCTCCTTGTAACTTTTACTTCACTTTAGATTCATTCATTTAACCATGCTTTCACTCCCTCTGCTACTGACTACACGTATAATGCATCTTATCTTTTGATGGCAAATACTAGCATGGCGAAATGCAATAAAAGGTGACGAAACTCTACATCTGCTAAATATAACAACTATAGACGACGCAAAAAAAAGCACGACATTCATTAACAACTGCAAATAACTTACGATCGTTGTGTAGAAAGTGCACACAAGACCAATAGCCATAACAGATCCCCACAGGTTCAAACCAGTGACTACATTGACAAGATGAGGAAGGAAATACGAAGAGTTTGTTTGCAAAAACCGATAAGTCCATATTTGCCAAATGGAGATATTTGCGATTAAAGGTCAAGAAAAATAAAGAGGATAATAAAATTTGTTTTGCTTCTTCTGACCATTACTTCAAAAATGTATACCTTTATATGTAGTGACCAATATATCATTTAAAAGGTATTATTTTGTACTCTATGACAGAATCCGTACTTAAAATCTTCAAAAATGGACTTATCGGTTTTTGCGAACAAACTCTTCATACGTTTCAAATGGAACGGAAAACATAGTCTAATCAAACATTGAACGAAATAGACTGTGCTGTAAATCAACATGTTTTCACACGGTTAGCGCTTAAAAGCTAAAGAAGAACGAGGCTTGTTTTGTTTACGAGACGAACAGACTCAAGTGAGCCACGGTAACAAATACTCTGTATCAAATACTGACAATTGACAGAATTTTACAAATTCAGAGAAAGTGTATAGAAACGTAACCTATTGCTCTGTTGCTCGTGAAAGAAATGAAAGATCTTTGATACGAAAGAAGAACCGCACACCTTACTATTTTTCATACATGTGTCTTTAATAATGGCGACGCCTTTCCCATTTGATACTCTTCCATATATTCTGGAATACAGTTAGCGTGAATTACAACTACAATGGTCGTCACTAATTAACAAGTTGTTAAAATGTGCACAGTATTGTTAGAACAACTAGTAGAGAATCTCAACATGCTTTTGTATTACGAGCCTCACAGTGTCTACACGAGCAAATTCTACCGTATACTTCTCACTGCAAAACATGAGTCGATAACCTTTAAACATTAATCTCTGAACACAAAATCCACACTGCATACCCATGTTCCGTCATTCTCAAGGAAAGAGACCTACTGTCAGTATCTACTTAAGGGTGAATTTCAAGGCGACAAAATAGACGCCAAGACTCACCTTGATTGAGAGCTAAGGCAGGAGCGTAGACAACTATACCGAGATACAGGATCTGATGGAAAGTAAAAAAAAAAAACAAACAACAACATAACGATAGTAATCATAACAACAACAATCATGATCTTGATAATAATATAGCAGTGGTAGTAGTAGTAAAGATGATAATAATAATAATTATTATTATTATTATTATTATCATTATTATTATTATTATCATGATTATTATTATGATTATTATTAGTAGTATTATCATCATCATTATTATCATATTGTCAACATAGCAATTATTCCACAAAGTTTGTTCTGTGATAAAAAAAAAACTAGTGATCTCCATTTGAACTGGTGGATGAAGTTGGCGCTTTTGAGAAAGAAAGCGCTTATGAGAAGAGCAGAGATATTTTTGAGGTATGTATGGAGTAATGATGATATTTTACTGGGAAGAGGATTTTGTCAAATAATGAATTTATTGCGTATAAGAACAACTTGACTTTTTAACATGTTAAAGCAGCATCAGTGGTAGCACCTGGTTGATCATGCTCGATTTGTTATCAAGAATAATTATTGTACAACTAATATATTGACATGGGGGAGACGGTGGGACACTTTCCCTAAACATTGATATCATCGACTACAGAAAGATTAATGAAACACTCAGACAAAGTTTGAGGAAAATCTGACTACCATTCAAACGGTTCGAATGTTTAGAGTCAATAGGGCTTTTTACACTTGTGTTTCTTAACCCCGGACTTTCTCTGACCCAGGACTATCGTTAGTCCCGTACCAATTTTTTCAGCTTTTTACACTCGCCAATTAGTCCCGTACTATCTCTTGTCCGGGGCTAAGGAGAAAACTGACCTTTTTACACTCGTATTTCTTAGCCCCGGACTTTCCAAACCACATGAATATTCATAATTACGCTGTGTACTGTACACGTACACGCACGCACCGGCAGCACTTGATTACCTCGTTTCTGATTGGTCAGTGAGGGTCGGACTTCGTCTCCGTTGCTTAGCCCAGGATTATTTTTTCGTTCTGTTTACACTCACTTGCTTGGCACCGCAATTGCGGTGCTAACCCCTGCTATTTTGCAGGGCCAGATAGTACCGTACTATCGGTGGGGCTAGCCCACTTTGGCAAAAACGAGTGTAAACAGAAAGTGGGCTAAGGATAGTCCCGTACCAACGGTGGGGCTAAGGCCCCCCCCCCCCCCCCCCCCTTAGCCCCACCGTTGGTCCGGGGCTAAGCAAAAATTTACAAGTGTAAAAAGCCCTTAAATTCATTTCACGTGCCGCCATATCTATATAGTCCCTGGTCCATGGTCATTGGGCCCATTATTCAGTGTCAGTTCTGCGATCTTTCTGTCTAATTCTCTTTATTTCTCTTCTCATTCTTTCTCTGCTGGAGTTCTCGCATCCCTTATAATGAATGGTATTCGTGTAAATTGGATTTCCTTTAGAATCGTAAGGGGATCTTTTAGCATTACCATTAACTTGCATTTAAAGTTAACATATCACCGATATTCGTGATATTCGTGAATGTAATCGATTAGCAAAATTTTAGGATGGGAGAAGGTTTTATAATTATCCACTCTGTCTATAAATTTCCAGGCGACCATAAGCATATAAGTTCTCGTCACTCGAACCTGTAACCTGTAACACTATACACTGCCAAGTTGTCGTTCATCATCTGTGAATATATGATCGGGCGGTCTGCGATTTATACGCTAAATAGCGTAGACGATTGTTGGGTGTTGACTCAATGGCCCAAATGTGATATCCGTGTGTGAATCAATCCAACACGGTAAGCAATCAGATCATATTTACCCACGCCGATGAAAATCGGCAGGGGGTTATGTAAAGGGTTCCGTATGTTTGTTACCCACGCCGATGAAAATCGGCAGGGGGTTATGTAAAGGGTTCCGTATGTTTGTTTGTTTGTTTGTTTGTTTGTTTGTTTGTTTGTTTGTTTGTTTTTTTGTTTGTTTGTTTGTTTGTTTGTTTGTTTGTGTACAAGATAACAAGAGAACGGGTAAACGGATTTGCACGAAATGTTCAGGGAATGTTTGGATAATGACAGGAAAGAATCGATTAGATTTTGGTGATAATCGGTTGACCCTTGCAAATTCTGTGTGACCTTGAAGTTTTGACCCCATGGTATAGTGACCATTCCGAAAATTTCCCATTTCTCACTTTGCGATTTTCCGCTACCATACGAAGACATAAACTCCCCAACGATCCGACTTCGCTGCTCAAATGTTCGTAAGAATTCCGAAATTTACGTTTAGGCCTATTTGAGGGACTATGTCCTTCTAGATTTATGAAAGTTCGTTCTCCGTCATCACAAACTGGCCCGTATTTTGATGATTTTTCAAATTAACATTGATTGTTTTTTTCGTTGGAGGAGCATTTTGCTCGGTTGCAGTCACACTGCACGATATGCGTGCTCAATGTCAATGCGTGTGCAAGGCCGCTGAAAATGCATCGCGCTCTACACTGTTGGTGCAAAATTGCACCGGGGACGTTGCGGCGCTCGTTGGTGGCCGAATACTGGTGCAGTAGACATTTGCATTCAACCCTTGCATTGAATAATTCCCGTAGACACTAATCATAGGGGTAATTGCCTAGGGGGTACGTAAATTTTGTTTTTCTTTTTTGCTTTTGTGGATACCATCAAAGATCGTACACTCATACGACCTTTGATATTTGATGATTTTTCAAATTAACATTGATTGTTTTTTTCGTTGGAGGAGCATTTTGCTCGGTCGCAGTCACACTGCACGATATGCGTGCTCAATGTCAATGCGTGTGCAAGGCCGCTGAAAATGCATCGCGCTCTACACTGTTGGTGCAAAATTGCACCGGGGACGTTGCGGCGCTCGTTGGTGGCCGAATACTGGTGCAGTAGACATTTGCATTCAACCCTTGCATTGAATAATTCCCGTAGACACTAATCATACGGGTAATTGCCTAGGGGGTACGTAAATTTTGTTTTTCTATTTTGCTTTTGTGGATACCATCAAAGATCGTACACTCATACGACCTTTGATATCATCACACTCTCGGCTTGCTATAATCAAAATATCCCGCAAGAAAACGGCGTATTTCTCGATTTTTAGCGCTTTTTCCGCGACCCGTCGCGTAGACAATACTCTTAAAACTGGACTTAAAGGACAAGTTCACCCTCATAAACATAAGGATTGAGAGAATGTAGCAATATTAGGAGAACACGTCATTGAAAGTTTGAGGAAAATCGGACAACCCGTTCAAAAGTTATGAATTTTTGAAGTTTTTGTGTAGTAACCGCTGGATGAGAAGACTACTGCAGTGTATGAATAACTTAGATGTCACATGCGTACAACAATATAAGGAAAATATAAAGAGAATTTCACAAAATTCCATCTTTTGAAAAAAGTACATATTCCCTTGACTCGTTACCGACATAATGTTAGGGGTAATATTATTCCCCCTGCTTTTAGAAAGAGACAAGTCAAGTGCTCTTTTATTATGCGAAAAAAGTGAAAATATGTTGAATTTTCTTTACATTTTCTTTATCCTGTTGTACGCATGTGACTCACAAGCTGTAGTAGTCTCCTCATCCAGCGGTTCCATCACAAAAATTTTAAAAATTCATAACTTTTGCATCGATTGTCCAATTTTCCTCAAACTTTCACTGATGTGTTCTTCTAATATTGTTGCATTTTCTCAATCCTAATGTTTATGAAGGTGAACTTGTCCTTTAATTCGCGCGCGCTTGGAAAAGTTCCGATTCTGCACTTTTGACGGTGGAATTTGGGATTTTCGATGGATTTGTGGAGGAGACTTAAGGACTTTCCTGTACGTGAATGAGTGTTAATACCGTATGTGTAATTATGTGATTTGCGTGTGATGTGACTGTAGAACCAAAGATCGTACACTTCAGTGTACGATCTTTGGTAGAACTCACTGGCTGGTGATAAAGCACACTGGCAATTAAGTGGCCGAATTCTGGTAGATGACCGAATGCACATTATGTTTACCCCGACTTTGTACTTAGGCGTGGGTCTGCCGCCTTTGACGGCCCCTCTCTAGTTTGTTTGTTTGTTTGTTTGTTTTTTGTTTTTTTTGTTTTTTTGTTTGTTTGTTTGTTTGTTTGTTTGTTTTTTTGGTTTTTTGTTTGTTTGTTTGTTTGTTTGTTTGTGTACAAGATAACAAGAGAACGGGTAAACGGATTTGCACGAAATGTTCAGGGAATGTTTGGATAATGACAGGAAAGAATCGATTAGATTTTGGTGATAATCGGTTGACCCTTGCAAATTCTGTGTGACCTTGAAGTTTTGACCCCATGGTATAGTGACCATTCCGAAAATGTCTCGTTTCTCACTTTGCGATTTTCCGCTACCATACGAACACATAAACTCCCCAACGATCCGACTTCGCTGCTCAAATGTTCGTAAGAATTCCGAAATTTACGTTTAGGCCTATTTGAGGGACTATGTCCTTCTAGATTTATGAAAGTTCGTTCTCCGTCATCACAAACTGGCCCGTATTTTGATGATTTTTCAAATTAACATTGATTGTTTTTTTCGTTGGAGGAGCATTTTGCTCGGTCGCAGTCACACTGCACGATATGCGTGCTCAATATCAATGCGTGTGCAAGGCCGCTGAAAATGCATCGCGCTCTACACTGTTGGTGCAAAATTGCACCGGGGACGTTGCGGCGCTCGTTGGTGGCCGAATACTGGTGCAGTAGACATTTGCATTCAACCCTTGCATTGAATAATTCCCGTAGACACTAATCATAGGGGTAATTGCCTAGGGGGTACGTAAATTTTGTTTTTCTTTTTTGCTTTTGTGGATACCATCAAAGATCGTACACTCATACGACCTTTGATATTTGATGATTTTTCAAATTAACATTGATTGTTTTTTTCGTTGGAGGAGCATTTTGCTCGGTCGCAGTCACACTGCACGATATGCGTGCTCAATGTCAATGCGTGTGCAAGGCCGCTGAAAATGCATCGCGCTCTACACTGTTGGTGCAAAATTGCACCGGGGACGTTGCGGCGCTCGTTGGTGGCCGAATACTGGTGCAGTAGACATTTGCATTCAACCCTTGCATTGAATAATTCCCGTAGACACTAATCATAGGGGTAATTGCCTAGGGGGTACGTAAATTTTGTTTTTCCTTTTTGCTTTTGTGGATACCATCAAAGATCGTACACTCATACGACCTTTGATATTTGATGATTTTTCAAATTAACATTGATTGTTTTTTTCGTTGGAGGAGCATTTTGCTCGGTCGCAGTCACACTGCACGATATGCGTGCTCAATGTCAATGCGTGTGCAAGGCCGCTGAAAATGCATCGCGCTCTACACTGTTGGTGCAAAATTGCACCGGGGACGTTGCGGCGCTCGTTGGTGGCCGAATACTGGTGCAGTAGACATTTGCATTCAACCCTTGCATTGAATAATTCCCGTAGACACTAATCATAGGGGTAATTGCCTAGGGGATACGTAAATTTTGTTTTTCTTTTTTGCTTTTGTGGATACCATCAAAGATCGTACACTCATACGACCTTTGATATCATCACACTCTCGGCTTGCTATAATCAAAATATCCCGCAAGAAAACGGCGTATTTCTCGATTTTTAGCGCTTTTTCCGCGACCCGTCGCGTAGACAATACTCTTAAAACTGGACTTAATTCGCGCGCGCTTGGAAAAGTTCCGATTCTGCACTTTTGACGGTGGAATTTGGGATTTTCGATGGATTTTTGGAGGAGACTTAAGGACTTTCCTGTACGTGAATGAGTGTTAATACCGTATGTGTAATGATGTGATTTGCGTGTGATGTGACTATAGAACCAAAGATCGTACACTTCAGTGTACGATCTTTGGTAGAACTCACTGGCTGGTGATAAAGCACACTGGCAATTAAGTGGCCGAATTCTGGTAGATGACCGAATGCACATTATGTTTACCCCGACTTTGTACTTAGGCGTGGGTCTGCCGCCTTTGACGGCCCCTCTCTAGTTACACTGTGTCCTCCTAGCCACTATCGTGTTATCTTTCTCGAGGAGTCTTTGTATCAGATCAAGTGTAGGAAGAAGACAGAAGTGAGCAGAATAAGGGTTAGAGCAAAGGGCATGTGTACTTGAAGAGTTACTATTATTCAATGAGGTGGGCGATACAGACTTTCCGTTCGCTTACACTGCGTCGCCTGTCTTTCCCGTGTACTACTGTTCCATCCTAGTTATTGGTTTGTTTGCTTTGGTTTGTGGCTGTTTAGTGTTCTGTTTTGTCAATCCATCAGTAGTGCTTCTAGGTATTTTGACTAAAGCATAATCACTGTGACTCATTGTTGACTATCAAAACCATCCCCCAATCCTGATATCTGGAATGCCATGTTTTGCACTAAATTTCGACTGTTTTGAGTCACTTGTTGTGATATCAGCAAAGACTTTGAATCCACTGTGAATCCACAGATCATGGTGTCCATGCTGGAAGGAACACAGTGTCTCACAGTGTAAAACACAATGTGGAAAACAATGTGAACACAGTGTGAACTCTGTGTGAAATCTCTTCACGATGTTAAATTTGAGCATCTTAACAATGTAAACACAGTGTAAATCATCAGTATCTATTGTGTAAAACAGATCATTACTATGTAAACTTTGTGTGAAAAACCACGTCACAGCGTAAAATCCGCTTCACAGCGTAAAATCCGCTTCGAGTTTTCACACAGTCGACTATGTGAACACAATGTGAACACACTGTGGGACATTGTGTTCTTTCCAGTAGGAATAAGCCTCACACGCAGTGATGATATAAGTCATAACACTAGCCTCTATTCAAGCTACATGGAGAACATCATTAAAAACAATAACAATTAAGACAGGTCATTTCTTGTCAAATCATGTCGTCAACTTGTACAGCTGAAGTAATACTCGTAATTTTTCATTACAGATTCGCTGGTTCTTGACACATCTACTATAATTGTCCAAACCAATATTGTTAGCACCGTTCAAATGTGTACAGAATGTCCCAAAAAAATTACAATCGGATTTTTGCATTGATAACATCCAATATGATTAAACCGTCTGAATGCTACTCTAGGGTCTTAAAATATAACATTTTATCTCTATTTTGCAGAAAACCCTATTCAATTTGGTTAAGCGGACACAGAGAAATGTGGATTGTTGTAAAGCATGTCATGAGTCTGATTCTTCCAAGTTTATCACTTGAATGGGGGACATACGGTAAAGTGCTTTGACTTCCCAAACTCACCATTTGAGCAAAGAAAACCAACGTTCCCAGGATCCTTGTCGGTCGGTTGAACCGCATCTCCAGGTACTGAGGAATACAGAAAAGAAAAGAAAAGAAGCAGAAGATTGAGGTTAGTCGAGAGTTGATAGGGAGCACAGTTTCTTTTCCTAGACGCGTCATTTTGTAGTGTCACCGTTTGTAACACACAAACACATACATACCGCATACACCAAGAATTTAGTGTACACACATACAAATCACTTAGACACTCCTGTCGTCATTAAAAACTGATTGGATGAATCTTTGAGAGAAAGGTAACACTGTTCGGGATTGTGTTCTTTAGGATGCAATCATGATTTACATGAAACAACCAATATGCAGGCCTGAGGTATCATGACTGACTCCTGACCAAATCAACATAGTGCAAGCCAAATCAGGCGATATATACTTCTACACTTATCAGTCAGGCACAGGCGCAGAAAACTGCGCCTGTCGAAAAGAGCCGAATTCTGCTATCATGAATATGATAATGACAATACCCATCATGCAACGCGATGCTCATAGTGTAAAAGGCATGGGGAAAATTTTGGTGATGAAGACACCAAATCGATACTAATTTTGTAGCAAAAATTGAACCCTGACACTTTTCTGATTTTTCATCTGTAGTAAGCCAAATACCTGATCTTGCATAGGAATCCTTTCTAGGGGAAAAAAACCTTGACAACTGGAGTAATTCTGGTCGGAATACATAATTAGGTAAATGTTTTTTGAATGACCAACGGTTTGCTGTCTTATTAGCCTTGCGCAACAGGCAATTGAATAGTGTAACAGAATTGTTATCTTAAACAGCTGGTAGGGGCACTCTTTCCCTTTCTCTCCCCCAGCACACCACCTCTCATGTCTTAACACATCATCTGTTTCCCCCTCTCTCTTCTGCCTGGTACTCTCCCCGGCAGGTTGGGTTCTTATCGGTGTTATATGTAAACATTGGGCAGCAGTTTAAAACAAAGAACGTTTTGTGAAAGTGCGAGCCTCACATCTCTGTGGGGCCTGTACCTCCCTGGTGTTGAACTGACCATGGGCAAAGAACAGAGGCAGGGGCTATGCGGTGGGTATGAAAGGCTGTCACACTGCAGTTTTAGATGAGATTCCAGAGAGACAGAGTTATATTACAGATCCCATAGTTTTACCAGAGTTATCAGAGTTATTTGCAGATGATTTTGCAATTAAAGGCAGCATAACAGCTTTACAACAAGGTAATCACAATTACTCCTACTTTTCATTCTTACTAGCATATTTCTTTGAATATGAATGAGCTAAGTATGGTCAATGTGGTGAGAGCTACATCTTTATTCTGTGCATGGCGTCTGTTTGTGAGAGCGTGTGGCTCTGTGATATGCCTTATGACGAATGCCGCATTTCGACAGATGGTGATACAGTGCAATATACATGGTATACTATCGTGTTTTTTATTCTAAGGACGTTCAAGACCTGTCACTTTGACTGTCTTGCATACGTAGAGCACTGCACATCAGTGGAACAGGCTGGGAGGATGGGGGGGGGGGGGTGGGAGGGAGAGAGATGTAGGAAACAGTAACGAGCGCCTGGTACACAGACGGTACCAACGGAACCGACTGTTCGCAGAAACTACGAGAATCGATTGTAGCGGGCACACTTGCTCGGCGCTCGGGCGGATAACCCCAAAGTAGCAGTTTTCTGCGCCTGGTGGGAGGCGCAGTTTTCTGCGCCTGGGCCTGACTGCTTATGGTAGATGAAACATATCAAAGGTATATGCCTATAATGATCGTCCAATGCGAAAACCTGAATTTGTTGATTATTTTTAGACATTTCATGTGTTTCATCTAAACTCCTTGAATAGACTGCATCATTATCAAATAGACTATTAAAGGATTATTCCATGCATAGTGTGAATGCATGAATGTATTTAGGGCATCATATAAGGATTTCCAAACAGAAATTGTAAATTTGGAAGGCGATTCCTTGTCATGATTATGATTACCAGACCAGTACGTATACAGGCATAAGATTAACCTACTGTTAATGTTGACACCTACATAAACTCCTCTGAGGAAGAACCTGTGAGCTTTTAAATGGGGATGGAAAATTTTTAGAGTCCAGGACCGAATGTTCTTCCAAAGAAGATTTTATTTCATAACTTAACAGCTGTGATGGAATGAGCAGAAGTTGAAGCAAATCAACTTGTAAGTTTTAGAAAACAAGATATCTAATCTATCCGATTCATATGATACTATAGGGATTTGGAATACGCATACTTAAGTGTTAACATTGATCAGTAATGATACAATGATATCGACAATTTCTATTGCAGTGTGCATTGTTAATTTCTATTACAAAGTGTGGATCGTTTTCCTGATATATATATACATGTATAATATATATATATATATATATATACATATATATATTTTCACGATTTGTCTTTTTTTTCCAAAAGGCTCAATATCATGAATTAAAAAAGAAAATGCATACTTTGTACTCTGTATTACTTTTTGTTGTTGACGGAAATAAATTAATTTGAATTGAGTTGAATTGACAGTGATGAGATTATTGATGGTGATTCATATACGTGTTGATGGTTGTTGGAAAAAATTGTTCTTGGTTTCTTAGTGGCGTCACAAGCGCTATACGCATACTGTACTGATATGAGTACCTCATCATGTGCCTATACAACTATACAAGTATGAACTCAAATTTTCACCGTTGATACACTTACTGTACCCCCTTGGTACGTTTCCAAGCATGTTAGCAACATATAGGGCACACATGCCAAGTCCAATTTAGAACATCTTCCAACTTCATAACGAGGAATCCGTTCATGTGCACAATACAGATTAGATAAAGGACTTTGAAACCTGAACGTTTATTTAAAGGGGATGGCTAGTAACTGATCAGTTGGAATCAGTGGGAATGCTGGAGGTGATTGTTCCAATCCTTGTGGGATTCATTTAAGAGTACATTATATATCTATTGTTGTGTGAAAATTATTTGCTTCAGAATGGTCTCATATTAAAGCAATATGCAGTTTAATCACCCCGTCACTGTATATACAGGCATGCTAACCTGGAAACACAACAATATATATATATAATGTACTCTTAAATGAATCCCACAAGGATTGGAACAATCATCCCCCAGCATTCCCACTGATTCCCACTGATCAGTTACTAGCCATCCCCTTTAAAGCGTGAACTGATAAAACGTAGATCATGATCCCTTGACCAAAAGTCTGCAGTAGAGGGACATTATAAACGAAAGAACAATAGGATTTCATATTACTATTCATCGTTTGCTGTGTGTAACTGGAACATTTGTACTGGACAAAAATCTGCAATATTCTCATCTCACTTATGTTGTATGATAAGTTGATAGGATGACAGTGTTGCCTAAATGTCAATCTACTTGTGTAATATTTTGTTATAATAATAATGATTTCATTTGTCATTGTTTGCATCTGTGGCATTGGTGTTGAGATATATTTGCTTGAATGCAGAAATAAACCAAGCCAAAAATTAAAAAACAAAACAAAAACAACAACAAAAACAAGTGCAGTAATCTTCTCATCTATCCGTGGCTGCATCAAAATTTTAAAAGATTCATAACTTCCAAACGGATTGTCCGATTTTCCTGAAACTTCTACTGATATTGCTGCATTCCATCAATCCACATGTTATATATTTGGATTTCATTCTCCATAATCTGTTTAGTCAGTTTCTTCCAAACCGAGGCGGTCGGAAGGACTCTTCTTCCTTTTCTTTTCTTTTTTTTTCTTTTTATGGTCGATCTTCAACCTGCTCGGGGCAATTTGTTCATGTTTGCTCTTTTTAAATATCACATAATTCCCTCCTAATCAAGGAGATGTCAAACATGTAGGTCGATAAAACCTTGCAAGAGTGTAGTCGTGACTGATCTCATAACCCCGAAACAAAAACTTATCGCCAAAGGATCGTGATAGCAAGGCAACGCCCATCGAGGACGAAACATTGAACGGGAAGAAAAATATTGTGTTTGGCAATACCTACGCACAATAAAGATTATAATATCAAAAACATTCAAACCATAAATAAAACGTATAAATCGACATGAAAATATTTAACCGCGGGTAAGTGAGATCCGTTATTATCTCAAAGTTCAATGCAACATCAGCGAACTCGATCCTGCTTTAAAAAGATAAAGAATGATAGGCCGTGGACAGTCCTATGATGTAAGTAACACTAAATAGCAATAAGGCATACGACATAAAAAGGGATGGTATCATTTTGGTTGAGATTGGAATTCAGGTTATTTACTTTTTCGATATTTGCTACAAACCACTTCTATGAACTATTAAAGATCATTTACAATTCTAAGCGGAATTAAAGGTTTATTTGATTAAAATCGGTTTTGAAATGGCTGAGATATCGAAAAATAAAGTAAAACAAAGTGGTCCTTATAAAAGCTGGATCCCACCTTTTATAAAGACCACTTTCGCTCAGCCATTTCAAAATTGATTTTAATCAGGTATACTTTGAATCCCTCTTAGAATTGTAGAATTGTATGCTCTTTGATATTTCGTATAAAGGGGTTTATAATAACCTCGAAAAAAGTTAGAACTTCATGAATTTTCATCTCAACCAAAACTATACCATCCCTTTAATGAATTTAAGCCTTATTGTGTCAAGGACTTTGGATAGTGTATACAATGCTATGAGAATCTCTCGGGCACTCAAAGCAAACAAAAGGTTAAGGATATAAGAGATAAAGCGCTACTGTTATTTTCCTATTAAAAAAAAAACTCATTCAACATTAGTCCCGTAATGATTAGAAAAGAATTATGGTTAGCCAAAGATCTGATTTCTGAGGCTAACAGGTGCACAGAAAACACCGACTCCTTTGATATTAGACGACATGAGCATACAACATCAAAGAACATAACACTATGGAAGGGTACGGTAGATTTGAAGCAGGTGTGGAAATGTTAAAGTCAATTGACTTGAGCTGGACTCATGAAAGATTTTGTAAATAGTTGCATCAAGGACATCAAAGTAATTGGCCATTCATAGATTGACATACTATAGGAAAATCGACATCCTATCTTTAAGAAGTGTTATATCTAGCAACTGTAAAACAATACTCAGTTTACTAGCTGATCATCTCAGAAGACACGTACGAATATTAAAGTAAAATCAACAGAAATGATTAAACAAGCAACAAAATTAATGAGTGATTTCTTTGTGAGTGTAGCATAGTAAGTAAACAATTCAGGAGAAAGATTGCCACAACCGGGATATGATTTGGGGTCATAAAAGGACTAGAGAATGCAAATATACTCAATTTACTGGATTCTAATAAGCAATGCATTACGAGAAGCGTGGACACGCGATCAATATAATAGCAGTCTGGTCGTGATGCAATATAATTATGTACATGTACTTCACTTAACAAGGAATGGCTTGGTCGTGATCGAAAGAGAAAAATAAAACGAACAATCACGTGAGTACATGCATGGTCGTTTTATTTTTGAATGTCATTAAGTTAGAGGACAACCGAACGCAATGAGTAAAACAATGTAAGTACACCGATGCAGAGCCACAACAAAATGTTATTCATTCGATATGATATTCGTGGGGCGCTATATGGCACAGCGGACAAGACTCCCCACTCCCAATCGGAGGAACCGAGTTCGATATTACCGCCCAGCTGCCTACGTCCTTGGACAAGATGTTTTTACCCACCATGTCCCTCTCGACCCAAGTGTACAAATGGGTACCTGGCAACGCTAGGGTAGTAGTAATGGCAGGACCATCTGGAAGAGCAGTGGCAATACTGAAGAGGCTACCCTGGATACAGAAGACCTGATATCATTATTCTGGCTGATGCCATGTAAATGGCGGAAACCAAACAACTGAACTGCTTGGTGAACTGTCAAAGTATCAATTTTCACGTTACATGTGAAATCGCACAATCTTACAGAAATGTTCATTACGAAATGATGGCTTGGTTCAAATAGACAACTGACAACAATCACAGTCTCATAATAGGCTTTCGTCTTTTTATGTCAGCTTGTGTTCCCAAGCCTTGCCTGACGTAGCAATCTTCAAATAAGCACCGAGTAGGGCAAATTAATCACCAAGAATGACAGCTTTTAAGAGGCTTGCGATCGTATGTATAATGCTGGTGCTTCAAAGGCTTGCATGACTTGGCAGGCATCACATATAAGCATAAGCATATAAGACAAACATAATGGCGCGTCCTCAGTTTGCCCTGCAGTCGCAATATTTCTTGGTGGAAGAAAGTGTGTACACTGTAAAAACATCGGTGTTAGATTTAACACCACGGGTGTTAAATCTAACGCCGATCAAACTTCAATAAAGGACCACACCCACAGGTGTTAAAAATGCACTGTGATGATGTTGAAAAGTGTTCACCTGACACTTCGTGGTGTTAATTTGACACTGTACCTGGTGTTATTTTGACACTGTACTGGTGTTAATTCAAAAATGACACCACATGGTGTTGATTTGATATTTGTTGGTGTTAATATCAATGGTTTAACACCCGTCCAGCTTCAATAAGAGACCACACCAGCTGGTGTTACTTTGGTGTAAATTTATTTTCACATTTTTTCTAAAATCTAGTATTTTAATGTAAAATTCTTGATCGTCTTGTTTAAATCAAAAATCAACAAGAAGTGCAGTTACTAAGCAACTCTTCAAAAAAACAGTTTAAAATTTGGAAATGACACCTGGAGGTGTTAATTTAACACCATAAATGAGCACCGATAATTTAACACCAGCTCGGTGTTCACTATTTAACATCGGACTTTTTGCAGTGTAGTGTCAAAGCACTATGGCAGAAGTCTCGAGACGCTTCTCAAAGTCAGACAGTCGAGTCAGGTGCACTTTTAGGCAAACTGTTTATAAGAACTTTGCTAAAGTACAACAGAACGGGAACCCCAGGACATCCTGTCGTCAAAGATCACATGAGTGTGGGTATGTGTGTTTGGGGGAGGAAGGGGTATGATGTGTGTTTTTCATGTATTGCGTGATTTGTATATTTTATGGACTCCTTTTTTTCATAAGGTCGACCACATGACTGTGAATCAATGTCGCTGTATGATGATTACATTATGATTTGAATGAAATCTTGATAAACATTAAAAAGTGTGTGAGGGTGAGTGTGTGACTGACTGAATATTTCCATTCCATTTCATTTTTTGAATATTCAATTTCCTTTCAATTATTTAATTTCAAACAAAAATGCAACTACAGTATGAAATTATACACATACACATAATTATACGAAATCAATATACATGTACCTCATTTCAGATAATAAAAGGAAATGTTGCGCAAGGAACTACAATCATATACAATGTGACTTTACTGTATGAAAGAAAAGATGTTGGGAATGGTGCGGACGGCTGAAACCCTTAGCTTGTAATTTGCAGTCCCTTTATGTACAGTAACTAATTCCTGAAGTTGCTGACGTTACTGAAATCACTGACGAAGATCGCTTTCTCTGCAGTCTTAATTGTTATGTTCAGTTTAGTTTCAGTTTAGTTTCAGTTTAATTTATTTTGCACAAAGCATTGTAAGAAGGTACAAGATGAGATACAAATATAAGAAGTTCCCAGACAGCATACAATGAGAAATAACGTGGCGGTATGACTACATACACAGACAATGCCATTGGTGAGGGAAGCAGTAAGAAAGGAAAAAGCCCCTGTGAGTAGCTGACCATGTGCTGTAACATGCATACCTTTGATAGATTAACTATTAAAAAAAAATGTCAGTTAAGTTTATAAAACAGAGCAAGTCAAAACAAGTCTTGTTCCATAGTCTTTCCTTTAGTAAGTGTTATTTTTTTCCTAGTCTCGTTTTATGTTCATTCGTGCGTGTGTGTGTGCGTGTGCGAGTGTCTGTGTCTGTCTGTCTGTCTGTCTGTCTGTTTGTTACTCTGTCTTTTCAGTGGAATTCCAGACCCCCCTTTTTAAATTCTGTGCTATAACTTATTTTTCTATTGATGTTTTTTTCCAGAGGGGCCCACATTCTATACTGTACAAGCATTGGGGTTTTTTTCAGTGCTCCTTCAATTTTTCGAACTTCGCACGATTATTGTTTACTTCATTTTGAACTCTTCAGTTTTCCATGACAATGTATAATTACTATAAGCAGGGCTCGACACTAACGGTGGCCCGGTGGCCCGGGGCCACCAAAAATGAAAGTCGGGCCACCAAATTTTTAAAAAGGGCAAATTTGGTGGCCCGCCTCGGGCCACCAAAATTTTTTGAAAAGTATGTCAATAAATTCGTAACTTTTTGCGCCGGAAATTAGCAGTTAAATTTGTTTAAAGGATGGATGAAAAGGACTGAATGAGTGCCTGAGAGTGAGTATTGCAAGTTTGTTGAAGTTTATTTATGAGTAGATATGTCCAACTTCTAATTCTTACTATCATAAAACTTGAATATTTGACTCATTAAAAAAAAGAACTTTTACTGTTTTTTATTGTTTTTTGGAGGGACACCAAATTTTTCTCTCGGGCCACCAAAAATTTGAAATTTAGGATTTTAGTGGCCCCATCGGGCCACCAAACAAAAAAGTTAGTGTCGAGCCATGCTATAAGGTTCCAAAATTAATCATTTTACATTGTTTTGCTTACCTTATTCTCTGATATCAGACAATGTGATATCATGTACATGTGCTTGTCGAAAACTTAAACAAATTTTAGATTGAATTGACAGTGAATTGACTGAACTAACAAAACTAAGACAGATTGCCAAGTAAAACAAAATGCACAGCCGCACACACTAATATGCAAATATCAGCTCTCTTAAAACGTTTTGATATGTGTGGCCTGATTTAACTTGTTACAGATTTTATTTCGGTCTGCAAAGGCTGAATCGATACCCAAATCTATACTGTTTTACTCAAACATCACATAACCATTACCATACATAATATATGTGCAAGTCGATTTTTGCACTGTCTAAACAATATCTCCTTTTCATCCAAGTGTGAACACATAGAAATTATACCAAATGATGTGGGGGAAGAAATTCACAAGATTTAAGATATTTCATGGGTCACAGATTAAAAAAAAAAAGATCAGGAATGGCCTGGTTTGACTTACACGGTAATATATCATATATGAGAAAGAGAGAGAGAAAGAGAGAGAGAGAGAGAGAGAGAGAGGGGGGGGGGGGGGGGGGAGAGAGAGCAGAATCAACCAACTCCATCTCCCTCTAAACCATCTTTTCCGGTAATAGGTCTACAGGTTCTTTTTTTAAAGAAATCTTTGAATCAAATATCTAAATATCGGGTACTATGTATCTATGATATATTCACTTTACTTTCAAGCACATGGAATGGCATTTAATCATTTACTAAGCACACTGTGATGAACCCATGTTGTATAGTTACGTTGTTGAGTTACCAGTGAGGTGTATTGGTATACTCGCGCTTCTGGCACCAAGGAGAAGATTGACCCTTGGACTTTTTGATCCACGCGATGATCTCATCTTGGCTATCAAGGTCAACTTACTGACACCTGATTGATATTTTATGTGAAAAGTTTACAAGGGAGCGCAGACTCAGGGGACTGTATGGGTGATTTCATGTAACATGGGTTACGGGTTCTAGAAAGAACTTCTTTGATAGACTGCCGTTGGTACCATTAGATATTATACATGACATAATTAAGCAAGACCCTTTTGTAGAATGAGTTCTTCCGCACCAGATTTGCATCTAAGTGCCAAAACAAGCATAAGCATAATATAATACAAGGAGAGGTCTATTATATACTCTCCTCTACAATAGTTTGACAGAGTAGCATTGCAACATGTATTTTTGTGTTCCAACGTGAATAGAATTTAGGCCTATTTCATCCAGGTTATGAAGTTGACAGGAACATTTTTTTTTCATCATACAGCGTTAGGACCGTGCATAAGATTCAGGGAAAAACTTCAAGCTTCAAGCTTCAAGGGAGAAAATATTTCACCGGGTTCAACATGTATTATCAATGTCAAAATTACCAAAGTTTGCTGTTTTTCGTTGAAGCAAACTTAAACTACCATCAGAAGATTTTCCCCCTCGACTATGTATATTTCACAGGACAGAATGCTTTGTATCTACTATACAGGGAACGGTATAGTTACATGCAATGTTGCTCAGTTATAGACTCGGGAACTGATTCAAACTGTGGCATATAGATAAGACTCTCGACTCCCAATCGGAGAACCCGAGTTCGATTCCCGCCCAGTGCTTACGTCTTTGGACAAGATGATTTTACCCACCACGTCCCTCTCGACCCAGGTGTACGAATGGGTACCTGGCAACGCTGGGGTAATAATAATGGCAGGGCCCATTTTTAAAGCAGTGGCAGGACCGAAGAGGCTACCCTGAATAAACAAAACATATTATTATTATTTTTTTTTATTATCATTACCATTATTATCATTATTTATATTATTATCATTATTATTGTTGTTGTTATCCATTATTATTGTTATTATTATTATTATTACTATTATCATCATTGTTATTATTATTATTATTATTATTTATTATTATTATTATATATTATAAACTCGGGTCCTTCGGTTCTGGAGGCAGACGCGCTACCGACTAAGCCAAATCACCGCTTTTGACACCCCTTACTAAACTGGAGGTCCGAAAGAAAGGCTTCTTTGGACGGACAGAATCAAAAACCACGCAGTCAGCATCGGGAAATAACCGGTCAGACGTATACACTGAGTGTGGACCATGGCCCACTTGTACCCTTAATTGTTTGCACTTCTTATGCAATATAGTCAACATACATCATAATTCAATTCAATTCAATTCATATTCAAACCAATTTACATTTATTTCTCCGACAATTTCTTTCAAGAACTTCTTGAGGAATACAATGTTCAAAATAAAATACAATAACACAGATTTTGGTTGAATAGTATTTGCTGAGGATGTCAAATGTTCAAACAATATTAATAAATCATATAGAAGCAAAATAAAGTGAATTGTTGCATTTTCACAAACATGACATGTTCCACGTTGCAAAGGCCGTCACACACACACACACAGACACACAAACACACAAACATAATGTATTGATGTTTGACGAGATGTCAGTCCTTTTTTGACAGAACGACTGAAAACTATTCTAAACGACCTACTCGCAAAAAGGGGCGAAATGGTACCAGTGTGTATGTGTGTGGGGGGGGGGGGGGGATGCACGAATGGCCAGGCTTTATTTAACTTTAGTAAAAAATACAATTAAAGTAACCATGGAGTAGTGTGCAGAAAAAGTGGGAAAAAGCTAGTGAATACAAACTATCGGATATGTTAATTGCGTGCACGTCTTATATTTTCATGATAGGTATCACGATTTATGGGGAAAGTCGTCTTTAGGTATTCAAATTTGAATCTTACTACCCGGCATGTCAGTGCAAAATCATTCGTGACTTTGTTACCTCGTTTGCACTCGTGATATTGAGGCTTAAAAACAGAGGCAGAAAGAACCGACTGACAGCCAGGCCGCTGAGGATGTAGGCGAAGGCGAAGAGCCAGAACATGCAGCCATAGATGTAGTTCTCGGCGGGCGTTCCCAGAACGGTGACGGCGGAGATGAAACTGGCGACGAGAGAAAGGCTGACGGGAATCGGGTGCATGTTTCGATCAGCGAGGAGGAACTCTTTCGTCGTGCTCTGCTTCCCGCCGGTGCAGCCATAGTAGACGCCGATGCCGGCGGAGATGCCGAGACAGACGCTGAACACGGCGTAGTCCGCGGGCTCAAACGTCCCCACATTGTAGTACGTCATCGTGTTCGTTTTATCGATACCACTTCGATCCAAGACTGGGCCGAATTCGTCGTCAGTATGAAGTCTCTCGCACGTCACTTCGTTTCCTTTCCCTTGGATTTTAGTTTCTCTCAGCGAATATTTACATATACTGTCAAAATACGATCATTGATCCACCCTTCTCAACATTACTCTTCTCAAAATCACTCTTTCGCGAGGTGGGTGATTGTTGAATTCCTTACGACGAACATTGAGGAGTCGCAGAAGGCACTTGCGGCTATATCTGCATGCATTGACTCTTTCTCATCGATAACATTTGAGAGTATATGCTCTAGTACTGACAGTCCTCCAGTCCAATTTCGGCCCACGATTATGATTGGTTAACCGCCATTAGCTGAACATCATTCCAGGGGGCCTGGTCTCTTTATATGGAGATGTCACATCCAGTAAAAGTAGACTAAGTGGCCCAAGTGGGGGTAATATTAGCGAATGTGCTCTTCACCTCTGCGTTAAAACATAAACAACATCATGGCATGTCTGGCATGTCTGGCACGGCACAATCGTCAAAGATGCTTGGCAGAGCTTCAATGTTCTTCCGGTGTCGGAGAAAAAGCAATCTAGCACATGTCAGTCGCTTGTAGTTGTATCAATAGATGAATCCATGTTTGCAGATAACACTTTCGCCTCAGCAGGAGAGGCGTCAGTAACACTGATACAGGAAACTATTCCAAACTCATAAACGAAGCAAAACAGCAGAAGTAAAGACGTCTTCACAAAGTGTAATGATACCAAGTCTCGCTTCTGTAAATGTTTTGGGTTATGATGACGTTCAAGCCACTTAACTAGACCTGGCTTCTAGACGTTTTACCCACTACTACGATGGGTCTACTCCTATTAGACGCAATGCTTAACACCATTCACATAATTCTGTTTACCCAAAGCCCAGTTATAAGGTGTGCTTTTTTTTTTTCAAATCTGATTTGTTCTCTTATTTTATACTGCTATTTAAATGTCACTGATACAGAAATCTTTCTATAATTGTTTCAGTCACTCATCGATTTTCGGGATCAGCAATAAGACTAATATGAATAACATCTTTTTCTCTCTCTCTCTCCCTCCCCCTCTCTCTCTCCCTCTCTCTTTCTTTCTTTCTTTCTTTCTTTCTCGCTCTCCCTCTCTCCCTCTCTCTTCAGGGAAGCCATGTTTATCAGTTAAGGGTGTACCGAGTCATTTCCAAACATTAAATACTGATAAGAACTCTTGAACTTCGAAATATACATGTTAATCTTACGAAACCCTATTAAAGACATTCACTTGAAGTGTAACGATCTTAGTTGGGTTTCACAACAAATGAACATTTATGAATAAAAATGGGTCCATTTCAATAAATTCATCGAATAGGCCACTGTTATTTAGTTTGATATAACATCATAATCATGTGATATATAGAGAAAACTCAAGCACTAAGTATCTCATTATCCTTTAAAAAAAATATTTCAAGTAATATTTTTCTTATCTTAAACGCTTAACCCAAGTAGAGCATTTGAAATCTTTCATGTTAGTCTGTCTTTGTTAATCTGACGAAACATATTTTAGAAGGACATGTTACAGAACGAGGCTGTGATATATTTGTAAAACTTTATTGACCTCGATTCTGCGTTGAAGTCAAAACGACGTCATATGTTTTAATATCCTTGCTAATCGACATATTTCTTATCAGCTTAATTACCGAAGCACTCGATGCAGCAAGCCCTTTGTCAATACCTTGAACAAGTGATGATCACAGAGCGCCTGGGCAGTAAACAGAAATCAACATTTGTTTCCAATCATTCGCAGGAGAAGTGGGAGGACATTTAACTTCAAGTACTTGGCAGATTAAGATAAATATAGCAAAAAGAAAATACACAAAACAAGATAGGGCATGGTTCCCAATGACATAATAACTTCTGTAGTAAAAAAAAATGTTGCAAAGCTTGTGGAAAAGGGTTGAACGTTTTCCTAAATTTTCTCTTTGATAAAGACTAAAGACCTATTGACATTTGTACAACACGCAAGGGGTTGATGAATTTGTATTTCTACATAATCAAGTTGTGAATACACTTGCATAATATATATCATGTCATAATGTTTAATCCAATACGGCGTATTCCTACTATACACCTCAAAATAGACTTATTCATCTAGATATGGAAGGAAATTCAATTCGGTCAAATTGGTTTAATACGCATACAACACTGTTTAAAGCGACGAGGAAATGAGGAAATTTTGTCATGTTTATAATTATCATTTTGCTTTTGTAATTGGCGCAAGCCATTTTTTGTTTTTGAGCGATAGCAGGCTCTTGTATGTTCATTATGCTAGTTCAAGTGTATCCAAGCGGCATCCCTCTGTAAACAACTGCAGTATATAAGACACTGATAATTCTTCAAGCAATTACAGCACCGATATACAAGAGCTAACACATAATTTGTCTATTTGCACACCCCAAATCACACAGTTTGACCAAGGATTACACCCTTTTATGATAGTAATTGTTTTCCGTGCTTCTTGATCATGTCAATACATGGGTATCATTTAAGTCGGCCTACTGCCCGACAAACGATGTCAACAAATAGTGATCAACCGGTTACTCAATGAGAAGCGGCAGCAGTTTAAGCGACTACGTCTAATTAAACTTAATTTGCGATAATCAATGCAATGTTCAAATGTATACATTTCAATATCATTTTCATTCAAAATGCCGTTCCACATCCATATTGTGATATCATAGGTCTTATAGCCGTTTTGAGCATAGTGGTCAACATGCCCCTTCTTCGGCGATATTCTCTATCATATCTCTGTAAATTGCACTTTTACTTAGGGTAACAGTGCACTCCCGTTATAACGAACACGGTTATAACGAAATTCTGGTTACAACGAAGTAAAAATTCAGGCTGCAACATTATCCGTTTTGTGTTTTTCATTGTTTATTTGTTCGGTTATAACGAAATTCCTGTAATTTATTATAACGAAATAAAACTGCCGGTCACAGGGACTTCGTTATAACGGAGTCCACTGTATTACCTTACTCATTGTTAGTTTAACTTTTATGCTGATGTTATGTTGCTTTGAAAATCAAATAGGTAGATCAGTGAATATTTGGAGGGGGATCAGACACACAAACAAGTTATGGACTATAAAACTTTAGGCAGTCAGAAGAATTTGCAACTCAGTGTGATCTAGAGTTCTTGAACTGCTCTAAATATGTTTACTACTCAACATTTCACAAATTTTCATTTTTTTTTCTCAAACGTTTGGACACAGATATACCTTACCCAGTTGATAGGTGTTATATAATTGTTATATAATTATAATAGGTGATTAAACGGGGTTTGTTTAACAATCGGTAGTCTTTCAAGGGAAATATCCAATCAGAATTAGGTTAAACTGTACATACAGATGCTGCTCTCTCTACAGAGTCGGGATAAAAGATATTTCATTTACCAAGTCATGCTTAAAAGGGAGCTACTTGTAAGCCTTAAATTTTGTCCGTCAATTCACACTATTGAAGTGTTCCAAGAACTGAATGAAAGATGAGAGACATAACACGAGATCATGAACAAGATTCAAGAGATGAATCCGTATACACACAAAGACAAATATTATGCATTATACATCTCATTGTTTAATACAGGACCCATCTGATCCCGAAAACAGAAAGTAAGTGATTTCTCTATTGCATGCGTCTCACATCTTCCCAAAAGGGTCATGTTTGATACTTTTAAAAAATGGTGCCTACATTGTTTAAGTTGTATAAAGATGAAGGCAAGATTTATGTCTATTTTCTTTGGTTGCAATTTCTTTACTAAAAAAGGGGTAATGTAAGTGCCAAGACATATTTTGTTTCCCTTTCATGACATTAATTTTCCTTAAAGGTTAACTTCAATGGCTATTAGATAAATGCACTCACCTCGTTTGCGCTTTTGGCGCCAACGTGATAGAAAATGGGGATGAAAAAGAAGGCTGTCACCAGGCCAACCATAATGTAAGCAAGTCCGAAGAGCCAATACATGCTACCGTAGATGTAGGCTTCTGCCGGCGTACCGAGGACAGTTACGGCAGATATGAAGCTAGCCAGCAGTGACATGCTGACCGTTACGGGATTCATGCTGCGATCGGCCATTAGGAATTCTTCCATGGTGGACTGGCGGCCGCCGGAGCAGGCGAAGAACAGCCCGATTCCGGCCGATACTGACAGCATAGCGGCAAGAATTATGTAATCCGGCCATTGGAAAGTGTACTGAATGAGCTCCATGTTTCAAGCCTCGACCGACTTCTACAAATGCTGGCTGTAAAATTGAGTTATCTGGTCCTGTTACTTTTCTTTTTAGATACAACCATGGTCCACAAATAACTCAGTTGTAATGTCAAAAGCTAACATGTAATAAAACTTACACAGAATTTGGAAATATTGTCGAAATAGCATTCGATAAAACCTCAGAGGAGCGGTTCGTGTTTTATGGAAGAGCAAATTGTCATTTAAACAGTATTTGACGGGATCTAACAGATTTGTTTTGGACGCGTGTCAAGGGGCTTTTTATGGCAAAATGATAACAAACTCCTCGTAACATTTGTTGACACCGTACTCAATTTTTCCGTTGTTACCAAATATCAGTTTTAAAGATACCATTTAAAAATCTTAACAAATTTCAAAGTCTAATGCTTTAGTCCAAAGAAGCGTCATAAAACGACACTTCTTTGGATAGGTGGTTATATTTATAGTCCGGTCCATTGGTCGCAAAGTAATTATGAAGCCTCACCAATACAGATATTACGAAAAGATGTCAGGTTTTTTATGCTGATCAAAATCTGAAATTGACCAAGCCGCATTATCAGGTATCACTCCGAAGTATTCTCATCGAAATGTGTCTGATTTTCAGATATTTCTTCTCTAAAAAAAGAAAAATGCATATAGGCTGCATAAAAAATACATGGTTGTGTGTTTATGAATATAGCTTTCATTTTACTTTCTCGAAAATTATTGTAAGAGTAGGAGCATGAAGAGTCCCTATTACTCGAAACGTATCACAAAACATCATGTTATTATGTTCCTTTAACACACACACACACACACGCGCGCGCGCGCGCACACACACACACTAGTAGGCCCATCACGGAATACCTAATATTAAAAAGTGAGTGGAAAATCCATTACGGACTTCTTTGGACGTATTCAACATAATTGTTGTTGTCTATACTATTTCCATTTTATGGGGATTGTCAGTATAACAACACATTCCAGAACTAGACATGAAACTTCTGAGACCAAACTTCACCCTAACTATTCGAAATTTTCAATCAATTATTTTCATACCCGGATTCTACTTTGGATGTTCTCGGATCATGCGATCTACCCTGAACAAAATGAATGACATTGAGTTATATGGTACTGGCGTGCCAAACATTATCTTTTATGCTCGATGCGTTCATATTTGATGTGTTTGCATGGAGGGTGTATGTTTGCTTCTTAGCTTCATCCTTTTGTAGCACAGCCCTATAAACCCGCCCATATTTCCCCTTCATGTCCCCGACAAGATCGAAATAGTTTAACTTTCAGTCCAGATATACTCTAACAAGAAGGAGAACAATAGGTGCTAAAAGTGCATTATGTTCCCTTTGTCGATGATTCTATTTGTTGTATCTTCAAATTCTAAAAATCTACATTCGTTAATCTACTAGAAAAGAAAAGGGCAAATCTCAAAAAAGGTCCAACATTGACTTGCATTTTAAAAACATCTTTAAAGCCTTCATTCTGAGGTTATTTATAATTTTTTTGCCAAAACGTCAAGAAAAAAGTCAAACTTTCAAGCTCTCTTTCTCTCTCTCTGGCTGCAAAGCAGCCTCAACCAAAATTAAAATAGTGTAATGAATGTTATCATTGCATGTTCAAAACGTTTTTTATATTTACAGTATTTTATACGAAGCATGGATAATAACGATAGTAAGCACACACACACCTCTACATGCACACACACCCATCCTCACGTAAATGCACATGTATGTATATGATAGGCATATAAAAATGTGTGTGTGTGTGTTTGTGCGCGCGCGCCCGTGTAAATCTACAATACTTTTTTAGCCATAAGTCAGGATTATGTGTCCTTTAATAAAAAACAAAAAAGTATACCAGAGATGAAGACAGACGTGAGGTATGTCACGTTTGATAAAGCAATTATTATTCTAGTGCGTGAGAAATGGATGTTCACGTGTCAAGAGAATGGTCTTTCGAGAATGATAAATAGTGAGAAAATTGGTCACGTGATATCTACAGTGGCATCTTTCTGTGTCTTGCAGATCGTTATAAGGAGTTGTTGTTGTTGTTGTTGTTGTTGTTGTTGTTGTTGTTGTTGTTGTTGTTCATTTTCCATCCGTGAAGATGGCTGGATAGCCCATATTCAGCTACACTAAGCTGGTCTTCCATGGGGTCCAGTTGGATGTGGGGTGGGACCACTTCACCGGGTTAGACACCCTTCTCTTTGCGATGAATGAATGAAGCGGGATCTTTTACGTGCATGAGCTGTGACACTCTCACAGTGCCGTATATTAACGGCACTGCTCTCTCATACACGGGACCTCCATTTTATGTCCTATCCGAGGGACAGAGTGTTTTGCCTCTTGCTAGAGGGGACGGTATGTTTACACACAACATTGCTCAGTCCAGACTCGGGTTCGAACCCAGGCCGCGTGATCGTGAGGCAGACGCGTTACCGACTGAGCCAACTCACCGCTCACAAAACTCTCATTGATCGTCGTTAGCGATCAATGAGAGTTTTCTTGACTTGTGATTTTATTACAGTTCCACACTGACGTAACCAGACCTCGTATCATTAACGATTAAGTCATTTTTCGTTGCTGGGGTGACAAGACCTTGTATCTGAAATTTTGGTGAAAATAACTTTTTTGGATTAATTTTCAAATGAAGAGTTTGTTTGCAACAACTGATAAGTCCATTTTTGAAGATTTTGAAGTACGGTCTCTGTAATAAAGTACAGCGTACAAAATAATACCTTTTAAATGATATATTGGTCACTACATATAAAGGTACATTTTTGAAGTTATGGCCAAAAGAAGCAAAAATTCTCTTATTATTCTCTTTATTTTTCTTGACCTTTAATCGCAAATATCTCCATTTGGCAAATATGGACTTATCGGTTTTTGCAAACAAACTCTTTAAATAATGGGTTAAGTGATGTCATGACCAAATCCCAACTGTCTTACTCCAAAAATGAAGCCACCACGGCATGTCAAAGGAAAGGCTATCCCATTCGCTATAGTGCTTTGGCCGCCATGTTTTTTGGCTCTCCTGAACATTTGAAATTTTGTAGATACGAGGTCTTGTCGGCCCAGTGACGTTTTGTTTATTGCATGATATGTGAGGAATAAGTCCATAGTTATCATTCTATAGTTATGGTCTCAAGATGTATTGGATTATTACAAAAGTAGAATCAGCACTCTCCGTATTGAAACAGACTGATGATCTAAGTCTAAAGCGATAATAACACCGTGTTGTTGTTTTATCATCTTCATTGTAGGAAAGACTGTATTATGCAGGAAAGAATGTATCATGCAGGTACATCAAGAACCTTTGAAAACCATACGAATCACATACGCGATTGATTTTGATGCTGCTTTGGCGTAATTTTTGCTTAGTTTTCTCAGTTATAGGGATCTGAAACACTTTGAAAGAATAATGTCACATTAGACTGCAAACCGCAACACTTCATGATTATAGCTAGAGAAACAATAAACTGTCGAGGTGTTGACTGAAGTGTACCGCAAACATTATTGCACCGCAAGATTAATTCCCGGATTAGTATTGGTTTGCGCTACCCCGAAATATTGATCTTTATAATCAGTCTAGTGACTAGGAATTACTGCATTGAGGGCAATATGCCCTTCACATCTTTAGTTGTGCTAAATGCACACAAACTGTGTTTCGTGCTTATTTAGGTACCTTACAAATCCAAGGCGATACTTGTATGTGTGATTGGGGGAAGAATTTGCTTTTATCCCCATTTTCCTTCCTTCGACAGCAAAACTATACAAATCGCTTGAACCCTGTTCTTATGCTCTCAGAAGGACAAGCATGAACAGACTGATTGGCAGACTTCATCTTCTATCTTCGAAGATATACTCTTAGTACTATTATTCACAGCTTTAACTCATCAAGGCTCCGATAATTTTTGCGGCAGTAATCATCATCAAATTAGCAGCTCCGAGTTTTACCGCATATTATTTATTAGAGGAAAATAGATGTTTAAGTTTAGTAATTCTACCCAAAATAAAAAAAACGTTAAAAAAAGAATATTGCCCCTGTAAGAAAAGTCGAACTTTGTTTTTCTCAAATTGTGCCGGTGGGGGAAAAAAAGGATACCAGATGTATCAGTACAGAAAAAAGAGAATTGTGTGTGAACAGCGGAGGAATGAACTGAAACAGATATTTTTTTTTGTACTCTAGTTCATGGAACACTAACGATGAATAGTAAATTAAGTATATAATGAAAATATGCAGTACAAAACCACGTAAGTGTTTCCGGTATTGGAGATCCTAATAGAACAGAAAGTCACTTGAAAAGTCGCATTTTCGCGAGTACAATCGGACAAAAAAAAAATCCTCAACATTTCTTACCAAGAGTTTACGAATGAATTACCATGACAACGACAGAAATGAGTTTGTTTGACTTTTTGAATTATTAGGGGGGTGGGGGACTCACGAATAGCAGTCTTGCTGAAATTGTTAAATCGTCATTCTGGTCAAATATCACCATGCAGATATCATAACAAACCTACCTCATTAGCACTGGTGATGTTGATTCTCATAAACACTGGGAGAAAGAGCGATGATACCAGACCTGCCCCCATATACCCAAAGCTGAAGAGCCAATACATGCCACCGTAAAAGTATACCTCCGACGGTGTCCCGAGGACGGTGATGGCGGAGATGAAACTGGCGACCAGCGACATGGCCACGGGAAACATGTTCATGTTGCCGTCTGCCAGCAGGAATTCCTTGGTCGTCGACTGCCGTGAGCCGGTACAGCCGTAGAAGAGTCCGATACCGGCCGAAATGGACAGCATAATGGCGAGGACGACGTAGTCCCACGTGCCGAAAGTTCCGACGTCGTAAACAGACATATCGACTATGATGTCTCGTTTACAGCAATTGCAAAGACCACTCACTTTATATCAAGTCCAGAATCTCTTTGTAGCTTTCGGCAAAGCATATGGCCACACATCCAGTGGCAAACGCAAAGGACAATTACCACCAAAAATGAATGAAAACTCAATTGTCAGGAACACGTATGCATTGTTGCACGACCTTCTAAAAATCAGCCTGTCCGCGTTATCGATGTAATTTGGAGAGCATCAGTATTTTCCCCGACAGCTAAAATCATATTCGAGTATACACAGATGAAACGAGGAACCTAAAAACCTTTGCCAATCACAATAAACTCAATGGCTTGGAGTCTTTGCTTTGGAGTTATTAGAAGTTAAAAGCAAGTGTTCGTTCTTCAGCTAGTAGCCATTATAACTCCTGTCAAACACCGAGCTTTGTTTTGACTGTCCCAATGGTTGAGGCTGCTTCTGCGTTGCGCTTTATTGATGTATCTGTGTTCATTAATAGGGATATTATCTGCACGACAATTTCATTATCAAAGCTACAATCTTCTGTCCATCGTCTAATCGTCCAGTCAAGTGGGTCTCGGTTTGACCTTGATGTTTGATGTAGGTGTCAGAAGTTTCCCGTTAATCGCCAAATGAGAGGCTGTACCCCTGAATCCTGGCTAGCGTTCAATCTTGACAGATTCCTGATACCAAGGCCGTGGGCCTCTCTTTTCCAATAACACAATTATTATTATTTCGAACATTAGTTTCATATGGCACGCACCTTGAACTTGTATCAACAAAAATGTGCTATTGGAAATAAAATCTTATTTGAATTGAAATTGAACTGAAGAATGCACAAATTGCAGAGGGGTGGAATTCCAATTGACATGCCTTTCCTTATCTTACTCTTTGTAATTACACAACAAACCCTAGGCGAATGTAAGCAAGGGGGTGGCAAAAAGGTTGACCAACTTAACGGCAGTCCGTGTATTTGTTCTCTAACGCCTACTAATGCCTATTTCTTTGCAACTGATTTCTTATCTTGCAAGGACACTATATTACCAAACAATATTGCTTACGCAAACATATGACGTTGCTTTTTCAAAACAATAGTGAAGCTTTTACAGTGTATCTTTCAATTTATTTGCAAGTATCCAAGTATCAATCATATGATTTTCTGCATAGTGTATATTTAGTGAGATGTGAAAGACATACTGTTTATGTCAGTCTCTCATCAGGCATAATAATAATAATAATAACAGATTCTTATATAGCGCATTTCAGACTTGAAAAGAATTTCAATGCGCTTCACAAACAAACAAACAAATTATACCATAATACAGAATATAGCAACAAAAATTACTATTTACCAAACACAATACATTACTCTACAATTACTATTTCTCAAATGTACATAAAAGATCAGAGTTGCCAGTACTAATGAGAAATGACTTCAAATTAACAGTCATAAGCTACTTTGTATAGATAAGTTTTGAGTTTTTGTTTGAAATTGTCTATTGGCATCTGACTTCTCAGGGGGTCTGGTAGAGAATTCCACAGAGTAGGTGCGGCAAAAGAAAAAACCCTCTCCCCATAAGACTTTGTTCGAATGGTGGGTACAACAAGTAAGTTTCGAGCAGAGGATCGGAGACATCTCGTATGGCGTGGCGGATTTGTCTTATTTTTTTTTTTTAGTTTTGCTCGACAGTCAGCGCTGTAAGTTGCATTGTAATCGCAATTCATATTTAAGGAGTCTCGGATTTTGGTATCTTTATATCCAACCCCCCCCCCCCCCCCAACTACTGTTTGAATGATATTGTACATTTACAAATTGTTATTATACATACTACCTTATATTTGTTCGGCAAGCTATCCTTTGTCAGAATGTATGATATTTGTAATAAGTAAACTGAAATCTATGATATCATTAAATATGAATGTGTTTTATTCTTAGGCTTCTTTTGCCATAATATTCTTAAGTTACTATTATCATCTTGTGGTCACATACGCTGTGTCAATCTATCTCACGTATTTTCACTTTTCGACGACTGAGTTCGGCGTTCCGCCGCATCTGCTTCTCATTGATATACCAACGCCTTGTCTTTATCAATAAAAATTGTCAAGAGTTTAAGGGCCAATGTCCCATGTAGGAAAAAATAAATATATCTTTGAAGATTTGCATCGTAATCATGTTGAGTTCAATGTAAGCATCATTTTAAACATGTTTCCATCAACCTGCACCACCAAGCACTTTCTACTCCCCAGTCGTCCCTTGTATTCTTGGCCCTTAGGCCCACCTGATCTTTATTTGTTTAAAAGAATACAAATTTGAATAGAATAGATTTATTAAAGATGACATTAATAAATGTGACAAGTACACTTCTCAGGAGTTTGCATCTGCTTTTGAAACAATAAATGTGGCCGTGCATCACGAGCCCAATAAGTAGTTGCACACCCTCCTTACCTCATTAGCACTGGTGACGTTGATTCTCATAAACACTGGAAGAAAGAGCGATGATACCAGGCCTGCCCCCATATACCCAAAGCTGAAGAGCCAATACATGCCACCGTAAATGTATACCTCTGACGGTGTCCCGAGGACGGTGATGGCGGAGATGAAACTGGCGACCAGCGACATGGCCACGGGAAACATGTTCATGTTGCCGTCTGCCAGCAGGAATTCCTTGGTCGTCGACTGCCGCGAGCCGGTACAGCCGTAGAAGATTCCGATACCGGCCGAAATGGACAGCATGATGGCGAGGACGACGTAGTCCCATGTGCCGAAAGTTCCGACGTCGTAAAAAGACATATCGACTATGATGCCTCGTTCACAGAATTGCAAAGACCAGTATGTTTAATATATCAAGAACTGAATCTACTTGGTTGCTTTTTGGTAAAATATCCAATAAAGCATCTGGCCACACATCCCGAGGAAATGGCAAAAGAAAAAATATCGTCCACTTATCTAACCAGCGACGAGTGAAGTAAAACTTGATTATCACGAACACGTATGCATTGTGGTACGACCTCCTACAAATCAGCCTGTCCGCGATGTCGATGTAATTTGGAGAGCATCAATATCTTTCCCGACAGCTAAAATCATATCCGGATTTCACAGATGAAACGAGGATCCTAAAAACCTTTGCCAATCACAATAAACTCGATGGTTTGAAGTTTTTGCCCTGGAGTTATTGGAAGTTAAACGCAAGTATTCGTTCTTCAACTAGTAGTCATTGTAACTATCTGTCAAACACTGGCTTTGTGTTGGCTGTCCCAATGGTTGAGGCTGTGTTCATGTATCTGTGTTCATTAATAGGGATGTTGTCTGCACAATTCAATATTATCAAAGCTACAATCTTCTGTCCATCGTCTAATCGTCCAGTCAAGTGGGTCTCGGCTTGACCGTAATGTTATTTGTTCTACGTGTGTGTATTCCGTTCCTTTAGTTAAAAAAAAAAAGATATGTTACAAGGCATATGTTCAGAGGCCGTTGTCCCAGTCAAGTGATCTGCTTATTGATAACGGTCTCCCCCACCTGTACACTTACAGACTTGTGTAATGAAATTCATGTATTATATCACACGATAATATAATTGTAATGTTAAATCATGTTTATATTGTTATGATTTGTGAAAAATATGTTTTATATTGTTAAATTTATTTTCTGTTATGTACAAATGGAGAAATAAAACTTACTGAAACTGAATGTTTAATGTAGAAGTTCCCCCTTAATTGTTCCTTTGAATCCTTTCTAGCGTTCGATCTTGACAGCGTCCTACCAAGAAGGCAGGATATGCAGAGGGGTGGCAAATGGACCTTTCCTTGTCTTGCTTTTAATAATTACGCAATAACCCTATAGGTGAAGGTAAGTATTAGGGGGTGGTGGCAAAAGGATGACCAAGTTAACGACAATCCATGTATTTGTTCTTAACGCCTACAACTAACGCCTATTGCTTTGCAAGAGATTCCTTGTCTTACAGGGACACTATTACCGAGCAATTGCCTACCCAGACATGATTGTGTCAAACGAGAATAATATGGAAGCTCCGTATCCTCCAATTGATTTGCAGGTGTCAATCATAGCATTTTCTACATAAAGGGTATAGGCCTGCAGTATTTAGTAAGACGTGAAAGACATACAGTGCCAGTCAGTTTCTCATAAGGAATGGCGGATCAGTTCATTTTGAGTTTTGCTCGCAAGAGTCCACGCAGTAAGTGGTATTGTGATCGCAATTTATATTTGAGGAGCTCCGGAATAATATATACTTACGTCCGATCCCCCCCCCCCCCCCTCCCCAATTGCTTAAATGGTATGGAATATTTACAGACTGTCATTACAGCTGTATAACCGTAGATTTGCTCGGCAAGTCTTTTGTCAGAATGTCTGATATTTGTAGTCAATTCAAACCTATATAAGAATGCGTTTTGTTATTAGGCTTCTTTTGCAATAATACCCTTAAATTACTACATATTTACCCTCTGTGGTCACAATCTATCTTATGTATTTCCGCTTTACATCGACAATCGCGTTCTCCTTCCATCTGTTTCTCAATGATATCGGCGCCTTGTTTATATCAACAAAAATATCAAGAGATTTGATGGCCAGTTTTCCAGGTAGAAAAAGAAATATCTTTGTGACTTTCCTTGTAGCCATGTTGATGTTAATGTCAGCAATTTTTTTTTTCAAAATAGCATGTTCCATTATGTTTTCTATTTCCCAGTCGTCCTTTGCATGCTTGTCCTTTATACCTGCGATTTAACCCTTTCCATACTGATATATGAAATCCCCATTGACATATTACAGAGTCCACCGGGTTCCAGAAAGGAACGGGTTAAGTTCTTCACGAGAGGGGGAAGAGGAGACCAGCAACAATAAACGCTTTCACTAATGATACAGAAAATGTTTACCCGTTTAACACTCGGTAAGTCTCAGCTACAGATGTTACAACAACACTGCATGCAAAAACACCGGTGTTAGATTTAACACCATGGGTGTCAAATCTAACACCTATCAAGTGTCATCAGAGGACCACACCCACAGGTGTAGAAAGTATTTTGTGATGGTGCTGAAAAGTGTTCACCCGGCAATTTGTGATGTTGATTTGACACTGTAGCTTGTGATATTTTTGACACTGCGCTGGTGTTCATTCAATATGATACCGCATGGTGTTGATTTGATATTGCTGGTGTTAATGTGGTGTAAATGTGTTCACACTTCTTTTTTTAAATCAAGTAATTTATCGGAAAATTCTCGATCATGTTGTTGAAGTTGAAAATCAACAAGAAGAAGAGTAAGTAAGAAACTATTCCAAAAATAATTTTATATTTTGAAATGATGACACCCGGAGGTTTTTAACTAGCACCATAAATGAGCACCGGAAATTTAACACCAGTTCAGTGTTTCATATTTAGCACCGGACTTTTTGCAGTGAAACCTACCTCATTAGCACTGGTGATGTTGATTCCCATAAACACCGGAAGAAAGAGCGAGGACACAAGGCCTGCCCCTATGTACGCAAAGCCGAAGAGCCAGAACATGCTGCCGTAAAGGTACATCTCCGACGGTGTCCCGAGGACGGTGATGGCGGAGATGAAACTGGCGACCAGCGACATGGCCACGGGAAACATGCTCATATTGCCGTCTGCCAGCAGGAATTCCTTGGTCGTCGACTGCCGTGAGCCGGTACAGCCGTAGAAGATTCCGATACCGGCCGAAATGGACAACATGATGGCGAGGACGACATAATCCCACGCGGTGAAAGTGCCGACGTCGTAAAAAGACATATCGATTACGATACCTTGTTCACAGCACTTGCAAAGACCACTCTCTTTATATCAAGTCCTGAATCTCTTTGTAGCTTTTGGTAAAGTATGCAATCAAACCTATGGCAACACATCCAGAGGAGTAAGCGTAAAACAATAATCACGTGCCTTACTAAAGATGGAGGGACTCCAGCTTGTATGACACACTCATAATTTATGCAGTGCGGTACGACCTGCTAAAAAATCAGCCCCTCATTGATGTAACTTGGAGAGCATCAGTATAATCCCTGAAAACCCAAATCCTCTCCGGATGTTCATGAAATGAGGAACCTGAAGCTTGTTTCAATGAGATATATTCCTTTTGATGGAGTCTTCGCTCTGCAATTATTGGAAGTTAAACGCAACCACCTAGTATTAGTAACCCAAACTGCTGTCAACATCCAAGTTTCTTCTTCGACTGTTCCAATGATTTATGCTGCTCCTGCACTCTGCCTAATTGATGTTTTTTGTGACCATTAATAAGGAAGTTATCAGCAGGACATGGTCAATCCCGCAGTCACCTGTCCATTAACGTTGAATTTTCCAGTTGAGTGCGTGTCGGTTTGACCTTGATTTGATGTAGAAAATAAGACGTTCTCCCGTAAATCGCGTTTGATCTTTAAAAGCAGCGTCCTGTCAAGAATGCCCTCAATGTAGGGGCCGTATGGCAAGCCTTTTTATTATCTAAAAATATTTTCTGACCTCACAAATTCCATTTTCTGCTATCATAAAAATCGAGTGTCTGATATCACAAATTCAATTTGTGATATCACGAATACCCAATGGTTTATCATGTGCACGTATTTTTGGATATCACAAAATCAAATTTGTGGATATCACAAAGTCAATTCGAGATATCACGAGTTCACATTCTTAATATCAAGAAATTTATTTTGCGATATCAGAAAATCCAGTTTGTGATATCACTATAGTTCCAATTTTTGATATCTTTAGTTAACGTTCAATTTCGAGCGTTAGTTTTGTGCATAAATTCAATGTGAATTCGAGCGTTAGTTTTGTGCAGAAATACGACGGGAATTCGAGCGTTTGTGCACAAACTCAGCAGTGAATTCGAGTATTAGCTTTGCGCATCAAAACACAGGGAATTCGAGCGTTAGTTCAGTGCGAAAAATTAGTTGTAAATTCGAGCGTTGGTTTTGTGCAGAAAATCACTCTGAATTCGAGCATTGGTTTTGCGCAGAAACGTCATTGCTTACAGAATGTTGAAAATAACAAGCAAAGAGAATGAACTGATAGGTAAAAACTTCAAATCCCGTTGATCGAAATGACCGGTTACACTTAATTGACAACATATACGAAGTGAATTTGAGATACGTTGCCAAACAATAAACTGATTTCCATCGATTCGCTAGAAAATAACTTAAATCATTTTATAAGAATGACGAGTTTACCCAAAGCTTCGCACTATCTTTTAAGTATCATTACACTCCATATATTAATCCGACATCTGAAATTCACTCGCATTTTCTGCGCAAAACTAACGCTCGAATTCACTGTGAATTCATGCGCAAAACTAACGCTCGAATTCTCTGTGTATTTCTGCGCTGAGCTAACGCTTGAATTCACACTCTGCACTTAACCATGACTGAACTATGCAAACGCTCGAATTCACTATGTATTTCTGCGCAAAACTAACGCTCGAATTCACAGTGATTTTCTGCCCTGAACTAACGCTCGAATTCCCTGTGAATTTCTGCACAAAACCAACACTGACCAACGCTCGAATTCACAAATGATTTTTCGCACTGAACTAACGCTCGAATTCCCTGTGCATTTCTGCGCTGAAGTAAAGCCTGAATTCACAGCTGATTTTTTACACTGAAGTAACGTTCGAATTCCCTGCTATGCGCAAAACTAACGCTCGAATTCACAGCTGACAGTCAGACCGCAACGCGGCTGTTAATGAGCTCAAATAAAAAATCTATCGTTCGCGCAGGTTTTTGCGCATGTCCTTCTCAGCACCCAAGATTTAGCGAGATATTCAGAGACGGAGTGCATGGTCGACGAGATTCACCTATTGACGACATGAACATCTACTATCCGTGACTAATTGACATGATTTGTGAATATTTGAAATAAATCACACCTTTTAATGCTTACATTATATAAAATAACCTTTTGATACTGTTATTCCTATCTCTGCGTCATATCGATATTTTCAAAGCGACCCTAAGGCAAATTATAACAAGGCTTTCTATTTATTGTTCACCCGACCCGTTCAAAGGTTGAATCACCTCATTAATGATATTCAACGCTCTAGAGATACTTGTTGTAATAGCACAGTAAGAACTGAATTGGTCCCTTGCTTGGAAAAATATAAATATTGAAAGTCTCGTCGAGTTAAAATCATGGTGTGGCAATTTGAGATACATGAATGATCATGCGCTCCCATGGTATCATTAGATAAATTACTCAGCGATGTATACAGTGGATTAATATGGAATAATTATTGTAATACAAAAAAGAGAACCTCACAGAACTCATGTGTGCAAAGTCAGTGTTAGATCTTTTATTATTGATTTAGATGCTATTCATTAATGCAACAGTTACTAGGGGGTTCACACGTACACCAATTCGCGGGATACAAATCTCGAGATTTGCATCGCGATTGGTATCTCGAGTTTTTCGCACGTGTGGACACAAAAAAACCCGAAAATGAGCGCGATCAGCATCGTGATGCTATTCCCAAGAAATCTTGCGCTAGTTCGTAAATTAGCCCTCTAATTTGCCCCTTGCCTGTACGTGTGAACGGTCGGGTTTAGAATCTCGAGTTTTTATATCCCATCATGCAATGCGCACATCACAACAGGGAGGCCTCTGCGAAGATGTCTTTTACCTCTTTGGCGCACCACAACAACAGCGCGCGAACCACACCACTGACGCACAAAAAACAATGGGCAAAGAAGCGCATGCAGTGAAGCGCTCTGTGTGACCCAGTTGGCAGGTTTGGCTCTTATCTAGATGATAATACGTACGTGTGAACGGTTGCAAAAAAAAACCCCTCGAGATTCCATGCGCGATCGCTATCCCGCTATTTTGTACGTGTGAATTCGGCTATAGGTTCCTACACTGTCATCTACACACAGTAGCCGATCGATTCACACGTTCATAGCGTTCATATAACGTTCATATATATAACTAGAGAGGGGCCGTCAAAGGCGGCAGACCCACGCCTAAGTACAAAGTCGGGGTAAACATAATGTGCATTCGGTCATCTACCAGAATTCGGCCACTTAATTGCCAGTGTGCTTTATCACCAGCCAGTGAGTTCTACCAAAGATCGTACCGGTACACTGAAGTGTACGATCTTTGGTTCTACAGTCACATCACACGCAAATCACATCATTACACATACGGTATTAACACTCATTCACGTACAGGAAAGTCCTTAAGTCTCCTCCAAAAATCCATCGAAAATCCCAAATTCCACCGTCAAAAGTGCAGAATCGGAACTTTTCCAAGCGCGCGCGAATTAAGTCCAGTTTTAAGAGTATTGTCTACGCGACGGGTCGCGGAAAAAGCGCTAAAAATCGAGAAATACGCCGTTTTCTTGCGGGATATTTTGATTATAGCAAGCCGAGAGTGTGATGATATCAAAGGTCGTATGAGTGTACGATCTTTGATGGTATCCACAAAAGCGCAAAAGAAAAACAAAATTTACGTACCCCCTAGGCAATTACCCCTATGATTAGTGTCTACGGGAATTATTCAATGCAAAGGTTGAATGCAAATGTCTACTGCACCAGTATTCGGCCACCAACGAGCGCCGCAACGTCCCCGGTGCAATTTTGCACCAACAGTGTAGAGCGCGATGCATTTTCAGCGGCCTTGCACACGCATTGACATTGAGCACGCATATCGTGCAGTGTGACTGCGACCGAGCAAAATGCTCCTCCAACGAAAAAAACAATCAATGTTAATTTGAAAAATCATCAAAATACGGGCCAGTTTGTGATGACGGAGAACGAACTTTCATAAATCTAGAAGGACATACTCCCTCAAATAGGCCTAAACGTAAATTTCGGAATTCTTACGAACATTTGAGCAGCGAAGTCGGATCGTTTGGGAGTTTATGTTTTCGTATGGTAGCGGAAAATCGCAAAGTGAGAAACGGGAAATTTTCGGAATGGTCACTATACCATGGGGTCAAAACTTCAAGGTCACACAGAATTTGCAAGGGTCAACCGATTATCACCAAAATCTAATCGATTCTTTCCTGCCATTATCCAAACATCCCCAGAACATTTCGTGCAAATCCGTTTACCCGTTCTCTTGTTATCTTGTACACAAACAAACAAACAAACAAACAAACAAACAAACAGAAAAACAAACAAACAAACAAACAAACATACGGAACCCTTTACATAACCCCCTGCCGATTTTCATCGGCGTGGGTAATAATATAATCACAATTCGGAATTCGTGATTCAGAAAATAACTTTAAATGATAAAAAGGCTTGTCATAGGGCCGTATTTTAGAATAAACCCAGTTTTCCTTATCTTGTTCATAAAAAATTACGCAACGATGCTAGGCGGGACGGTGTGTTTATGTCTTTGGTGGGGAGTTGGTAAAGAGATAACCAAGTTGACGTTAATCGGTGTATTTGGCTCTCCAACGCCTCTGCCTTTACCACAGATTCCTTATCTTACATATATGAGGAACCATTATCTAGCAATTACCTACCAAGAACTATAAGGAACTGGAATTCCCTGTCGTCAGAAATTGTTTCAGCGCCATCTGTGGGATCATTTCGAAACCGTCTAACGGTTGATCACAGTGGCTAGTTATTTTCGTCATATTTTCTATGTGCCTATAAATATCTGTAAATAAATTGTATTATAATGTAAATAGCACCAGTCTGCAAGAATCTTCAGTCTATTGAAGGAGGCAGACTTAATCAGAAGAAGAAGAAGAAGAAGACACGTCGTTACCTCCCAGAATATCATGGAAATTTCGTATCTTCCGAATCATTTGTAGGTACCGAACATATATAGAATTGTTCCACCCCATCCCCCCCCCCCCCCATAGCTGTCATTTCATTCTTATAGTCAGCTGATGTAGACTCTATGGCCATAGTTACTGATTTGTTTGTGATGTAACTGCATTAACCTCTATAAACCCACAAAAGAACTAAAGAAAATCATTTGGAATTCGCTTTTATCATTCTTTTACACACATATAATGCACACACTCTGTCGGTTCAAACTGTCTTTTTAGTGAAAAAAGAGTAAGGTAGATTTCATCAATACATGCATACACTGCAAAGCTTTTTTACTGAGCAAAATTAATGTAGAAATACATCTGTAAATATAATTAAATATTTCTATACATGAACTGAGCTCTCATCACTCTTTTTTGAAGGAAAGTTGGAACTATCCCGATGCAATTGTAGTTTTCCAATGTAGATCTACAATATAACACGACCCTATTAAAGAAAGCGAATAAAACTGCTCATATGATAATAGTTAGCAAAGACCGATATAATGGGGCTCAGTTCCTCAAGGAATATCATTGGAAATGAGGACCAAGTCATGTCATTCAAAGGCGTACTACCACTATCTCGACGGGATTCGGACCGTAGTTCTTAAATGACTGATAATGATAATAATAACAGTATCATTGATAATGATAATGATAATGATAATGATAATAATAATAATGAAAATAATAATAATAATAATAATAATAGTGACCATAATGATAATGACAATGATAATAATTATTACTATTATTGTTAGTGTAGCTATTATTGATATTATTATTATCATTATTATTATTATTATTATTATTATTATTATTATTATTATTATTATCATAGTCTACACTTCTATAGCACAACAATCCATCAAAGAGATGAGAAAGAAAGAAAAAAAGGAAATGAAAAAGATAGAAAGAAAGACATCAGAAAAGGAGCCATGACAGCTTCCAAATGACACTGCGACTGAGAGTCAGAATTGTGCTTTTTCATTTGACCGAATTGTGATGCATGGGTCAACAGGTAACTAGTTATCACAGAAATCCTGGCCTATCAAATATCAGGTGAATACAAGAAGTACAACAACAACGCAGTACAATTTTAGCAGTTAAGTAATACGTGTCATCCGTAGGAAACGTACAGCTTAAAGTGCCGGACGAGTTGGGTCGTGCAGCTGTATAGCGCCAACGCTATACCTGCCATGTCATAATGTTTACATGTCTGATTATCGCTTTAATGTTTGACTCTGACTATCGCTCACACAATGCATGGACGGGTAAACCAGAGCGGGTTGATAGATAGAGGGTAAGCACTATTTGGGCACCCGTCCCGCTTCATCATGAATATTCATCTGGCAGTAAGATACTGTACTAGTAAATGGCAGAACGCTGGATACGTGCAAAATGTATGGCCGGGAAATGTAAAAATCTCGAAAAATTGCATCAACGGGGAATGTCAAAACGTCTCGTCGGGAGATGGAAAAATGTTCAGTTTTGCCGAGAAATGTAAAAACGCTGCCGGGAAACGAAAAAAATATGTATTTCAACGGTATTACGGATACATGTAGATGATGAATATTCATGATGAAGCGGGACGGGTGCCCAGATAGTGCTTACCTAGATAGAGTTGCGACACCGGAAGTTCGCGCTGATTGGTCAATCCCTCAAAATAGTTCCCCCCGGTCGCGTTTTTTTTTTTAAGACGGCACAGATTGGGGCATGGCTCGTGTTAAACCTATGGGAAAAACGTTGGGTTAGGGTTTTTGGTTATGGTTAGGGTTAGGGTTAGGGTTGGATGTCGATAAGACCTTAGAAAACCGCGCACCCTATTATGACGCAAACAATGCATTCATTGTTATTTTGCTCCGTGGCTCGCGCAAAGTAGAGTTACGCGGTCCGCGCATGGGTTTTGCGCGAGAGTGCAGAATAGCTTCCCCTCGTCGTCATAACAACAACAAAGACCCACAACCCGGGATTTTGAATTACAACAATAATTGTAAAGGAGTGGGACTACATGATATTTCCGTCCTTACATTTTGACGTTCGCCCATCAACATCATCCAGGAGCGTTAAAACAACTCTAAAAATATTTCATCCTTTCCGGTTGTTTGCATCCGTTTCCTTGACTTCGACAGTAAGTACTCCTTTCTCTACTTCATTAAGTTTACATGATTGCCGTAAAAACAGGACATTTTTCTCAACAAGTCACACTCCCGTCGCAAGCAACAATGGTATCTCACACTGCCGCTGGGTCCGGGTACTGCGCGCCTATGTGAAAACCCTGTAGAAATAATTCGTCGACATCGACGACCAGGGGGAACTATTTGACGTGACCTTTGTACCCCAGTGTCGCAACTCTATCTATCAACCCGCTCTGGGGTAAACAGTATGGCGCCCTCAACGGCTGGAATTGCACTCTCAGGAACTTGCATTTTGACGAATTGAAACTTTGTCGTCAATTCGTCGTCAACTCGATAGGTCTTGACGAGATTCATGGCATCTGGTCGCCGAATGTCGCCGACCTTTTCAGGACTTACCGTCAGTGATAGCTGGCCCGAAACATTGAGTTCTGCGGTCGACAACCAGTTGCCAAATTAAAGGTTACTAGCCTCCCATTTACCAAGCGGATGCCGCACCAAGTGAAATAAATATGATTGATATTTCCTAAAATGATCATTGGTAGAGTGTCATCATCCAAGCACCAGGACACAATAAATTGATATTAACTGCAGTCTATGATTATTTACACACATTTTCCTGGCTGAATAAATCGATCCATGCCCACATACCCAAAAACCATGAATCATAAAAACAACTCAAGTATTCGATTACATATCAATGATTATGCTCCAGACAGGATGTACTTTGGAGCTGGCTCTATGAATATTGCGCCTAGTTCTAATGTCATATGTCTAAGATGACGACAAGAAACATGCTTTAATAGACGTACGAAGTTAAACCTGTATTATGCTTTTTCCACATACACAAAATGCAAAAGATGTGAACCACTAAAACACTTTTCACCAAGCTTGTCTTCGATTAATCGTGTTTCTCTCCTTTTTTCCCTCCTTTTGTTCTCTTTCCTTAATCTCCCCTTTTCATTTCCCTCCGTTGTCTGTTGGTTTATATGCATGTTCACGCGTGTTAGGTGTATAAACTGTCGGGAACTGTTCGGGGTTTCACGACGATTTTTGCGAACATCGCAGGTAGGTCTTACGAACGTCGTGTGCATATGACGGGGCTTTCTATACAATTTAAGAACACAAATCACGAGCAAATCACCGCCAAACTCAGAATGACACCAGTTGACGACGTCTTCCGAAATTCTCCACTTGTTTCCATTTCCAGCAGCTGCTCTACCATAAGATTCGCAGTCATTAGACAGCGCCCTCATGGGCCTTGCCCTGTAACGTCTTCTTCCAACTTGTCCCCTGCAAGTGTGCTAGAATTCAGAAGGGAAAACCCATGACGTAGAATAGTCTGGGTGGGTACGGTTTTGGCTGTGCTGACTTGTTCCATGAATGACACATTGGAAAACTGATGCATCCTAAATCTGTACCCGCTAGGAATCTTTACATGGCTACCGCGCGCACCACAAACATGACCAACCATTTCATGTCTTTTTATTTTATTCATTTAGTTTATATATCCAAATATGCAAAATTATTACAAGATCTGCGACACGTCACACTCACTAGAATGGTCTTGAAAGTCGCTCGATCTAAAATCTTGGTTTTTTGCAGATCGCAAAACGTTTGGAAGGTGTTCGTCGAAATGATTTGCAAATGGCAACCAGTTGGAAGGGCTTGATTTTACCGGGCGCTCAAATTACTTTACAAAGAATGCCAATGTCGAAAAAATGGCACACTCCACCATTCGTAGATTCTTTTTTTTCCTCCGAATGTGTCCCGATGAATGAAAACAGTCAGAAGCCAAACACTTCTGTGAAGGACAATCTGTACGTCAGACCTCATAGGTGTTGATTTGGCCCCTGAACGTGCGCTCCAAACATTCATTAAAGGACAAGTTCACCTCCAGAAGACATGTGGGTTGAGTGAATGCAGCAATATTAGTAGAACACATCAGTGAGAGTTTGAAGAAAATCGGACCCTCTGTTCAAAAGTTATGAATAATATTGTTGAAGTGTCTGCTCAGTCACGGCTGGATGAAAAGACTACTATAGCTTGTGATGTCACATGTGTACAACGATATAAAGAAAGAATAAAGAAAATTCAACATATTTCCATTTTTCTCGCATAACAAAAGAACATTCGACTTCTCTCTTTCGGAAGGCAGGGGGAATAATATTACCCTTAACATACGTCGGTAACAAGTTAAAGAAATGTGCACTTTATTCAAAAAGTAAAGCTTTGTGAAATTCTCTTTTTATTTTCCTTATATTATTGTACGCATGTGACATCGTACACTGTAGCAGTCTTCTCATCCAGCAGTGACTGCGCAAATACTTAAATTAGTCATAACTTTTTTTTTATACTGTAACAAATCACGAGTACGAGAGCACGATCACGACTCAGGATGCTTGAAACGTTGGCTGTGGTTGGCAAGGTTTTTTTTGTTTTTGTTTTTTTTTCATTCCTTCAGAAATAGAAAGACACCAGAGAACAATGGACGACTTCTAAGAGCATTGTACAGCCAAGAATAATATGATTGTTGGACTTTACCCCCTATCGAAGTTTGCATCCTTTGCAAATTGTTCGCATGCCCCATGAAAACAGGCCGACAACTATTGTCATCAGTGAAAATATGGGGCAATTTCGGGCTTGGGGTCGCCGGTGATTTTTGGTTGGTGGAAGTCGGTGACGAGATTCATGCCTTTCAGGATGTCACCAACAGTAAACTCAGCTGAACTCAGCATCGTAACGCTTTAAGGGGTTTTGCACCACACCTTGACTAGTGAACATACTTAAAGTCAGAAAGACAGACAGAACAACATCTCATCTATTATCAGAGACACACTTATACAAATTTTAAGTGGAATGTCCCAGGATTGAGTGTATGATAGGAAAAGATGTGGAGCGGCATTGTAAGAAGGCTGTCTTGTGATGGATATTGCATCCAGATATTGTACATGTTGTAATGACGGGTTGGATGATGAAGGCTACACTTCCCCCATTCGAAATCGTTCCTCCTAAAACTGACGTCACTATTGCGAAATATCGACATACAGGTCATGATTCTTAGAGATGAAGTTTAGAGCGTGTTTAAAAAATGGGGGAATATAAATGAAAAAAAAAATGATAAGAACACCAGTTCGATCAAACATTGTTGCACATTTGTGATGTGAAGACCTATAAAATTTAGCAGAAGTCTACTTTACAGAAGTGGATGTCCGGGACCTTTTAGGTGCTTCACAGACCTCCTCCCCTCCCCCCCCCCCCCCCCCCCTCCTTCCCCCTGTCATTCCGAGCTGTGGTATCAAAGAAAAGATATTTGTTTGATATATATATTCCATTTTTTTTTTTGCCAGTAAACTGCCTATTCGAACAAAACCGTCTACACGTCTTACAGAGTGTTGGCTTCTAGACAATATTGACACGTAAGCTAAGCTACTCTATCAAAGGACCGAAAGACGGGAATGAGTGCAAATAGGGCGTCTTTTTTCGTTATTGTTTCTGCTCTTTCATTTTTCTTTTTATTCTTTTTTTTTTGCTTTACAGAATATCTCAATGGAGTGAAAATACATGGGATCATTCTCATCCGTGGCTTAAAATTGTCATGTTCCGTAAACATGAAATAAGTGTGAATCCGTAGAAAGACCTCTGACTGTGTAACAGGTGCAAAGAAACATAATTTGAAACAGGGAGACAATGATCTGAATTTAAGGACTGGTGTAGCAAAACGTGAGAAAATATAATATATTCTCTCACGCTTTTTTACACCAGAGAGGCATATCCATCGGTGTTTTGTTCCTCAACTACTTTCCGATTCCACTTCCTCCTTGAGACTCAAGGATCAAGTCTATATGGATTTTGAATTCAGTATTGAACGGGTTAAGTTCGCTTGTAGCTTTAAATTCTTTCTGCACCATTAAAGGACAAGTCCACCTTCATACACATTTGGATTGAGTGAATGCAGCAACACATCAATGAACGGTTGGGGGAAATCGGACTTTTCGTTCAAAAGTTGTGAATTTTTAAAGTATCTGCGCAGTCACTGCTGGACGAGAAAACTGCTACAGTGTATGATGTCACATGCGTAGAACGATAAAATTAAAATATAAAGAGAACAAAATGTTACTTTTTGAAAAAAAAAAATGCACAATTCCTTGACTTGTCACTGATGTATGCTAAGGGTGATGTTATTCCCCCTGCCTTCTAAAAGAGGGAAGTCAAGTGTTCTTTTATCGTACAAGAAAAGTTAAAATATATTGAATTTTCCTTATATTTGTTTATATCGTTGTACACATGTGACATCACTAGCTGTTATATTCTTCTCATCCAGCAGTGACTGAGCAGAAACTTCAAAAATTTGTAACTTTTGAACGGATTGTCCAATTTTCCACAAATTCTCACCGATGTGTTCTACTATTAATATTGCTGCATTCACTCAATCTACATGTCTATGAAGGTGAAATTGTTCTTTAATTCCAGGGGCGTCACCAGCTTTTCTTCAAAAGGGGTGCGTTTTCACACACACACACACACACACACACACACACACACGCACACACACACACACACACACACACACGTTACTTAATATACAATTGTAGTTAACACATAAACTGATCATCCTAAAATCCCGAAATCACTGCCTGTCTTATTTTTCTTAACCAAATTCAAAGGACAACACCATCAGATTTACTGTTCTGATTTGTTTTTCCTCAGAAATGCTTAATTGATTTATATTCATTTGTTTTGATTACCAATAAATTGTAATAATCATCTCAACACATATATTGACATAATTAATCAGAACATCACATTTTCATTAGAAAAAATGATGTAATGTATTGCGGTCGATCAGAATCACAAGAACCCGTTTAGAAATGAGTCATTTCAAGCAAGTCTGTTTGTTTGTTTTTGTTTTTGTTTTTTGTTTTTTGTTGAAGAGGGATCGCTCTATAAAAGTTATTTCTTCTAATAATAATATCATTGGCACAATAATCAATGATGCACTTTTCATTTTAACACTGTCATTTGTATCACATGACTTTCTCTGCATAATCAATTCCAGTGGCGTCGATCCGTTCTTAAGATGGTGGGGGAGGGGAGGCAAAAACTTGGAGTTGGAATATGTGCGAGGGAGCGGAGCGACTGAGCGGGGGGAGGGGGGTATCCCCCCTCCTACGCCAGGGAGATTTTGCATTTTTTAGACCTGAAATTCAACGTTCTGGTGCACACTTCTAGTGAATTTAGGGTTTTTTTTCCTATTAAAAAAAGGAAAAAGATAACTGCTTGACTAGCCAGGGGCGTCACCAGCTTTTTTTCAAGGGGGGGGGGGGGGGTGCGTTTTGACACACACAAACACACACACACACACACACACACACACACACACACACACACACACACACACACGTTACTTGATATACAATTGTAGTTAACATTACTGATCATCCTAAAATCCCGAAATCACTGCCTGTCTTATTTTTGTTGACCAGATTCAAAGGACAACACCATCAAATTTACTGTTCTGTTTTGTTTTTCCTCACAAATGCTTAATTGATTTATATTCATTTGTTTTGATTACCAATAGATTGTAATAATCATCTCAACACATATATTGACACAATTAATTAGAACGTCACATTTTCATTAGAAAAAATTATGTAATGTATTGCGGTCGATCAGAATCACAAGAACCCGTTTAAAAATGAGTCATTTCAAGCAAGTCTCAATGAACTTTGGTTGGTATATTTCCAGACACGGAGTATAAGTGGCTGCTAATTGGTATCGTGTTTATTCCAGCGGCGTCGATCCGTTGTTAAGATGGTGGGGGGGGGGGGAGGCAAAAACTTGGAGTTGGAATATGTGCGAGGGAGCGGAGCGACCGAGCGGGGGAGGGTGTGGGAGGGGGTATTCCCCCCTCCCACGCCAGGGAGATTTTGCATTTTTTAGACCTGAAATTCAACGTTCTGGCGCACACTTCTGGTGAATTCTGGTGACTTCTGGTGAAAATTTTTATTTTCCTATAAAAAAAGGACAAAGATAACTGCTTGACTAACTAGCGACATCTCAGCCCTTGTTCCACGAGTGCAACATCACTGTGTATGGGCAAAGAAATACATGAAAGTTGACTGGGGGAGAGTGTAGAAGGAGGTAGCCCTCCCCCACACGGCGGAGCTTTTCCAATTTTAGAATTGAAAATAGAACGATCTGATGCACACTTCTGTGGAATATTCCGAAAATTTGTCAGTCCCCAATTGTGTGTCGAGGTACTAATCTGTGGGTATAGGAACCAAGCGGGGGAAACTATATTAAAGAAGATGCGGGAACTTTTGAATACATTTGAATTCAAAGTGACAGATATCAAAATGCTTTTTGATGAAATATTCTGAAATTTGTCAATCCACCAAGTTTGCTAAGTGTATGGATGGAGAGCTTACGGGGCTGGTGTGGGAGGGGTATCCCCCTCCCACGCGACAAAGATTTTGCATTTTCAGAATTGAAATTCAACAATCCGTTCCACAATGAGTGAAATATTTGGACAGTTTTCTATTAAAAAAAGGAACAATTTTTCCTCATTCGAGAATTATAGGGGAACAAAATGACATGTTTGCTCCCTTGTCCTCCGGGATTGATGCCCCTGCATGCGAGGAAACTTTTGCATCTTTAGAATTCAAATGAAAATAGCTCATAAGGACATTTGGAATTTGGGAAGCTCTCAACTCCCCAAAACTTTTAATATACTAATAATAATAATGAAGGGAAATCAAGTGGGGAAAGGGTTAATTGAAAGGATTATCCCCTCCCGCACGACAGAACTTCTGCCTTTTCTTCTTTTTTCGGAAGTGAAGCGACAGATCTGGTGCACACTTTCAATGAAACATTTGTAAATCTGTCATTAAAAAGGTGTGTTAAGTCCTAGAAAATAGACGGAATGGGGGAGGGTGTGGGAAGGGGTATCCTTCTCCCACACGAGAGAGATTTGCATTTTTAGAATTGACTAAATTCAGCAACCTGGTGCACACTTTGGGTAAAATATTTGAACAGTTTTCTATCAAAAGAGCAAGAAAATCATCTCGGGAATTATAATTATGTTGGGGGGCAAATGATATGCTTGCCCCTCTAATATTCTCTTGGGGGCAACTTTTTTTCTGTTAAAAAAAAGCAAGAAAATCTTCTCATCTCGGGAATTATTAATCATGGGAGGGGCAAAAAGATATGCTTGCACCTCCAATATCTTTATGAGGGCAACTTTCTTTTTTCTGTCATAAAATTAAGCAAGAAAATATTCTCATCTCGGGAATTGTGGGGAGGGGATGATATACTTGCTCCTCCAAAATTTTTATGGGGGGGGGGGGGGGATAGGATCGACGCCCCGGTTGCCATACCGGTATGCATTTTATAGACAAGTAACGTACGTGAAGACAGGACTAGTATAGAGTCAGGCACCCGTGGGCCTGGCAGCTCGTGATTGTACGTACTGGGGCCTGGTCGCAGCGGGCGCCGCAGCCGGTGAACTGAGGCTGAGGCTCGCACTTGGGCTCGCATTCTCAATTTGGATTGGTTAAAAGTAAAGTGCTGCACATATAGACCCTACATCCTTGTCGTACATGTACACGTACACGCAAAGATGTACGTGTTCCGTACGGTACGGTTGGTAAATAGTAAACACTGTAGAATAGATATGTATAAAATCAGTGCTGCTCCGCTCCCTCGCACATATTCCAACTCCAAGTTTGGGCTTCCCCTCCCCCACCATCTTAAAAACGGAGCGACGCCGCTGGAATGGATTATGCAGAGAAAGTCATGTGATACAAATGACAGTGTTAAAATGAAAAGTGCATCATTGATTATTGTGCCAATTATTATTATTAGAAGAAATAACTTTCATAGAGCAATCCCTCTTCACAAAAAACAAACAAACAAACACACGATACCAATTAGCAGCCACTTATACTCCGTGTCTGGAAATATATCAACCAAAGTTCATTGAGACTTGCTTGAAATGACTCATTTCTAAACGGGTTATTGTGATTCTGATCGACCGCAATAAATTACGTCATTTTTTCTAATGAAAATGTGAAGTTCTAATTAATTCAGTGTGTGTGTGTGTGTGTGTGTGTGTGTGTGTGTGTGTGTGTTTGTGTGTGTCAAAACGCACCCCCTTTGAAAAAAAGCTGGTGACGCCCCTGGAATAGATTAAAGAACAAGTTCACCTTCATAGACATGTGGATTGAGTGAATGCAGCCATATTAGTAGAAGACATCGGTGAGAGTTTGTGGAAAATTGGACAATCCGTTCAAAAGTTACAAATTTTTGAAGTTTCTGCTCAGTCACTGCTGGATGAGAAGACTATTACAGCTAGTGATGTCATATGTGTACAACGATATAAACAAATATAAGGAAAATTCAATATATTTTCACTTTTCTTGTATGATAAAAGAACACTTGACTTCCCTCTTTTAGAGGATATATATATATATATTTGATGATCTCCGCACAGCAGTTTCCATGTTGTTTTGATCATGTTTATTTGCCTAAGTATGTGTTTGCATGCATTACGGATTATGTATGTGCGTGATTTGGGTGCACAAGAATAGAAGTGAGTCTAATGCACTTCAAGGGACCCAGAATTGCCAAGTTTTTGTTTTGTTTTTGTTTTGTTTTCGTCACGTTCCAAAAGTTTGAATATTTTATCTGTATTTCAGTTCGTTAGGAACATGCTTGATGAAAATATGTTGAAGACTTATACATAATTTCAAAGCTGACAACATTTTTGCCGAATTTTGACCTAAATTGCACAGGTAAAATATTAATCGCAGACTCTTTAAGTTGTAAGTAGTTATTTAGTTTTTAAAGATACTGTGCAGACGTTTTCGAGTTGGCAATTCGAAGGAAAGAATCTTACCTCATTATTTCAAATATTCATGGGTTTCATAATCATATCCCGAGTAGAGTCTCCGTATGAAGATCTTTTCTTCCCTCCAACTCTCCCTGTGCATGTTTGGAGCAACAAGTCCAACAACTTTTGTACAATCTGCTCTATGTATCTGTCTGCACATTGCAGCTCCCCGAGGAATGCGATGACATTCAAGGTTTATAGGGCAAATGTTTGAGCAATTTTCGTGACTGAGAAAGTAACGACATTTTGAATGTTTGAATTGCTTGCACTTCATACGTGCTGAGCTCGAAGAGTTTTTCCTAAATTTAAGACAGTAGCGTATTATGTCGTAATGATAATGTAAAGCATGTGAATATAAAGTGAATATATTACAAAGTACGGTGATGATGATGGTGGTTTTAGACCCGATAACATAAGTGATATGTATGAATTGTGTATCTTTGGCAGTGCTGAGAAATGCACGTCTTAAGGACAATGTAAGGACGAGCAAAAAGAAAAGAGAGAGCTGTGAGTAGTCGGTGTCACAGTCAGGTGATTAGGAAAGTTTTGTTGAATTACGCACCAATCTACTTTAATACACATACCTAAAAAAAGGGGGTCAATCTTTTCGTTGAATTTGACAGTGATCTTGGAATTAGCTTGACATATCTGTCGCTTAGGTTTCTAAGCGTTGCTGCAGTGAATACTTTTCTTGAATCTCCAATCAAAACATAGGAACGTTGGATCGAGGCTGACTATCGGTAACATACCTCGTTTGCACTCTTGGCGCCAACATTGTAAAATATCGGGATGAAGAACGATCCGGTCGCCAGGCCAACGAGTATGTAAGCGATCCCATACAGCCAGTACATGCAGCCAGAGACGTACGTCTCCGCGGGGGTACCGAGGACGGTAATCGCCGATATAAAACTGGCCACCAGGGACATCGATACCGGTATCGGATTCATCTTGCGATCGGCCATGAGAAACTCCTCCGTGGTGGACTGGCGGCCGCCGGTGAAGGCGTGATACACGCCGATACCAGCCGATATCACTAGCATGAGAGCCAGCACCACGTAATCAGGCGCGGTAAAAGTCGTCTGCACGAGTCTGTTAACAGACATTTGGTGTTATTAATTTCTCCAAGAAAATCAAATCTGAGAAAAACAAAGGAATAAGCAGGTGTATGAAATCACGTCGGGAAAATTCTTCTTTCGCAAGTTCAATGGGCGGATGATGTGCTGGTTCGAATACGACAGCAAATCGAACACATTCGTGTGTTAAAAAATGCCTACAATTCAGCAAAAGGATGTGCTCCTTCCAATACTGGAGACCTGACACCCGACTGCTGAGTAATTAACCCCGCCACTGTGGATGCTGGGTAACGAATAATGCGTCTGAAAATGTTGCGGCGGCAACAAACGTCAAAGTCAATACGCACTGAAACTTCTCTTTTCTGCATGGTCGCACAAACAGCATCAGTAAATTTACCCTTGTTACCGCCCCCCCCCCCCCCTCCCTCCGTCCCTCACCCACCACCTCTTGGTGTCTCTCTCTCCTTCCTTTTATTCCCTCTTTCTATTTACTGTCGGTGAATAACATCATGTCGGGATAATTAGAGTCATTCATGTTTGGAAGGGGGCTGGTGCTCCCTCTCTGCAAAGTCAAATCGTAAGCCATTCATGAATGCATAAAAAAGTTTTTTTTTTTTAAGTCAAACACATACACGCACGCACGCACGCACACGGGCGCAGCATATGACTTCGACACAATCAGTGCCAGCGGGACTTTTGCTTTTTGTTCAGTTTTCGTTTAAGAAATTAAATCTTGCGCCTTTGTAAGAGGAGATCTTATTGTCCCTTTTTTTCATTTTTTTTATTTTAGCTGATAGAGTTCTCAAGAAGAACATACAGCAAAACAAATACAAGAATCCCTCATCGTTCGTTGTGTAAGGGGGCGTGTAAGGCGGGGAGAATGTGTTGAAGAGATGTAATGTGCTTTACATATTAAAGGATAATCCCCGCTTCTATTTGGGTTTGCGTTCGTGCAAGGAACGGTCTGACATCGGGCAAAAGGTATAGAATTCAAATGCTAATTACTTTTGAAGAATGAACCATCAGACACCACTCTCTTCTCTTTTTTTTAGGGGGGGGGGGTCATATTGACATGTAGCACATAGGACTGTAGACTTGAGAATCATTCTGGTTCTTAATAAATGAACCTCTCACGGAAGGCATACAAAGAACTTCTTATTTCGACGCATGATCAAGGGAAATCAAACGTGGTGTTCTATGCTGGGTGTAAGCACATCATCCCCCCTCTTTTCATGGAGCTATTGTAATTTTGTAGCTCCATTGATCTATTCTGCCTTTATATTTACCCGGTCTTTACAGATCATCAATACCCCTTCATTCTTTTCTTTTTGTCAACGTCTCAAATCCCCTTGAAATCCCAAACACTCTCGCAAACATCTATAACTGTAAAAACCATAAATTTCCGCGTTCATGAAACCTGATTCGCGAAAATAAAATGCTTTGAAAGTTGCTGTTGTTGTTGTTGTTTTTTTTTTTTTTTTTTTTGGGGGGGGGGGTTGTCTACACAATCCAGTACTTGTAGTATACGCAGAATGTTTCTTTGGCGGCAATTCGTGAAAGTCTCATGCCGCGAAAAAAAGTCCGCTCTATTCGCTAAAAGTTTCTGTAGCGAATGTTGTGGGGATTACAGCTTTTGTGTTTTACTTTTAGAGACTGTAATTCTCTCTTGATGGTATTGTGGCAATGCCTGATTACTGGACTCCAAACAGTATCTTCCTTTTTGAATGTTTCAACAATGTCTGCTATCCACACTAATTCTGTAACTTAGAGATCTGCATCGGCAGAAATCACTTGACTTCATGCACGAGAATTCCGGTAACGGTTATAGAGTGCACATGCAGACATCACATTAATGGGGTTGAACTTTTGGCACAGATCTTCTGCATTGTATGCAACCTCGTCCTTGCCCGCCATTACTGGCTTTCTCTCCTCGTCTTCTTCTGTGGGCGCCATTGTATTTTTGATTGAGTGTCTGCTGCATTGAATCTATGTGTCGTCTGGTATAAGTATGTGTGTCATAGACCCTCCCATTCACCGCTTCTCCCCCACCCATTCTTTTTTCGGGGGGGGGGGGGGGGGGGACTCTTTTCTCATGATGGCTTCCACTCACAACTGTAAGATATTGTTATATATTGCTTTATGTCAGACAGATTTAGACCGCCCCAAGGGCTTCGCCTTCACTTCTTAATGATACTGATCTCTCTAGATCTCTCTATAATATCTGCATATATAAAGTTGTTTGTGATGGTTTGACGGGAGCTACATGGTGTATAGAAAATGGGAAAGAGGGGGGAAATGAACAATGTGAGTTAGAAGACAGGACAAACTCTCTCTCTCTCTCTCTCTCTGTAATATGAAATACACATAATGAAATACTCTTCGCGTAATACACACACTGCAAAAAGTCCGGTGTTAAAATAGTGAACACCGAGCTGGTGTTAATTTTTTTTGTGCTCATTTATGGTGTTGAATTAACACCTCCTGGTGTCATTTCCAAATTTTAAACTGTTTTTTGAAGAGTTTCTTAGTAACTGCACTTCTTGTTGATTTTTAATTTAAACAAGACGATCAAGAATTTTGCATTAAAATACTAGATTTTTGAAAAAATGTGAAAATAAATTTACACCACAGTAACACCAGCTGATGTGGTCTCTTATTGAAGCTGGACGGGTGTTAAACCATTGATATTAACACCAACAAATAGAAATCAACACCATGTGGTGTCATTTTTTAATTAACACCAGTACAGTGTCAAAATAACACCAGGTACAGTGTCAAATTAACACCACGAAGTGTCAGGTGAACACTTTTCAACACCATCACAGTGCATTTTCAACACCTGTGGGTGTGGTTCTCTATTGAAGTTTGATCGGTGTTAGATTTAACACCCGTGGTGTTAAATCTAACACCGATGTTTTTACAGTGCAGAAACGGAGTTATATAAAGTTCCTTATACAACACATGTATAGATCCTTGCCATCTGATTGGATGAATGCGGGTCATATGACATTCAGAAGACTGGCTATCTCACGCTCACTCTTAATGACAGTGCAATAGACGTCTCTTGAACGGTAAATCAAGCGATTCAGTAGATCCTAAAGGACACACTGAACTTGTGTATCGTATAAAGCATTGATGCATAGGCACCCGTTTTGCGCTGTAAGCAAGACCTAGAGCGAGATCTAGATCTAGTCTAGGCCTAACTTTTAGTTCTCCTCCTAGATAGGTTTAACGTTAGATCTATCTAGGTCTAGACCAGGCCTATACAGTGTCGTGTGTTGTATAAAACATATGTTCAATGTTTTATTACTCGTGCGACGATTCGAATGTTATAACTCCGCTTCGCGTCGTTGAATAGAGCGGTTAAACTTGAACGCTCATGTAATATTCGGAACCATCGTACTCATAAACATTTATTGTAAAACAATCTAACATGGAAGGCGTAAATTGAAGTGATGACGTCATCATTTCTTCCAGTTTGGTTATGTCATGAGGTGTGGTTCCGACCGATATCACTAATTTACATTTTTTTTTGTCTATGTCAGATTGCGGTGAAACCTCAGCTACTTTATTTTACCATATTTATTTAACACTGTAAAAGCCAACTTTGGTCTTCCTTTTATAGTCTTCTTTCAGTTAGTTTTGTTTCTCCTCTTGTGCAGAATGAAATCATTGTGACAAAGTCAACAATGTTCTCATCAAGATATGAACAAGAGTAGGCCTACTTGAAAGTACTGACGTGATGACGAGCATAATTACGAACATACATTAATTTTCATTCATCGTATCTTAACGTATACGGGTGGAGGAGACCGTTATCGATAAGCAGTTTGGACTCTGGACTATCGGGTATCTCATTATTTTCCCTTAATTTTAACTGTGAAGGAACAAAACACTGGTACAAAACAACTTGAACTTCGAGAATTTTCACCATCATTTTGCCAAGAAAAACAAACAACACAAATGGCAGAAACAAATTTGAGGGACTGAGAAGGCAACATGAATGCCACATTGAAGTGCATTCTAAACGAAGGGAGTAAAACTAGTCAGACAGTGGTAAAGGTGCATGGACTATTGTTTGGAGAACACTGGATCTCCCTCTTAAGTGAGGCGTCTTATACTTTTTCAAATTTGGCATGTTAAAACACCAAAGCGCCACACAGATATCACTAGCGGGTTTTGGCATTAGAGAAAGGAGAACACTAAATTTATTCCGAAGAATCAGAAAATAACATTCCTCTAAAAGCCATAATGAAATTAAGTCATTTTCTTCTACTGCAGCCTTTGAAGCTCAAGAAGTACAAAACACTTCTTTTTCGGACTGCGTGCTGTATGATCCCAGGGCAGAAATGCACTGCACTTCTGCAGCCCTTGAAGCGCAAATAGCACAAAACACCTTTTTTTACAGACTCCGTGCTGTATGAGCCGAGCCCAGAAATATGTGTAAAAAGAGATAATTTGTCTGACCCAAATATTTGCATGGTAGTAATAGAAGGGGTGTTTTTTTTATGCAGAATACTTCATACACTGAAAAAAAAAAGAGTGGGAGATATGATTTAAGGGTATTCCGCTATGGACATTATTTTACAAGCTCACCATTAATGGATGGATCATTCGTACATAACAGCACAACCACATTTCTTGGAAATGCAGAATAAGTTTTTTTCTTTGTTCATAATTGCCACACTAAAAGAGGAACGCGGTTTTTTCTTCTTCTCTTTTTCAAGCTCACCTAAAGCACATCTCAGCACTAGACTGTGTTGGACTCGCGATAAACAACGATGTCAAAAACCACACAAAAAAGAAAAGATAACAAAACGAAAATAACATTTAAGTATTCCGCTACCAGCTTCCACAAGATGACTTCAGATTTTATCGTTACTACTGATGAACTTCCGTGTGGAACCCAACATAGGCTCTACTACCTAAACGTAATGTGGATTCAGCTGAAGGCAAAAGTATGAGGAGTACACATTAGTGAAGTTTGAGAAAATACCACAATTTTTAAGTTTTTTATGACAAGTAGGCCTACATATTTTATCGTCTTGTGACTGGCACATCATATTATGGGGATATATATTTCATCTGCACTCTTATAGCGGGAAGTCAAGTGCTCTTTCATTATGCACTGAAAAAAAAAATTAAACATATTGACTTCTCTTTACATTAATTTTTCCATTATATCGTTTCTCTGCTATGACATCACGAATTGTCGCAATATTTCTTATCAAGCATGTCAAGCGATTGTACGGCTCATGGTTAACCAAAACTTTTTATATGATAACTTTTGAACGGATAGTCAAATCTTCCATATTGCATTCACTGAATCCACAAGTATTTGAGGTAGATACCAAATTAAGAGAATTTCAGACCAATTAAGGGAATCGGACTTGCCACGATTACATGCACAAGGAGATTTGCTTAAGCAAGGACAAAGTAGGAACTAAATCACAGGTAACAATACTTTATGTGTCTACTATACAATGTATACTATGTCTCTTATTCATGGGTCCAGCTCACATGCTTACGTTAGGAAGTTCAAGGAATACTTTCAAAATAGTACGCAATAGAGCTTAAAGCAATACGAACAAAACTGGACAGCTGAGATACGCGAGTGCATGTTACGTCAGGGGCTGAGGGCTACGCGTCACAGAAGGAAGTATAAGGCAAGACTTTTACAAAAACGGTGTGGGGTGATCTTCAGTAAATTAGTACGTTAAAAACGGGGAAAAATACGTGAAATCTCTCATCACAAAATTGATGTGTGAGAATTGGAACTATACGCTCATTTATACAGGGAGGTGGGGAATACAGTCTAAAATACAATGTTCGTTCTATAATGATTGATTATCACTAGACGTGATGACATTGCCAACTAATCACAACTAATCACACAATGGGTTTATCAAAAATGTATAGTTTTTCATTTTTTTAATAGTCTTTATACTGCAAGCTGTCAGAGCACACAAATACTGTACTTTCCTGTGAAGTTGTTTTCTATATTCGATTCAAATCGATTCAATTCAATCTTTTTTTTTCTTCCACAGAACATTAAATAAGAAAATTACACATGTCTATTTTGTGGTATATATTGGTTGACTGCAAGATCAAAATTATTGGAAGTTAACAAATTAAAACAAGAACACAGAATCTGATAATCTACACACACACAGAATAAAGATACTGAACTTGTGTCCTTTTTGTAGATATGCTATCTGTTTTCCCCATGTGTTTTTTCATAATCTATACCTTGTTTCGTCAATGTTTTCATTGTTTTATACCTTCACTTTTGTACACCTTTTGCTCATATTTACACGTATTGTCATATCTCATATTGAATCGGAAATAATAATTGTATTGGAAATAATGATTGAATTGAATTGAATTGAATTGAATTGAATTGAATTGAATTGAATTGAATCGAATTGAATTAAAATGACTTGGATTGACTTGAATTTCAAACCGAATGTATTGTTCTGAGAAAAAAAAAAGGATCAAGCAGGACAAGCACTAATTTATTATGGGCAACTCAAGCAACTGATGCAAAGAAAAAAAAAACTTTCGTAATTACAAAAGTCAGATATAAAGTAATTCAGTGCAGGATAAACATTGCAGGAAAGACATGCCAGAAAAATAAAAGCACACAAGCAAAAACAAAATCATTAAAAACAAAAATACAACAACATAACAGATTCTATTTGTGACAATCTAACGCGAATGAAAATCACTCAAACATGAAGTGACATTTTGCTCTAGGCTGTAGCATGTATATTCCTTGATAGCTATAGTTCAAAGTTCAAACCGAGGGTGAAAGATATTCTTGCTCCTGTGTTTTCTTCAGGGATTTACTTGCATCTTTGCTCAGTAGAGTGCATCCAGAGGTCTTGCAAGCACTGACAGCAAATGAAAGTTGGATGTTCGTCCGAATTAAAACCGTAAACAATTTTCATACATGGATGTTATTGTAGTATTGTTTTTGTTAAAATGTTAAGGATTGCGAGTGTGTGCCAGTCTTATTCCACTGGGTGTGGTCTATACAGAACTCTCAAATAAAAGGACCTTAAAACCAGACTGGATTAGAATGGCTGAAAGGTTCAAAGCAAACTTTCTTAAGCGCATGTCATCATAATTGTATGTTTTCGGGAAATCCTTTACAATGCACGTGTAGTAGAATATTCTTTCGTACGTATCACAAATACTTCTACTGCTCATTTTGTCAAGCAGAGCATGGAACATTCGAGATGATCGAACATGGTCTCAAAACGCTCTAAAATGTATCCGTCCCTACTGAACCACAATCTCTTCCCCCACCCCCGCCCCACCCCATCCCCGTTGAAACCTACGGAGGGAAGGGTTTCCAGTGCTTTAAATATGTATTAATAACATCTGAGAATGCCATTCTTTTTCAGAATGCCGTTCGTTTTTCTACCCTTGAAGAAGTTTTGCCGAACAGTGTTATCTTGCAGAAATTTGATAATATCATTCAACCTAATCTTATGTTATTTGCCCAGTTCACCCCTCCCCCTCGCGATTGGCTGAATCATGTACCAAGACTGCTCCACCGTTCACGGAAGGGGGGGGGGCTGGTTGAGAGGGACAGGCTTCGAGACTAATAGACAGGTAATCATATAGGACCTACTGTAAATTAAGAATGCTGTGAAACGGGTATGAATTGACGAATAGGAGGAAAAAGACAGTGTGGAAGAGGAGAGGGGAAACTTTTAGAAGTCATCATTGCAGGGCGAGTTGAGATGTATCAGATAACATACCTCGTTGGCACTCGTGATGCCCAGCGAGTAGAAACTGGGGAGAAACAGACTGGTCACCAGACCAGCACCGATGTAGCTCAGTCCGTAGAGCCAAAACATGGACCCGTTCAAGTACACCTCCGCCGGTGTGCCTAGAACAGTGATCGCTGATATGAAGCTGGCGACCAAGGACATGGCAACCGGGAACGGGCTCATTGCCCTGTCCGCCAGCAGGAATTCCCGGGTAGTCGACTGCTTTCCTCCTGTGCAAGCATAAAAGATCCCGATTCCCGTCGAAACGCACAGCATGGCGGCCAGAATTACATAATCCGGAGCGGCAAAGCGCCCAACACTGTAAAATTCTGCCGAGCCGTCCATTTTCAAGTTTGGTATTGATTATAATCACACCAAATGGATCAACAGCAGCAATATATTATATGAGCATTCGATAGTAGATTGGAGCGCAACGGCGAAAGTAGCTATCTTCGGCAACCTGCTAGCGAATGTGACAACAAAACATTACTCAGAAATCCCCAGACTGTAACTCAAGAGTGAATCTCATTAATGCCGGTTGGCTCACGTCCCGGTTCAACTTGAAAAGTGCTCTTTTTTTGAAAGTATCGAATATCAGCAGCCAGTCAAACGTGGTATTTTTTTTTTTTAGTTTCCTGCAAGTTCGAGCCCAGAAGTCGCTCTCAATTAATTGCCGAATTCGCATTTGAAAGACTTTCTCGCCGAAACTGCCTCCGAAGATACAAAATCAAATGTGTTTCTACATCTGAGCCGAACACAATTTCTCCTCAATGATAAATATGTGTCCATAACAGTATGCTTGGCAATGCTCTCTCCTTAGCTGTTGATTGTGAATCGCTCCCGGTTTGAAGACTCCTCCGTCTTATTTGAAACAAGTGGTGACGAAAAGAGTGCACAGAATCTGAATGGCAGAGAACGAAGGGGCGTTGGCTCCTAGACTGTTGGCATAGCGTCATTTGCCTTGATTTGCTGAGTGTACTTTAATCCTTCTCAGCTTTTTTTATGGGGGAGGGAGTTGCTATATTGTCACTGGTCAACTTTATCCACAGAGAGGCGAAAGAATATCCATAATATCATTACAGAGTTCATAGAATTTTTCCCCCGATTACAAGAGCCACTGTTTACATACATCTACGGCTTATTGATATTCTTTTACGATTTTTGGTAGTCGCTGTCAGGAAAAAAAAAAAGAATATTATTTTCTTCGCTCCCTGGAAAAAAAAAAATTGTTCCTTCTTTCTTTCTTTCTTTTTTTTTTTTTACTTAATTATCTGGCTGGAATTATTCAAATAGTAACTTTTCTTCTTGTTTTTTCTTCTTTTTTTTTTTTTGGGGGGGGAGCTACAAATCTTTAATTTTGAACATTGTAAATATAGTAAATTTCTCCCCATTATCATGGTACTTGGCAATCCAGCAGGTGGATGCAGTTACTGTAAGATGGTAGTGGCCAATTTCGACTTGAAGTCAGAAACTTCATGAATACGCAATAGAGAGGGGTGCAAATAAATGAGGACTGTTTCCGAAGCGCACTTGTCTGAAGAAAGGAATGCAATAGTTCAGCCAATTTGGCCTGTTGTCATTTCGGGGAAGAGAGAGAGAGAGAGTGAAAGAGAGGGGGTGGGGGCTTAACGGGATCACAGGCCTCTCGCGCAAAGCGTCATGACCCCGTGTCATAACGAACAAAAATCAATACGAAACCTAATTTGCCAGTAGTTTGGTTGGGTTTTTCTGAGGGACAGCAACTTCCTTAAAGGACAAGTTCACCTTCATAAACATAGGGATTGAGAAAATGCAGCAATATTAGTAGAACACATCGGTGAAAGTTTGAGGAAAATTGGACAATCGATGCAAAAGTTATGAAATTTTAAAGTTCTTGTGTTGGAACTGCTGGACAAGGAGACTACTACAGCTTGTGATGTCATATGAGTACAACAGTGTAAAGAAAATGTAAAGAAAATTCAACATATTTTCATTTTTTCGCATAATAAAAGAGCATTTGACTTGCCTCTTTCTAAAGGTAGGGGGAATAATATTACCCATGACATATGTCGGTAATGAGTCAAGGGAATGTGTACTTTTTTCAAAAGATGAAATTTTGTGAAATTCTCTTTATATTTTCCTTATATTGTTGTACGCATGTGACATCGTTCACTGCAGTAGTCTTCTCATCCAGCGGTTACTGCACAAAAACTTCAAAAATTCCTAACTTTTGAACGGATTGTCCAATTTTCCTCAAACTTTCGATGATGTGTTCTACTAAGTTTGCTACATTTTCTCAATCCTTATGTTTATGAAGGTGAACGTGTCCTTTAAAGTTCATTTATGGTTCTGACGTTATTCTAAGAAACAAAGGGGGTTCAATGTCCTTTAAACGCCTGTGATTGCAGTATCTTAATATGTCTTTAAAGTGTAATAAAATCTGTGTTTGCATATTGACAGTTTGCAGTATACTGGTAAACTGATGTTTTATTGCATGTAAGTATCCCTAAATTTATCAACTTTATTGTGCTCAATAGGTACGTATCTTATATTTCTCTCTATGTTGAGTCTATCTATTATGTCCAATCCAGGAAATTGTATTGACTGTATAGCTGTAAGAGTAATGATATTTAATTTAAGCATCAGTTATATTCAGAAGAATTCGCTGAATTGCATTCACTAGTTGATACTAGTATAGGTGAGTCTGGTACCTGTCATAATACATGAACATATGTTTATCCTCTTGATGAATAAATTATTTGGCACATTATACCATACGGCAAGACCAATATGAATAGTGTGCTGTAATTACTAATACTAATTTTCTTCATCGGCTATAACATCAACTTGACTTAAAATTGCATAAATCAAATCTTCTCATACAAATTGCAAATGCGTGCAATCATTCGCAGAACGACAGCAGAATTACATACACATTAACCAGGGAAGCCAAGTTGGTACATGAAATATATTTGAAAAACGAAAATTTCAGGAGCACTAAAGAACTGATTCGCAGTAAAGTCATGATAATGAACAAAGTAATGTTTGATTTACATTCGTGTAGTATGTATTACTGTAGCACATACTTCGAATTTATGTTGTTTATGAATCCCATTACCGTATTGTTTATTGCATGTATGAGTGAAATGTCAGAAGCGAAAGGGAATGAAACAGAACGAAATCTCAAAATCTAAAGGTATTGTGAAGTTATGATATAATACGATACATTAAGATATCATGATGACCGAATGAGGGGAGCTTGTTACAGAAACTATATAATAGAAATGCATTCCCATAATGATTATGTTGATTCATACGCTTATCATCATAGGCGCCGGAAGTGGGGGGGCAGGGGGGGCGGCCGCCCCCCCAATCCAAAAAGTGGGGGGGCAAAACGCATTTTTGCCCCCCCAAAAAGCCCCCCCCCCCAAAAAAAAAAAAAAATTGTAATAATAATGATAATAAAAATAAATGAATAAACAAAGAAAATAAAATAAATATGTATATATATGAATAAAAGGGAAAAAATATGGCTTCAGACGGCAGCTTTTGGACTGTAAAATGTCAAAATTTTCAAGCTCGCTCGCTTCGCTCGCTCGCATCCAGCAGTTGAGCCCGGTGCGCCTCCCCCTTAATTTCTAAAGCGAAAAACATAGCCACGACGGCAGTTGTTAGACTCTAGAATGTCAAAATGTTCAAGCTCGCTCGCTTCGCTCGCTCGCATTGAATCGTTATGCCATTCTCCTAATGTTGCTGACAGTAATTGCCAGTAGTTGCGCCCGATGCCCCCACCCCTTAATTTCCAAAGCGAAAGATAAATATAGCTACAAACGGGAGTTTTGGGACTGTAAAATGTCAAAATTTTCAAGCTCGCTCGCTTCGCTCGCTCGCATTGAATCGTTATGCCACTCTCCTAATGTTGCTGCCAGTAATTGCCAGCAGTTGCGTCCGATGCCCCCCCCCCTTAATTTCCAAAGCGAAAGATATAGCTACAAACGGGAGTTTTTGGACTGTAAAATGTCAAAATTCTCAAGCTCGCTCGCTTCGCTCGCTCGCATTGAATCGTTATGCCATTCTCCTAATGTTGCTGCCAGTAATTGCCAGCAGTTGCGCCCGATGCGCCGCCCCATTAATTTCCAAAGTGAAAGATAAAGCTACAAACCCCAGTTTTGGGACTGTAGAATATCAAAATTTTCAAGCTCGCTCGCTTCGCTCGCTCGCATTGAATCGTTATGCCATTCTCCTAAATGTTGCTGCCAATAATTGCCAGCAATTGCGCCCGATGCGCCCCCATTTATTTCAAAGCGAAATATGTAGCTACGATTAAAACTCCAGTTTTGGAACTGTAGAATATCAAAATTTTCAAGCTCGCTCGCTTCGCTCGCTCGCATTTTATTGTTATGCCATTCACCTTATGTTGCTGACAGTATATAATTTGTCGATCGTTTCACACCGTCATTCCATAATCCATGTAAGGAAAACTTACAATGTTCCTCAATGACTGCGTTGTTGAATGTATCACATTCCGTAATGTATTGTAGTCCCATTATTGCTCACGTACACACGCACAAGCATAGTACAGACCGTCAAAATTACTTTATGGTTCCCCCATGTTTCGACCCACCGTACGCCACTTTACATATATATATATATATATATATATATATATATATATATATAATAGATGTGTGTGCGTGTGTGTGTGTGTGTGTGTGTGTGTGTGTATGTGTATATTGTGTAACATATGCATGGTCTAATCTTGAGCCCCCTCCAATGTTTGCCCCCCCAATCCAAAACTGCTTCCGGCGCGCCTGCTTATCATCACTTGTGTGGCAAAGTGAATACCTACGTGTAATCACGTGCAGTTTAACTTTATGATCATTTTTATCTAGACTATTTTTGTCCAGATTACTTGGATTATACGCCCACAAGAAAACCTTCCAAACCAAGATTCTGTCAGTGACATCATCTGCTAGTCATTGCTAAAGCCCTGATATGATTTACAAAAGACATTGGAATAGACCTTCCCCCAGACTAGCCATGAAGGGAAATATGCAACTTATGTTTAGTCAGGGGAAATATTTAGTACAATCCGTTAAGTAAATTCCCATACCTCAACATTATGAATAATTTGGTCAAGTTCCTTTTTTTTTATTGCGAAGTATTGTTTAGCAACCTTGTAATTCTATGTTTATATAACCTTCTTGTCAATCACAGTAAAAAAAGCTAAATCCCAAATCAGACATGAATACTGAATTTCTTTTGTGGTATTTCAGGGGAAATTTCAAGGGAAATATGCAACTTATGTTTAGTCAGGGGAAATATTTAGTACAATCCGTTAAGTAAATTCCCATACCTCAACATTACGAATAATTTGGTCAAGTTCCTTTTTTTTTATTGCGAAGTATTGTTTAGCAACCTTGTAATTCTATATTTATATAACCTTCTTGTCAATCACAGTAAAAAAAAAGCTAAATCCCAAATCAGATATGAATATTGAATTTCTTTTGTGGTATTTCAGGTCACGAAAATCTAATATTACCCTGAATATTTTTCAATTACATATTGTTATTAATTTTTGAATTACTTTTATCTCATCACTGCAAATATAAGCTCCGTAATTCAAACAGGTCTCTCACCTTCTTTTCATCTTTATATTTCTGATGAACGAAAGTTAAGAAAAGTGAACTTTATTTCACTTTCAGTGAACGAACCCTCGAAATAGCGAATATCATCCTCCAGGTCATTATCTTGCCTGGATTCTGATCCGTCTTATTTTGCTCTTTCCCTGTATTAAAGGCGCGACAGTCATTACATGGTTATTGCGTCATGCAGTGTTATCGAGCGGTTACAGCTATTTTTTTTTCCGAAGGTTCGTTATTCCGAATTTCATTTTCGGATCGACAAATTTTCGGAATAACGAACTTTCGGAATAACGACACAAAAATATGTTCGGATTAACGAACCCTTTTTCATTTTCGGATTAATGAACCACTAGGTATAGGGAATTTATGTGTTTCGGATTAACGAACCTTCGGAATAATGAACCTTCGGAATAGCGAACCTTCGGAATAACGAACAGCACCCTATCGAGCAACCCTGCCAGAGAATCTGCCCAGTTTGACAGAAGGTGCGTGTCGGAATCGCGCCATCATTTATCTATAGATTTCAACAACAAAAAAGAAGCATTTGACACGATCAGTCATACCATCCACACAGGAAAAAAAAAATACACGTTATGGTATACGAGGAACTGCAGTTGCAGCGGCTTTAAATTACCTCAAACAGATCGCAGGTATACTTTATTGTGTTACAGGGATGAAAATTGATAGTACGGATCCCATCTGCTGTTCTAACAGGATCAGTCCTGGGCACATCACTGTTTCTATACTAGCATGACAAGGCCTAACAAGCTCAACTGACAATTTCATTTTTATTTTTATTTTTATTTAGGCCATTTGTTGATGATTCTAACACCTGTCATACTTTCTTCAAAGGTAGAACAGAAATTGACATGGATGATACAATAAGCAATATAGGAATTATTGATATGGTGTATTGTCAATAGGTTAACTACAAATTTGAAAAAAAAAAGAAGAAAAGAATTGTATCCTGGACCAAGACAATCCGTTGTAGCTGAAGGTGTGTTAAATCCTTATAAGATAGTTATAGATAGTTCATGTCGCATCTTTCTTAGGAATTGAAATCGATGACACTCTTATGTGGAAAGACCGAATTCGTTAATCTGATAAATGCATCAGGCGTATAATTTGTTTGTTTTTTAAGTTACAGATTATGTGCCTATAGACATTTTCTAATTCTTTTGTGTAAATTCTTTCTACAATCACGTATCTAATGCTTTAATGGAATTCAAGTTCGAGGAAGTGGTAACAAAAGCCACCAAAATTGTATATTTCTGGCACAGAAAATGGCCATGAGAGCAATTACATTTACTCCATTATTGCATTCTAACAAGGTTTAGGTCATTGTTCACCAGTGTAGAAGTTTTGAATGTTTATAATCTTCATGAAATTGCAGTATTAACTTTGATATAAGATCTACACAAAGGGCATTTAATGGGATATTACGACATGATGAATCATATATACCTACAGAACCAGACGCACAAAACACTCCAAGACTCTAAGACTCTTTAAGATTAATGTGAAACAATTATAAACTCATAGTACACACTGAGATTCCTTTGCGGGAGTGAGCTATTGTAATCGTTTGCAGCAAAGTATAGCAGCTTCACGAGCAAGGTTCTCATTTCGTAAAAATCTAAGGTCTCATCTGTTAACAAAAATCGACAATAAAGTAAAAGTTTATCATGAACTGAATGTACAATTTTTATGCAACGTGTATGTTCTAGTTTTTTTTTTTCAATGTAGAAAATTATTGCAGAACCCTTCTCTTCTGTCATTTGTATTGAATTTTGGTTTTCCCTTTAACAACGATGTTCAGAAACAATCAAGGGAAATAGTATTATGTAAGTGTATTGGATGTATATGTAGGCCTATCTATCTACACATAAATCTTTGTATAATGTATTCACATTGTCATACTCACATGCTCATGCCAAAAAAAGGCATATCCTGCATGCATTCATATTTTCATGTAAACCTGTACTAATTATGTTTTGTTATTAATGAAAACAAACTCAAACACCGCTTGACGCATGCAGTGGGTGTTGCGTATTGCCGACTAGGACCAGTTAGGGTCGACTAGAGAGTTGTAGTCATCTAGGTCATGACGAGATTACAAATTCAGATAATTACAACGTATGGAAACGCCATGAACGACTGTGTAAGAATAAAATAGTTGTAGATTGAATACAAAAGGAGAAAAGGGCAAGTAATCATTCATAGAAAAGCAACATTAGCAGGAGGCATGAGACTGGTTAAACGTAAATTTTGATTACAGAAGAAATATCTGTGGTAACGTTATTGGAAAATACTAACAAGCTCTGTGGATTGGCCGAGCTCACGCAGCAAAGCTGTCCTATACATTGTCGCTAGAGGACGCCATTTCAGATGATAAATCAGTGCCGTATATTAAGAGAGTCTGGCCAACTCATAAATTGGACGCCATGTCGTTACCCAGCGTACAGTGCGCTTAAGGTTTTAGCGTGTGCGCTTGGGGGTTAGCGTTACGCGCAGGCGTCCCAAAGGCGCAAGGCACTGTGTTGCTTGACTTTTTGTTTTTCATAGAGAGAGAGGGAGAGACATAGAGAGAGAAAGGGTGTAGGTTGGGGGAGGGACATTCTTTCATTCCATTCATGTTGAACAAAGCCAACAATCGTCAATCATTTTTACACATTTAAATAGACCATTGTAGACACAAGCACCCAGGTGTAGGGAAGCTGTCTAAAGTACATAATTCTTGAATATAAATATGATAATTTTTTTTTTGCTGTAAAAATAAAAGAAGAATTCACAGTATGCCGTGTCATACACTTTCACTAGACTGTATGCTGTATTATATTTAGCAAGCTGTTCAGGGAACAAGAATATTGTACAACAAAATGATAAATAAATTTACAATTCTAGCAGTGCACAGGCAATAGACGAATTCCACAGTTATTACTGTTTTGCACGTAAATAACCATCAATTACCATCCTATTTATAGTACCATATAGTTATGTATGAAACAGACATGAAGGCTTACTATAGTATGTAATCCAAAAGGAATACGCCTATGTACAATGTACAACATGAAACGTCATCGGCAAGTGCGTATTAAGGTATGTAAACTGATCTCAAATTGCTTAGAAATAGTTTTTAAAAAGACCTGTAATTGAACGAAAGCACAAATACCTGGATATGATGATTAGGGATATCCTCAGTGACATCCGTACCAAATATAAATTATACGATCAGGACCATTTAATATATAGATATGAAATAAGTTAAAAAACAAATAAAATTGTCCAAATGGCTACCGGCATATATCTCAGCCATATTTCATTGTTCTCTTAGCAGGTGTACAGTATGTCCCCCCCCCCCCCCCCCCAAAAAAAAAAAAAAAAATACAATCAGATTTTCATAGAACAGTTTCATTACAAACGGTGTCCAAAAATGATTACGGAATGAAGGACAGACAGAAGGACGGACGGACGACCAAAACAAATGCCTCAGGCTACACTTCGTACGTTATGGCGGTGGCATGCAAATGTAAATAAAAACTTGGATAGTCTGAAAGACACCGTGAGGAATCCAAAGAAAACATATCATACAGTTTTCCCGTCGCACACTGATTTCTCACTTTTTGTTCCCTTCGTTTTGGCTCTGTCGGAAAGCGGTGCATCATTACACATGAGTCAGGTGGTTCAAGCAACACCATGCTGGGCGGGAATTTAGGCATGACAAATCTTCAGTTTTTCGCAGAAACATATCAAAATAACTTTAAAATAATATATTATATACCTCCTACTTCAATAAAGTAGACAACGGCAATGACAATTCATCATCCCCGCTGCACCGTGACTGATATTGGGGATTTCCCAAAGGCAAACAAAATTAGCGCGTAGCTGGGCGTAATGAACAATGGGCACTGCGTATGAGCTTTGCTCGCGCCCGCGTGATTGACTTTGGTAACGACATGGCGCCTGTAGGTCACGGGACCAGCTTTTGACCAATCACAGGCTTCAAAACACATAAGCCAAAAACCGAGTTGGCCAGACTCTCTTAATATACGGCACTGTGATAAATACTAAATTAGCAGACTGCGTGGAAAGTGTGTGTGTGTGTGGGGGGGGGGGGGGGGGGGGGGCAAGGGCTACGTATCAAACTGCTCTAACATTTCGACGCTGCACCACGCTCTGTGGAAGTGAATACAATCCAACGGGGACGAGAAGAGATCAGTGCACCGTTACATTAACAAACCTTAATTACATTATCGGAGTAACAAACCTTCGGCAATGTTCGAAATAGCGATCTGGTAACCAAGAAGACAGGGTTTTATAAAACGGGATGACTAAGGTACATGTATCAAAAAAAAGGAAGGAAAACAGCAATAACAAAGAAACAACCTATGAGAAAAAAGAGACACTAAGAAAAAAACTTTATAATAATCGCTTAATGTTGTTGCTGTTTTTTTGTGTGTTTTTTTTTAGCATGAGATAACAGAGAAAATCAATCATGATAGCAATAGTCCTGTAAGGCAATCACACGGAAAATATTATCGGAAAATTATAGGTTAATATCAAATGATAATATCAAATGTAAAGATGCGTGAGGTAAAAAAAAAAGTAAAGAAAAAAACAAACAAACAAACGTAAAAAACGCAGAAAATACCACTCAGCAAAGAAAGAAAGTTAACACTTTTTCGAGTTCATATTTTTCATAGAAGAATTTGATGAAAATCAATTTCATTATATATCATATTAAAGGTATAATTGGCTATCAACTAGTACGTCAATACAAAGGGAAACTTTACGAAACTAGGGAAACTTTATGAAAACTTATTGACTTTATTTTGACGGTTGACTCTCGGAGCCGTCTGTTGTAAAAACGCCCTCTACAGCCGCAGAAGAACACAGGGAGGGTTCTTTAGCTGCTGCCTGCAGCTGGGGATTTGACCAAGCCCTACGCAATTACAATGTACATGTAACAGTCACCAAGGAGTTTTAAGCTCCTTGCAGTCAGACATGTACATAATTCACTTTTAACGCAATTGCAAGAAAACACCTTCAAAAGCCACGTGAAATTCACTTTCGTTAGGATTCGGTCATCTATCAAATCAACTCTTCTGATTCAAAAGTTGTTTTAATTTTTCTCCACATTCTACACTTCTTGGTCCAGATAGCCTAGCTTCCTGTTTGTATTTATTTTCGTTTCACACATTTTGATCTGGACATGTGCATGTAGGCCCCTTTGTGTTGTGGGAAATAATTATCATAATGGTGATCATGATATTCAAGAAGAAACACAAACTAACTGACATCATTTCGAGCTCTCTAATGAAGTTTCATTATAATTAACCCATTCCATACTGAATTCTGAAATCCCCGTAGACTTAATACACAGGCTACCAGGTTCCCGCATGGAACGAGTTAACTTTATTGTGCCAGGAGTTCAAAAAGTGTGTACAATGCTATGCCCTATATAGCAGTGTGGTGTTTTCTTTGCCCATTCTTTGGCACTCGATTGACACAAAGTGTTAAAGAGTTAACCGGATGTATTTCTAAACACGATCAAGTCGGTATATAAATTTAAAAAACAAAAAAACAAAAAACAAAACGGGGAATATGCCAGTTGCTTATGTCGCAATTTTGACTTTGATATGAACTTTGTATTTGCGAAGGGCAGCAAATGATAAGTTTTATTAGTTATACGTTTTTTTGATAATCAATTCAGAGGCAACTTTGACCATGTTTCTACGCTGTGTGTTTTCCCCTCCTCCAAACTGATACAATCAATAACATGGTTTTAGGGTAAATACCTCACAATGAAACAAACATGCAAACAAACATAAACACACACACAACCACAACTGTGTAAAAACAAGAATCTTCTGTGTCTATGATTTTTTTTCTCCATTTTCCCAAATAGCAGACTTTGAGGCATTAGCACAAAAATGGGGAATTAAAATAAAAGGAAAAGGCGACAATACATTATTACCCGTGCTGTCTGCAACATAAATTGACATTATGTCCTATCAGTCATTGTGTAAGGGGAAATTAATCATATTCGTCTTAGATTTAAAATTGTTCGCATTATCATATCTATGAATGTAATACTGTTGTTTTTTTTCTACTTTGTAATCAGATACACGTGTTGTCATTTCCATGTTTGATTTCTGTGAAAATAGTAGGAGCAGAAATAAACTCAAACTGAAATCAAAATGAACTGACTTTGAACATTAAAAAGAAATAAAATCATATTTTGTTTGAGAAAGAGTGTGGTTTCTGTGACTTTACTTTCCGCTTGATGGATTGCAGAATCTGCAACATTTTGCACAGATGAAGATTTCTTTTGTAAGTCTGTTGGCTCAGAATGGCTCTATTGTTGATTTTGTGTCTGGCTCTTTACTTTAATTCCTAATTATTCCTGGCGTTTATCTAAATGATATTTTAGTAGTGCATCCATCGTGCACCATAATTGCATGATTGTGGGTGAGTTTACAGTCGTTTGGAAAAATTGAACTTTCGATTTTTTTGTTAACCTTCGATTTTGACAGACCTCCTTCCATTCTTTTATTTCAATGAAATGTCATTATTATTCCATATAATAAAAGAAAGAAAGAATGTAGTTATTTAGACAAGTTCTTTTTTTTTTATTACCTAGTATTTGCAAGAGGATTGTTGTTGTCTTGTCTTGATTATGCATTACTCATGGTCCTGCCATGCTCCAAACAGTACATCCTTCAACATTCGTGCTCTGTATAATATGAAAAGCAGAGGTTGATTTGCCTTGAGTTTTTAATCTAAACGCGGATTAAGAGAATGCTTTCTGGGCAGCTGAAAAGACAGATTAAGCTAAAGTGAATGTGTAACGAAGTGCCGTATATTTCTGTTTTGTTTGAATCTATTTTATGTATTGAAGACGATGTGAACATGGGGCGAAATTTTACCTTCAATGGCGTTGAGTGAAGGCTTCAGGCTTTTTTTTTCCCACTGAAGAATCCAAGTAGATCTTAAATGTTAAGATTGACTTAATGTTAAGATCGAATCATGATATGCTGCGTGAGTCTTCAATAGTGTTCGAACTTCAAAATAGAATCGAAAAATTTGAGACTTTTTCATACAGCCAGTGATATAGAATAAGATAAGTAACAACGGATTTTTTTTCTCCAAGTTTGGATAACAATCTAAAGTAGATTCTGAAAGGCTGATAAAACTGAACGTGGAAACCAGTGGTATAACCTAAGTCTATAAGTCAGTCTAAACTTTTATGATTGACTTAGATTTTTGGGGAAGCACTCCCGGTGTCCTCCAAAGACGTTTGTTGAATAAGAATTATTTCAATTGAGAAAAAAAAAAACAAAAACAAGAAAACTGACAGCGGGGTGGTGGGAAAAGTCCATTACTAGGAAAATGCCGTATACGAATAATATTACAACAGGCTACTCTTAAACATTCATATGATTTCAAACGTAGAACAGTGCACTATATGTGAAACAACACTTAGCTGTTACATCAATTGAAATTACGTGATAATTGCGCGCATTCTAAAAGGTTCAGGCTTGGATTACAAAATCCGCACAGTTGTGATAACCTCCATCAGCTTTCGCCAAGAGAGGTTACTTTAGTTGTATGTTGAGAGAAGATATGGATGATACTGGGAGAGTATCCTTCACCTGAAGAATGTATTCCTTAATATGAAGCACTATGACTTTTTATAGTCTAAATTGTATTACTAACCAATATGTGGGGTTTTTGTGGTTATTGTTTTTTTTCTTTGTCTTTGGTGTAAGTATGGTAGTTTTACGCACTAATTACGAAATGCCGATATATTGTAAGTTAAGGAGAGGATAACACACCTCTTCTTATAAACGGCGTTATTTTATAGCTGGATCTGCGTCTATGCTTATGGGGTATGTGTGTGGTGGTGATGGTGTTGGCGGTGTTGGTGGTGTGGTGGTGATGGTGGTGGTGGTGTAGCGGTGGTCGGATGGTGGTGATGATGGTGGTCGGATGGTGGTGATGATGGTGGTCGGATGGTGGTGGTGGTGGTGATCGGATGGTGGTGATGATGGTGGTCGGATGGTGGTGGTGGTGGTGGTCGGATGGTGGTGATGATGGTGGTCGGATGGTGGTGGTGGTGGTGGTCGGATGGTGGTGATGATGGTGGTCGGATGGTGGTGGTGGTGGTCGGATGGTGGTGGTGGTGGTCGGATGGTGTGGTGGTGGTGGTGGTGGTGGTGGTGGTATGTGTGTGTGTGTATGTGTGTGTGTGTGTGTTTGCGAGGTTTTTTTTTTCTCTGCGCTTCACAGAGCACGGTTTCTCCAAATAACGTTGATTTGTTGACTCTGAATTGTATTATGTTTATGATCTTCGTTGATTGGAAATAAACTATGATTGAATTGAATTGAATTGAATAGGAATATATGAAAAATGTGGATGCAAAATTAATTCCGATTTGAAAGCCTCAATTGCAAAATCTTTTTTTTTTGGGGGGGGGCGGGCGGGGGGGGGGGGGGCGGGCGGGGGGGGGGCTGATACAGTGTTTTCCTTTGACTACGAATCCGTCAGTTTGAAGCTGAACGAAACGAGGCATAAAGTACAGCCTATTGTGTCATTGGTATTAAGGGGTCTCTGTGACAAAATGAGGGGGGAAATTGTCAGATGTACATAGAACTATTTTTCTCTTGGTTTCGATTTCTCTATTCATCATCTCAACAGAGTTTTGATTTGTTCACGGGCACTTGCAAAATACAACTATAAAGAGAACTAAGGTAGGCCTATATACATAATAAGAAATACAAATGAATCGATTTGTCTCTATGTTCGCGTCCGCTTGTACAAGGATGATTGATTATGCCTAAGTCAAGTCAGTGAAATAACACTTCCGGATTTTTCTTCTTTCGTTCCTTCACGGAAGAACCCGAGTGGGAATCAAATCTTGTAGTTGTACAACCTGTCCAGCTTCCAGCACCAAATCAATCTCCTCGCTCACGTGGGCTCCGGAGGTATATCGATCCGTGTCCTTGTTACAACTTAAGGGGAACATGCCTCGATGAAAGGTCGTCATTCATTCCGATATTTTTTTTTTTCAGATTTGAATAGATGCATCAAACTGTGACGGGGAGACCTCATGGGGAAAAGGACACAAATATTATGTATAATTACCGCATTTTCCCCATTCCCACCCTTTATACCATTCTGTGTTTCCTCTTTCTTTATCTACCGCTATCTCCCCCTCATCCTCTCAGAGTCTGCCCCTCCCTCTTCCGCTTTCTATCTCGTTGGCGTTGTCATTTCCATTGATGTGGGGTATGGAAATAATGATAAACTCGTTGCTTCAGTCATGCCTGACTTGGCATAAATGCGTTAGGTAATAGGGGTGGAAAATCATCATCTGTTATTAGAATTGTTTTTCATTTTGTTCTCTAATTATAGATGGCAACACTTATACATAACTTAATCATTACCTCCTTCCCTTTTACCAGATGAAATCAAAACAAGGTTTTGAATTCTTTTAGCATGATGCAAATGCAAGTGAATAAGTGTATAACAGTCACTCTCGGTGTATAGACAGATTAGAAACCTGAAAAAAAACCTTTCTAATGGCACTCTTTTTATTGTGTCAATCGTCGTCCGTTCAATCCTTTGGAGGAGTTCGAAATGGTCTTACAAAAATGCAAGCTCGATAGCACAAAGAGATGGAAATATGTGACGAATGCGTGAGAATAGAGACGGGAATAATTATTGTTACGCAATTCGAAGAGTATTTGGGTTTTCTCCTCTTTTTGGTTAGGGGAAATAAGCATGTCCGCACCGTTATGTGAGACAATAAGTTACTAGAATACGGTAACACCTCCCTGCCTACACTAAGCTTCCTTTCATATCTGTTTCAACAAAGTTTATTTCTCCAAGAGAAGACCCCTCCCTCTCTCTCTCGCGCGCGCTCTCTCTCTCTCTCTCTCTCTCTCCATCTTTCCTCTCTCTCCCATCGTTTTCCATTTAAGAAGAAAATGAATAGGAGAAGATGAAAATTAAGAGGAAGAAAAAAAGGAAGAAGAGGAGGAGAAGGAAGAAGAAGAAGAAGAAGAAGGATGAGAAGAAGAAGAAGAAGAAGAAGAAGAAGAAGAAGATGAAGATGAGGAAAAGAAGAAGAAGAGGACAGAGGAGGAGGAGGAAGAAGAAGAGATGAAAAAGAGGAATAAGATGGAGGGGAAGAAGAAGAAAGAGAAGATGTGGAAAAGAAGAAAAAGAGGAAAAAAAAAGAAAAAGAGGAAAAGAAGAAGAAAAGAAGAAAAAAAACCTCCTCTTTAAATAAAAAGAAGAAGATAAAGGACGGTAATTTAGGTCAGCCGGTGGCGCGCCTGCCTCCAGGTCCAAAGGACCCGGGTTCGGTTCCCGAATCTGACTGAACGATGTTGCATGTAATCATACCGTCCCCTCTATACACAGCTGCACATGCATATAGGTAAAACAGTCTGTCCCTCAGATAGGACATATAATTGAAAACCCTTGTGTGAAAGATTCACTCAGGCACGTAAAAGATCCAGGGCTTGCATTCATTTATCGCAAAGGACAGGTTGCACAACCCGGTTAAATGGTCCAACTCACATGATGACGGTCCCCTGTATTGATTTCTCCTTTGTTGATAGATATAATATGCCTTAATATGTTATTTTGATTCATATAATTATGCCACTTCAGACTGAATGTTGTTACGCAAATGATTTTTCTTTGTATTGATTTGCATGTATCTGTATGATTTTGTTTTCATTTGCAATTGTATTCGGAGAAAGAAAATGCAGAAATAAACCAAACAAACAAACAAACAAACAAACATCTAACCTGGATCCCATTGTTAGAAGACCAGCTAACAGCGAGTCATCCAGTCCTACTCTAAGAAATGTCTAAGAACTATCTAGTCACCTTCTCAGATGGAAAATGAAATAAACTAGAGAAAAGTAAGAAAAAAAGAGGACTGAAAATGGCAACGCTTGAATTTACTTGCATTTTAAGTGCAATGACTATTGCGCTATCTAAATTTAAAAAAAGATAAATATATTGATATAGATATATATTCTTCCTATTCTACACTAATGCCTCAGCACGTTACCATGGTTACCATTTCAGGCAAACCCTTTACCAGTATTTTGTTTACAATGTGATTTATGTGCGTGGGTGTTATTATGTGTGTTTTTATTGTATATCACTAGAGAGAGAGAGAGAGAGAGAGAGAGGAAGAGGGAGAGAGAGAGAGAGAGAGAAAGAGAGAGAGAAAAAAAAGAGAGAACGAACTACAAAAGAACGACACCATGTCAGAGATAATGATAATAATAATAATCTTCTTTTTGACAAAGTGAAATTGCAGAATCAATCACGATTGATATTGACTATTGACTTGATCACCAAGAGTTTATTTTCTCTTGCTATTTACAAATTTCTCCCAAAATTGAAGTAAGAAAGATATATTAACCAATCAAGAACTTCTCATGATTGAATTAGTTCTGTAACCCTTTGCATACGCCGCACTAATTTCTTGTCCAATATGTGTGGGAAATATGCACATTTTGACTCATTGGAAGAGAAAGGGTTAATGAACTTTTAGAAAAAATGATAGACTTGGTTCTCGTTCTTAGATTAGGACTGAATATGTGTAGAAGCGGTGTGGCGTTCAGTACGTTTATTCGTTTGTTTGTTTGTTTGTTTGTTTGTTTACTTATTATTCAAAGCAACGAGCGAAATTCACTTTTTTTCTTTATTTTTTTTTTCTTATTTGTTCAGGAGCTTTTACAAACTTGCTTTTTAATATCACAAATGCTCCTTGCAAAAAGCTCCCGCGCTACGAGTGAAACGTAACATAGGAATACATGCTTGTTTAACAGAAACAATTAAGTTGAGAAAAAAATAGGATCAATATCGCTGTCATCCCCTGTCGTTCCCACTGTTCTCGCTCGCTGCACGCAAGGCAAGGAGCTGTTTCAGAAGCTCCTTGCTGCATGCACGACTGCATTATTTTCCCCATGCACCACATTTTTTTTTTCACAGCAAAGAAATGCCTGCGTAGTGGAATTCACGCTACAGCGATTTCCAATATAATAGTATTCCCATTCACACACACACACACACACACACACACACACACAAGGTAAGCGGGGGGGGGGGGGATTGGAGGAATAAAAGAGGGGCGGGAAAAACGGGGTTTTCCCTCATAGCTCTGTCCACTCAGCTCCTCCAGTGAATCTAATTGTTTCCCGTCCCTGGTTGAGCCATCTTTTTGTGGCGCCGTATAATGCGTATTATCCTTCCCGCCTTAAAAACGCCTCACCGATACTACAGTATAACGGTCACCTCTGACGTCAGAAAAGTGAAAGTTCTTTGTCAGTGGTTGCCTAGAGATGCTATTATTTTGATGTAAATTTAGTGTGATAAGGATTAAATAACTAGTAGTCAGAGAGCTGAATAAAGTTAAATCTGCCTTCAGGCCAATGACTCACACATGAGTCACCTTCTCTCAGAGGGCATAACCCCGTGCATATTAGGATTGAATAGTCCTTGAATGGTCTATCTTCCGGCGGGGTCTATGAGGCAATTACCCCCTGAAACAATTTTTACCCCAGACCCTTTCCTTGACCCTAACCCTTATCCTAAATCCTGGACCTAAACCTAACCCTAGCCCAAACTCTTACCCTAAGCCTAACCCTAAACCTAATCTTTACTCTAGCCTTATCAGTAACAAGTATTAAGCCGGGGTGGGGGTAATTACCCTGATACGCTTCCGGCGGGCCTTAATGAAAGAGGAAATATATTCCCCCCCCCCCCCCCCCGCCGAAAAAAAGAACAAATTTCAAAAGAAAGAGAAAAAATATTCGATCCCTACACAGAATGATACAAAAATGACAAAAAACGGATAAGAAATAAAACATAATATTTTAAAATTTCACACTTTTTTTTTTTTTTTGGTGGGGGGAAACATTTCTTTAACAGTCTTTATGCATATTCAATTGAGTGAGTTGATCATGTTATACCCTCACAATATTTCATGTATGTTACATTTATATGAAAATCGGAAAAATTGCTATTTTCATGTAATATAAGTAAAAGCATGTTCCCATACCAAGATTATCAGCGTTAACATTTTTTTTTTATTGTGTGTGGTCTAAAGATGTATTTTATATATACTTATGCAGCTGAGTTTTTAATTTCAGGGTTTTTTTGTCATTTCTGTATATGAAATGAAAAACAAATTGTGAGAGCATGACGTCGTCAATTTGCTGATTTGACTATTCATAAGAACTGGTCAAGAAATGTTCCCCCCCCCCCCAAAAAAAAAGTGAAATTTCAAAATGTCATATATCTTCCTTATTTCTTATCCGATTCTTGCCATTTTGAATCGTTCTGTAGGTGGTATTTTTTTTTCTCTTTCTTTCGAAGTTTATTCATTTTGGGGATGGATTTCCTCTTTTAACCCTGCTTCGTAGAGACTGAGGGGTATTGATGAGAATAAAAGTGATAGGACCAAAGTGTGTAATACCCTCTTGGTAAACGTCCAGCATCGTGGTTCTGGGCATATCTTGAGTCGTCTTGAATTTTCGCGTGCTTGAAACTGTAACGAGGAGGCACAATTCGCGATGGCAAAATGCACACGAAAGATTTGTTAATTCTTAATCCAGAATATAGAATACTTGGATTTGGTTGTTTGTTTTTTTCGGGGAGAGGGGAGAGGGGGAGTGTCTCAAAAGTCTTTTCGTTTTGCCAAGAGAAAAGCCGTCGGCCCCAATTCGCGACAAGTTATACGCTGCGAATGTTTCTGCTCTCGCTGTACAGTCAGCACTAACATACTGCTCCCGTAAGGTGAAAAAAAGACGGCAAAAGATGATTAAGGAAAGCGATGAAGATTAGATATCCCATCCTCTAATATACACCGTGCCAACCTCGAAAGACATGGGGAGAAGATGAAAATACACTGCAAAAAGTCCGGTGTTAAATATGAAACACCGAGCTGGTGTTAAATTTCCGGTGCTCATTCATGGTGTTAGATTAACATCTCCGGGTGTCATTTCAAAATCTAAAATTGTTTTTTGAATAGTTTTTTAGTTACTGCACTTCTTGTTAATTTTGAACTTCAACAAAACGATAAAGAATTTCCGATAAAGTACTTGATTTTTGAAAATATGTGTAAACAATTAATTTACACCACAGTAACATCAGTGTGGTCCCCTATTGAAGCTGGACGGGTGTTATACCATTGCAATTAACACCACCAATATCAAATCGACACCATGCGGTGTCATTTTTGAATTAACTCTAGCGCAGTGTAAAAAATATCACCAGCCACAGTGTCAAATTAACACCACGAAGTGCCAGGCGAACACTTTTTAACACCGTCAGAATACATTTTCAGCACCTGTGGGTGTGGTCCTCTATTGAAGTTTGATCGGTGTTAGATTTAACACCCATGGTGTTAAATCTAACACCGATGTTTTTACAGTGTATAGATTGGCAAGTGCTAACAAACATCCATCACTCCACAATGATCAATTATGGAAACCAGACGATACTTGAACTCGATCAGACGTGACAGTCTTTAGGTAATTTAGTGTATAGACATGAAATCAAGATATAGCGTCCGTGGTCGCATGTGATGTACAGGTTACTGGAATTAATATCTGATTCTTCCACAGACATGATTATCACCCCCAAGGACAACATTAACTTATTTCTTTGAGTAAGTGGCTACCGGCCGTGGCTGCCTTCCAGTCAGTGCTCTGTATTTTGTCTACATTCTCAGCTTTCATTGAATATAGTGTTTGCATTATTGTGTATCATCTGCATCGTTTTCTGTCGTCGAGTCTCCTGTTTGAAATGCTAATAACTCAGTGCAGTTCAGTTCAATACAGTTTTTTTTTCTATAGTTCGACTTAGAAAAGTAAGATCTCATGATTAGCATCCACAGTTGGGCTTACAATCTGAACGTTAGAAATGTGTTCTTGCGGATTATTCATTTTTTCAATGAATTCATTCACTTTGCAAAAACTAAGAAAGTTGCCTGCCTATGAGAGTATCAAACGGTGAGTTACCCAATGTGCAGCACCATATCATGTCAAACGGGTGTCCTTGGAAACCGGAAAGATTGGAAATCCCTTCCGTAACACTCGGAAGCCTATCATCAGTCATGCAGAAGAAACAATCCTCATTATTTTTCATTGGTTACTTCCGATGATTATGGGCTTCGAGTCATATTTTTTTTTTTGTTCTTCCAATTAATTATATAAAACATCTTGTCCCGTTTGTAATTGAATCTATGATTTTATTTCATTGCAGAAATATAATCAATCAATCAAACAAACAATCATAATAACTCATTAATACAAATTCGATTCAGACACAGGCAATATCCAACCCGAGTATAATCATATACGTCAATCATTAATTTTTCATCATGACTACTACTGAAACTTAGAATAAAAAATAGGTGCTTATTGTCATCAATAAAGAGCAACAATTACAGGCAATATCATTTTCAAAAGTTGCAAAGCCGGTGAAAGAATAGATATAAATGCATGATAAAAAAAAACTCTTATCATCTGACTCAGATAGATAGGCGAAAGTCGAAACTTCCTTATTGCGTCACTACTTTGAATAAGTGTCCATGCCGACACAAATAGCATCGCTTATCCTCCTTTTTTTTTTTTTTTTTTTTTTTTTTTTTTGGGGGGGGGGGGCTCTTAATTACTCATGGGGTAAAAGAAGATCCATCTCTGTTCGTAACAAATCTCCGGTATACCCCCATGTATTCCTCCCAAAAATAGAAGCGTTACTCCTATCGGATCAGGATTCCACAAACATGCCTTCTGCATTTTTTTTTCCGCATAATTACCCATTGGTTTAAATCGCCATTGAGGGCAGCAAACAGGGGACTACTGCCGCCATTCACCCTGTTGTCTGCCGGACGTGTGTTCATTCTTATTTCTATTTTTTTTTTTTGACAGTCAATTCCGGAAACGTCATTCATCAATATGTTTTCCTATAATGCAAGCGGATGGAAAGGATTCACTTTGCATGACAATAGGTGAATTAGACGAGGAGGTCTACGCTTACGACCAGATCTTACTTACCGCGCTGTCTCTCAGGATCGAATCCGCACGTGCGCCAAAAATGCAAATTTCGTCACTCCCGAATAATGCTGGACTTCCTACAGGCATGCACGTAAAAGAAGAGGAAAAAAAGGAGAGAAAATGAAACTGAGAAAGAAAAACAACACTTTGAGTATGCATTCACGCCTCATTATCCTCAGTAGCTTACGATCATGGTAAATCTGAGTTCTATAGAGCGTTGTTTATTGAATTTCGGTGGTTTGGATATTCGGCCTAGAATAGCCAGCTGCCACCTAGGGATTTCTTTATTGCGTAACTTTCTTTGTTGCATAATGACACAAGGGCGGTTTTGGGGGCTATAAGAGCTGTCAAATCGCAGTTTTTCGCACTCACCGCCCAGCCGTCGAGGATCATCCTTTTAGCCACATAAGGGGACATTATCATAACAGAGACATTTCTAAGACCTGCCTTTTCAGATAAGCTGTGACCAGTTCTGCCTCATCTACATCGAATCTCACTTCAATCGTCAACACGCTCCTCCTTCAGAGAGCCGAGAACATTTCAGTTTTTTCCCGCCAGCACTATATTATCGTCTGCTCCAAACGGTAACTTTCTGACGCATAACTATATATATATATATATATATATATATATATATATATATATATATATATATATATATTTCTTGCTTTTCCTATACACTTTAGCTTACCAAAAGAGGATCAATGATGGTAGGTCATACAAACATATTTTGAACTCTATCATGATAATCAGATAAGGGCATTTAAATTTTCTTGTCGGCGGTTGGATTATTCTCAGAATGCAAATCCAGAATATTTGAGAGAACAGAAGTGGAATAACATATATCACCACAGCCTGATTATTTCATTTTCCTCTTTTTATTTGCAAAAGTTATTTCTTTGTGTATTCATTTTCACATTTTAATTCCTTTGCTATGTTCATATGTGCTGAACATCTAGTAGGCCTAGCAATACTCAACGATTCGATTCCATGTCATGCACTTTATATTTGATGATCTTAAACAGTGAATTGGTTGAGATAAAAGCAAGTTTCGTTGAGCTCCCCTGTTTTCTTTGCCTGTCCGATCTATAGATGGCGTTTTCCAAGATGATGTCCTTTGCCGTGTATCTGCTGTATCTGTATCTGCTTGGCGTAATCCTAGTGAGCAGTGCCGAGTCGCAGCTTTCTGGCATAGTACAATGTAACGCTTCTTCAAGTCCAGTCCATGAGACTCTCAGTGTTGCCAGACGGGAGCTTTCCAACGACACCAACGCGGTGGCTCTTCTCGACTTCAATCTCAGCCTGAGCAGCTCCGACGCGTCTGACATGTCAACGGAGAGTACGACGTCGAGTGCGAATTCGTGCATCCAAGCTATCCCGCACCCCGAGCGAGACGGCCTGTGCCCGTGGGACCTCGTCCGCGACTACGATGCTTCGCGCATTCCGCAGGTCATTTGGAAGGCGCGCTGCACACTGCGCACCAGCGGGTCGCATCGCCACATGTGCGGTTGTGGGGGACGTAAGTGCGGTGAGATCTACTACAACATGACCGTTCTTGAGAGGGTCTCGTGTCTTGAAGACACAGGTTTGGTCAAGTACGTAGAAAAATCGCTTAGAGTGCCTGTAGCGTGTGCGTGCAATTCGATGATTCCCGTAACTCGTTCGTAAAAGAGCCTTAAAAAGACCAAAGATGTAGTCACAAGTTTGAAAGGTGTTTTTTATGTTGTGCACGATCTTGCGAATTTATATTCTAGTATGCATGGTGTTTAAACATGATATCCTTCATAGAAATACATTAATTCTTTGCAATCTGTCTCAAATTGATATAGGCCTAAGTCTTCTGAAGTGAAGAAGTTACTTTAATGCAGCATCCACTTATAAAGAGGAAATAGAGAGATTTCCTGAGCTTAGCAACTCTGAAATATTCGTTGTAGGGACACTGCCTCCCCCACCCTGCCCCCGCCCCCCCCCCCCCAAAAAAAAAAAAACCACAGCTTGCTGAACTGTAATGCTTGAGACAAGACAACGATTCTCCCTCGAAACAGAGTATTCTTTATCTACTCAGGGCAGCAGTGAAATACATGCGGAGACGATTCGCTAAAATATTTAAGTGCAATCGCTCCCATGTTTGCCAGCATTGAACATTAATTTTGTTCCCTTTACCAAGTTGAGCAAACATTGTCCTTATTGACTGATGTACTAAAATTAAAGAGCAGAGTGATTTTTTGTCTCCTTTGCGATATTTGCTGTAACAAATACCATTTAATTCAACGATGCCATTCTTTGTCGAAAGTAATTTTAAGTGTGTAATTGTATAGCACAAACTATCAGCCAGCCAATTATTATTACATCACACTACCAAACCCGAGCTGTTATGATAATTAGGGCCTATAGCCTAATATTTACCTCATCCACTCGTATCGTAGCCACAGGTTAGAGCACCATTTAGTTGTGGCGTCGACACTTTAAAAGACTGGAATGCTCAGGGAGTTAAACACGCACAAAACAAACTACCAGTGTAACAGAGATGTTGTATAATCAAAGTGTCAGACTCCTTTAAAAATGAGCATTTCTAGATAGTGAAGTAACCAACAATACTCTATTCTTCCGATTCCAAGAAATGGAATTCAACTTGAATTTGTCACCAATAGTTAAGACCATTATTATTTCGCTATACAGCTGCAAACGTGATCATAACTTTATACACCAGAATCCGACAAGTTTTCCAATAACACCTGTCATTAATTGGAGAAAAGTGATAAAACAAAAACGAGCAAAATGTCGAACGTTAATGATTTTTGATAATATTAAAATAGGCGTAGAAACACTTAAGCATACAATGATGTCTCAGGATATCTAAGAAACTAAGTAATTTCTGCCAACTGTCTTGAAGCTCAAATTGTGCAAACTTGAAACCGACAGTGTCCCTATCGAGTAACTTTGTGCAGTGTTATTCATTTCCATGTCTAAATGATCTTACAAAATTATTGCATTACGTAACTCTCCTCATGCTAACCACCATGTATGATTTTATTATGCATTATGTAAAATTCAGGTTTAAAGATAAAGCCGATTGAATGCATCTTGTAAAAAGTAGCTATATGCTATCAGTGATGTTATATTCAAAGTTCGTGTGCTGTTGGAATTCAACACTTGTGACTATAGTTTTTATCCGAGACAATCAAAATAATTTTCTTGGCTCGTATTACTCGTGTATAACCTACAATGATTGTGCCTATCAAAGAAATGAAAGCGTCTTTGCCTTGACGTGCGCGGTCACCGGAATCATGGGCAATTTTGATTCTCATTATGTCGTCATTATACAGATTTATGCAGAGCCCATTGAACGATATTTATTCTAGATATTTTGAGCATAGACTCATAGATTGGTATTTTTGTGTTTTGATTGAATTCAACATGATGTTTACTTCTTTGACAAGCTGATTGGCTTTTGTTTTACATTCATGTTTATATTCCTTTCATAAAGGATGAGGCATGAATACAGCTAGTCAGCAAATATGTGTATGTATAGAGTCATTGCTATCTATTTAAACGTATTTATTCAGAAGAGCAACAATATGATTGTGTATGACGTCTCTATTAACTTATTGTACATTTCAAGATGGTAACAATGATTTTATTTTTGTGAGCTGATGCGATATTTATTAGAGAGTGTATTATAACAAAGTGAATGAAATCGTATTCTGTAAAATGCATTATACTTCCTTGATACGAAGGAAAAACTGATATTAACCACGCACATGACTGGTTTCTCAATGAGAGGCCGAGTATTAGTAAGTGCCGCAATTAAGTAACTTTCATTTTTCGAAAGACTCAAAACATACCTCAAATATAATGTATTTTTATGTAACCATGTGGTCACGAGAGTGGCAAATGTTCTGTATTATGCATGGTCATGCAGTCGCAGGGGCGGATCCAGGGAGGACCGCAACCGGCGCACGCCCCCCCCCCCTTTATTTTTTGTTGAAACAAAAGAAATAAAAAGAAAAAAATGGGGGAGGGGTGCGTGCGCCCCCCCCCCCCTTTAATTTTGTAAACGCGCCCCCTCTTTACGGAATTCCTGGATCCGCCCCTGCAGTCGTATGGTCATACTTGCAATGCATGCATCCACGCTTGTCGTGATGCCTTGATTGAAGATGGGTTGGTGTTGGAGGTGGCGATCGGATGAGTATAACTCGATTGCCTGGTTATCAGGGGTTAATTAAAGATGCAGTATTTCCCATTCATGGGCATTTATAGTGTAAGACTATAAAATGTGCAGAATTTTGACCAGCGTGCAACGGATGTTTTTGATGTAACGATGAAAGATATAAGTTATCAATATTGATGTTTATATGCACGTAATGTCCATGTGCATTATAGTGTACTCACTGTGTGAGCTCCATTATCTGTATTTTATACTTGGAAATTTTGAAACACTGTATTATACACAGTGGCTGTATGAAGAAAAACAATAACAACAACAGCTCAGAAATATGCGTTTCTTCAATTTAGAGACTATTTCATAAGATCAAGCATGGTATTCAAGTTTTCATCCGTATTCCACTTACATGGTATTTTTTCTACGATAATATGCGTAGCGTATAGTCTATTTATTGACTCACAGTAATATTCATCTTCTATTGATTTCCCCTATAAGTCTTCCCCTATAAGAACCTTTGTAGAAGAAAATATCCCGCGTTCGTTTTTTTTTTTTCATGTAGACAAAACAATTTGTCGTTTTTGCGTCATATAGCTACTGAACTCTCGTATAGAGTCTTGGCGAATCTTATATTATTGCTATCTGATGTAAATGCCAGCTAATTGCATTTAGGGTGTTTATTCTGGTACTCCCGTATACTCAGTATAGTCATGAAATGTTTTTCCAAGTTGTAAGCGTTTTAAATTGTTCTTATATCTATACTTATTTTGTATAGAGATATCAACAAACCAATAAACGACATGATTCCTGAAAAGTGTGTGTGTGCTTTGTTTTTGTATTTTTATCTTGTTTCTTTTACTGAAGATATTTTCGAAATAATTATGTCATTATACGATGTCATCTAAAATGATGTTTGAAGAGAAACGATTTTGTGCACATGGTCCTCTTAACAGTCATTTGTCGCAGTTAGTGCTGCCTTCGACTCTGAGAAATCCCTCAATAAGACAACACAGAGCTTGAATGTATGTATGCTGTATTATAATGCTACCCCCAACACCCTGGCCCCATTTCATAAAACTTGTTATCAATAAAAATGTTACGATAGTTGTTATAAACTACTGAAATCCTTGCATCTCATCGGCTGAGAGCAAATTTGCCATAGAACTGTGGCAGTTGTTACTGATGACAAATTTTATGAAACAGCTCCCCCTCCAACTTGGTGATTTTTGTCACGATAACGACCCTAAATTGACCATTTATAATTAATGAATTGATAAATAATCAATTAATGAAAAACAAATTATGAGAGCATGACATCGTCAATTAGCTGATTTGAATATTCATAAGAACTGGTCAAGAAATTCCCCCCCCCCCCAAAAAAAAAAAAAAATGTGAAATTTCAAAATGTCATAAATTATATCTTCCTTATGTCTTATCCTATTCTTGCCATTTTGTATCGTTCTGTAGGTGACATGTTTTTTCTCTTTTTTTTGAATTTTATTTACTTTTGGAGTGGATTTCCTCTTTTAACCCTGCTTCGTAGAGACTGAGGGGTATTGATGAGATAGGACCAAAGTGTGTAATACCCTCTCGGTAAACGTCCAGCATCGTGGTTCTGGGCATATCTTGAGTCGTCTTGAATTTTCGCGTGCTTGAAACTGTAGCGAGGAGGCACAATTCGCGATGGCAAAATGCACACGAAAGATTTGTTTATTCTTAATCCAGAATATAGAATACTTGGATTTGGTTGTTGTGTTTTTTTTCGGGCAGAGGGGAGAGGGGGTGTGTCGCAAAAGTCTTTTTCGTTTTGCCAAGAGAAAAGCCGTCGGCCCCAATTCGCGACAAGTTCTACGCCGCGAATGTTTCTGCTCTCGCTGTACAGTCAGCACTAACATACTGCTCCCGTAAGGTGAAAAAAAAAACTTGTAAGACGGCAAAAGATGATTAAGGAAAGCGATGAAGATTAGATATCCCATCCTCTAATATACACCGTGCCAACCTCGAAAGACATGGGGAGAAGATGAAAATACACTGCAAAAAGTCCGGTGTTAAATAGGGAACACCGAGCTGGTGTTAAATTTCCGGTGCTCATTCATGGTGTTAGATTAACACCTCCTGGTGTCATTTCAAAATTTAAAATTGTTTTTTGAATAGTTCTTTAGTTACTGCACTTCTTGTTAATTTTGAACTTCAACAAAACGATAAAGAATTTTCCGATAAAGTACTTGATTTTTGAAAATATGTGTAAACAAATGAAGAGTTTGTTTGCAAAAACCGATAAGTCCATATTTGCCAAATGGAGATATTTGCGATTAAAGGTCAAGAAAAATAAGGAGAATAATAAGAAAATTTTTGCTTCTTTTGATCATAACTTCAAAAATATACCTTTATATGTAGTGACCAATATATCATTCAAAAGTTATTATTTTGTACTTTATGACAAAGACCGTACTTCAAAATCTTCAAAAATGGACTTATCGGTTTTTGCGAACAAACTCTTCAAATTTACACCACAGTAACACCAGTGTGGTCCCCTATTGAAGCTGGACGGGTGTTATACCATTGCAATTAACATCACCAATATCAAATCAACACCATGCGGTGTCATTATTGAATTAACTCTAGCGCAGTGTCAAAAATATCACCAGCCACAGTGTCAAATTAACACCACGAAGTGCCAGGCGAACACTTTTTAACACCGTCAGAATACATTTTCAGCACCTGTGGGTGTGGTCCTCTATTGAAGTTTGATCGGTGTTAGATTTAACACCCATGGTGTTAAATCTAACACCGATGTTTTTACAGTGTATAGATTGGCAAGTGCTAACAAACATCCATCACTCCACAATGATCAATTATGGAAACCAGACGATACTTGAACTCGATCAGACGTGACAGTCTTTAGGTAATTTAGTGTATAGACATGAAATCAAGATATAGCGTCCGTGGTCGCATGTGATGTACAGGTTACTGGAATTAATATCTGATTCTTCCACAGACATGATTATCACCCCCAAGGACAACATTAACTTATTTCTTTGAGTAAGTGGCTACCGGCCGTGGCTGCCTTCCAGTCAGTGCTCTGTATTTTGTCTACATTCTCAGCTTTCATTGAATATAGTGTTTGCATTATTGTGTATCATCTGCATCGTTTTCTGTCGGCGAGTCTCCAGTTGGGCTTACAATCTGAACGTTAGAAATGTGTTCTTGCGGATTATTCATTTTTTCAATGAATTCATTCACTTTGCAAAAACTAAGAAAGTTGCCTGCCTATGAGAGTATCAAACGGTGAGTTACCCAATGTGCAACACCATATCATGTCAAACGGGTGTCCTTGGAAACCGGAAAGATTGGAAATCCCTTCCGTAACACTCGGAAGCCCATCATCAGTCATGCAGAAGGAACAATCCTCATTATTTTTCATCGGTTACTTCCGATGATTATGGGCTTCGAGTCATTTTTTTTTTGTTCTTCCAATTAATTATGTAAAACATCTTGTCCCGTTTGTAATTGAATCTATGATTTTTTTCATTGCAGAAATATAATCAATCAATCAAACAAACAATCATATGAACATATTATAGTAACTCATTAATACAAATTCGATTCAGACACAGGCAATATCCAACCCGAGTATAATCATATACGTCAATCATTAATTTTTCATCATGACTACTACTGAAACTCAGAATGAAAAATAGGTGCTTATTATCATCAATAAAGAGCAACAATTACAGGCAATATCATTCTCAAAAGTTGCAAAGCTGGTGAAAGAATAGAAAAGAAAAGTATAAATGCATGATAACAGAAAAACTCTTATTATCTGACTCAGATAGAAAGGAGAAAGTCGAAACTTCCTTATTGCGTCACTACTTTGAATACGTGTCCATGCCGACACAATTAGCATCGCTTATCCTCTTTTTTTTTCTTTTTTTTTTTTGGGGGGGGGGGGGGCTCTTAATGCACTCATGGGATAAAAGAAGATCAATCTCTGTTCATAAAAAAAATCTCCGGTATACCCCCATGTATTTCTCCCAAAAATGGAAGCGTTACTCCTATCGGATCAGGATTCCACAAGCATGCCTTCTGCATTTTTTTTTTCGCATAATTACCCATTGGTTTAAATCGCCATTGAGGGCAGCAAACAGGGGACTACTGCCGCCATTCACCCTGTTGTCTGCCGGACGTGTGTTCATTCTTATTTCTATTTTTTTTTTTTTTTTTTTGACAGTCAATTCCGGAAACGTCATTCATCAATATGTTTTCCTATAATGCAAGCGGATGGGAAGGATTCACTTTGCATGACAATAGGTGAATTAGACGAGGAGGTCTACGCTTACGACCAGATCTTACTTACCGCGCTGTCTCTCAGGATCGAATCCGCACGTGCGCCAAAAATGCAAATTTCGTCACTCCCGAATAATGCTGGACTTCCTACAGGCTTGCACGTAAAAGAAGAGGGAAAAAAAAGGAGAGAAAATGAAACTGAGAAAGAAAAACAACACTTTGAGTATGCATTCACGCCTCATTATCCCCAGTAGCTTACGATCACTGTAAATCTGAGTTCTATTGAGCGTTGTTTATTGAATTTCGGTGGTTTGGATATTCGGCCTAGAATAGCCAGCTGCCATCTAGGGATTTCTTTATTGCGTAACTTTCTTTGTTGCATAATGACACAAGGGCTGTTTTGGGGGCTATAAGAGCTGTCAAATCGCAAGGTTTTCGCACTCACCGCCCAGCCGTCGAGGATCATACTTTTAGCCACATAAGGGGACATTATCATAACAGAGACATTTCTAAGACCTGCCTTTTCAGATAAGCTGTGACCAGTTCTGCCTCATCTACATCGAATCTCACTTCAATCGTCAACACGCTCCTCCTTCAGAGAGCCGAGAACATTTCAGTTTTTTCCCGCCAGCACTATATTATCGTCTGCTCCAAACGGTAACTTTCTGACGCATAACTATATATATATATATATATATATATATATATATATATATATATATATATATTTCTTGCTTTTCCTATACACTTTAGCTTACCAAAAGAGGATCAATGATGGTAGGTCATACAAACATATTTTGAACTCTATCATGATAATCAGATAAGGGCATTTAAATTTTCTTGTCGGCTGTTGGATTATTCTCAGAACGCAAATCCAGAATATTTGAGAGAACAGAAGTGGAATAACATATATCACCACAGCCTGATTATTTCATTTTCCTCTTTTCATTTGCAAAAGTTATTTCTTTGTGTATTCATTTTCACACTTTAATTCCTTTGCTATGTTCATATGTGCTGAACATCTATAGGCCTAGCAATACCCAATGATTCGATTCCATGTCATGCACTTTATATTTGATGATCTTAAACAGTGAATTGGTTGAGATAAAAGCAAGTTTCGTTGAGCTCCTCTGTTTTCTCTGCCTGTCCGATCTATAGATGGCGTTTTCCAAGATGATGTCCTTTGCCGTATATCTGCTGTATATGTATCTGCTTGGCGTAATCCTAGTGAGCAGTGCCGAGTCGCAGCTTTCTGGCATAGTACAATGCAACGCTTCTTCAAGTCCAGTCCATGAGACTCTCAGTGTTGCCAGACGGGAGCTTTCCAACGACACCAACACGGTGGCCCTTCTCGACTTCAATCTCAGCCTGAGCAGCTCCGACGCGTCTGACATGTCAACGGAGAGTACGACGTCGAGTGCGAATTCGTGCATCCAAGCTATCCCGCACCCCGAGCGAGACGGCCTGTGCCCGTGGGACCTCGTCCGCGACTACGATGCTTCGCGCATTCCGCAGGTCATCTGGAAGGCGCGCTGCACACTGCGCACCAGCGGGTCGCATCACCACATGTGCGGTTGTGGGGGACGTAAGTGCGGTGAGATCTACTACAACATGACCGTTCTTGAGAGGGTCTCGTGTCTTGAAGACACGGGTTTGGTCAAGTACGTAGAAAAATCGCTCAGAGTGCCTGTAGCGTGTGCGTGCAATTCGATGATTCCCGTAACTCGTTCGTAAAAGAGCCTCAAAAAGACCAAAGATGTAGTCACAAGTTTGAAAGGTGTTTTTTATGTTGTGCACGATCTTGCGAGTTTATATTCTAGTATGCATGGTGTTTAAACATGATATCCTTCATAGAAATACATTAATTCTTTGCAATCTGTCTCAAATTGATATAGGCCTAAGTCTTCTGAAGTGAAGAAGTTACTTTAATGCAGCATCCACTTATAAAGAGGAAATAGAGAGATTTCCTGAGCTTAGCAACTCTGAAATATTCGTTGTAGGGACACTGCCTCCCCCACCCCGCCCCCCCCCCCCCCCCCACAAAAAAAAAAAAACCACACACACAGCTTGCTGAACTGTAATGCTTGAGACAAGACAACGATTCTCCCTCGAAACAGAGTATTCTTTATCTACTCAGGGCAGCAGTGAAATACATGCGGAGACGATTCGCTAAAATATTTAAGTGCAATCGCTCCCATGTTTGCCAGCATTGAACATTAATTTTGTTCCCTTTACCAAGTTGAGCAAACATTGTCCTTATTGACTGATGTACTAAAATTAAAGAGCAGAGTGATTTTTTGTCTCCTTTGCGATATTTGCTGTAGCAATTTTACTCAACGATGCCATTCTTTGTCGAAAGTAATTTTAAGTGTGGAATTGTATAGCACAAACTATCAGCCAGCCAATTATCATTATTACATCACAATATCAAACCCGAGCTGTTATGATAATTAGGGCCTACAGCCTAATATTTACCTCATCCACTCGTATCGTAGCCACAGGTTAGAGCACCATTTAGTTATGGCGTCGACGCTTTAAAAGACTGGAATGCTCAGGGAGTTAAACACGCACAAAACAGACTATCAGTGTATAGCAGAGTTGTTGTATAATCAAAGTGTCAGACTCCTTTAAAAAATGAGCATTTCTAGATAGTGAAGTAACCAACAATACTCTATTCTTCCGATTCCAAGAAATAAAATTCAACTTGAATTTGTCACCAATAGTTAAGACCATTATTATTTCGCTATACAGCTGCAAACGTGATCATAACTTTATACACCAGAATCCGACAAGTTTTCCAATAACACCTGTCATTAATTGGAGAAAAGTGATAAAACAAAAACGAGCAAAATGTCGAACGTTACTGATTTTTGATAATATTAAAATAGGCGTAGAAACACTTAAGCATACAATGATGTCTCAGGATATCTAAGAAACTAAGTAATTTCTGCCAACTGTCTTGAAGCTCAAATTGTGCAAACTTGAAACCGGCAGTGTCCCTATCGAGTAACTTTGTGCAGTGTTATTCATTTCCATGTCTAAATGATCTTACAAAATTATTGCATTACGTAACTCTCCTCATGCTAACCACCGTGTATGATTTTATTATGCATTATGTAAAATTCAGGTTTAAAGATAAAGCCGATTGAATGCATCTTGTGAAAAGTAGCTATATGCTATCATGTTATATTCAAAGTTCGTGTGCTGTTGGAATTCAACACTTGTGACTATAGTTTTTATCCGAGACAATCAAAATGATTTTCTTGGCTCGTATTACTCGTGTATAACCTACAATGATTGTGCCTATCAAAGAAATGAAAGCGTCTTTGCCTTGATGTGCGCGGTCACCGGAATCATGGGCAATTTTGATTCTCATTATGTCGTCATTATACAGATTTATGCAGAGCCCATTGAACGATATTTATTCTAGATATTTTGAGCATAGACTCATAGATTGGTATTTTTGTGTTTTGATTGAATTCAACATGATGTTTACTTCTTTGACAAGCTGATTGGCTTTTGTTTTACATTCATGTTTATATTCCTTTCATAAAGGGTGAGGCATGAATACAGCTAGTCAGCAAATATGTGTATGTATAGAGTCATTGCTATCTATTTAAACGTATTTATTCAGAAGAGCAACAATATGATTGTGTATGACGTCTCTATTAACTTATTGTACATTTCAAGATGGTAACAATGATTTTATTTTTGTGAGCTGATGCGATATTTATTAGAGAGTGTATTATAACAAAGTGAATGAAATCGTATTCTGTAAAATGCATTATACTTCCTTGATACGAAGGAAAAACTGATATTAACCACGCACATGACCGGTTTCTCAATTGAGAGGCCGAGTATTAGTAAGTGCCGCAATTAAGTAACTTTCATTTTTCGAAAGACTCAAAACATACCTCAAATATAATGTATTTTTATGTAACCATGTGGTCACGAGAGTGGCAAATGTTCTGTATTATGCATGGTCATGCAGTCGCAGGGGCGGATCCAGGGAGGACCGCAACCGGCGCACGCCCCCCCCCCCCTTTATTTTTTTTTTTGAAACAAAAGAAATAAAAAGAAAAAAATGGGGGGAGGGGTGCGTGCGCCCCCCCCCTTTAATTTTGTAAACGCGCCCCCTCTTTACGGAATTCCTGGATCCGCCCCTGCAGTCGTATGGTCATACTTGCAATGCATGCATCCACACTTGTCGTGATGCCTTGATTGAAGATGGGTTGGTGTTGGAGGTGGCGATCGGATGAGTATAACTCGATTGCCTGGTTATCAGGGGTTAATTAAAGATGCAGTATTTCCCATTCATGGGCATTTATAGTGTCAGACTATGTGCAGAATTTTGACCAGCGTGCAACGGATGTTTTTGATGTAACGATGAAAGATATAAGTTATCAATATTGATGTTTATATGCACGTAATGTCCATGTGCATTATAGTGTACTCACTATGTGAGCTCCATTATCTGTATTTTATACTTGGAAATTTTGAAACACTGTATTATACACAGTGGCTGTATGAAGAAAAACAATAACAACAACAGCACAGAAATATGCGTTTCTTCAATTTAGAGACTATTTCATAAGATCAAGCATGGTATTCAAGTTTTCATCCGTATTCCACTTACATGGTATTTTTTCTAAGATAATATGCGTAGCGTATAGTCTATTTATTGACTCACAGTAATATTCATCTTCTATTGATTTCCCCTATAAGTCTTCCCCTATAAGAACCTTTGTAGAAGAAAATATCCCGCGTTCGTTTTTTTTTTTTTTCATGTAGACAAAACAATTTGTCGTTTTTGCGTCATATAGCTACTGAACTGTCGTATAGAGTCTTGGCGAATCTTATATTATTGCTATCTGATGTAAATGCCTCTAAGTACCAGCTAATTGCACTTAGGGTGTTTATTCTGGTACTCCCGTATACTCAGTATAGTCATGAATTTTTTTTCCAAGTTGTAAGCGTTTTAAATTGTTCTTATATCTATACTTATTTTGTGTAGAGATATCAACAAACCAATAAACGACATGATTCCTGAAAAGTGTGTGTGTGCTTTGTTTTTGTATTTTTTATCTTGTTTCTTTTACTGAAGATATTTTCGAAATAATTATGTCATTATACCATGTCATCTAAAATGGTGTTTGAAGAGAAACGATTTTGTGCACATGGTCCTCTTAACAGTCATTTGTCGCAGTTAGTGCTGCCTTCGACTCTGAGAAATCCCTCAAGACAGCACAGAGCTTGAATGTATGTATGCTGTATTATATGCTACCCCCAACACCTTGGCCCCATTTTTCATAAAACTTGTTATCAATAACAATGTTATACGATAGTTGTTATAAACTACTGAAGTCCTTGCATCTCATCGGCTGAGAGCAAATTTGTCATAGAAATGTGGCAGTTGTTACTGATGACAAGTTTTATGAAACAGCTCCCTTCCTCCGACCTTGTGATTTTTGTCATGATAACGATCTTAAATTGACCATTTATAATCATGTTCGTTTATTCAGTAGTTTTTTTTTTTTTTTATACACACTAACATCGACGTAGGCCCATCTTCATCGTACAAAGATATCCTAACAATGAAATGAAATAGGGCCCATGCATAATGACAAAACGTGGTCCTGTCACTGGCCATCATAGACTATAATACAGATCATGTCACTTAAATCAAGCTGAAAAGGATGTCATCAACTTATAGTGACAAAGCATAAGGCAATCAAGGAAGAGGAGAATAAAAGAGCACGTGGTGATGATGATGATGATGATGATGATGATCCACAGCATTTGTATACATGGATAGCGCCATATATCCTGCCAAGGAATTCTTCTTATTCTTATTCTTCTTCTTCTTCTTCTTCCTCCTCCTCCTCCTCCCTCTCCTCCTCCTCCTCCTCCTCTTCCTCTTTTCTTATCGCTTCCTTATTATATTCCTTCACTCGGCCGGCGCCACGTTTTTAAAAGTGTGTGTGTGTGTGTATGTGTGGGGGGGGGGGGGTAGTTTATATTTCTGGCGCCACTTCCGGTTTTCATCTGCTAACAAATGAAAACAAAAAAAAAACAAAAAAAAAACAAAAAGAAAAAAGGCCTTACCTGCGCTCATACTTCAAGGTTTTATCGGCAAGCAAAAAAAAAAAAAAAAAAAACTGAAGATGAAGAAGAAAAAAAAAGACCATCGCTCTGGTACAACTTGCATTTGGCAACTTCTGGGGTAAAAATAAAAAAGAGAAAAAAAAATGTGTGTGTGTCGGGGGGGGGGGAGGGCAAAGTGGATACATCCTACGTATTCCTATGTCTTCTGCAGGGGGGGGGGGGGGGGGGAGTGGGGGCCGAGCCCCCGGTTCCCAGCGACAACGTGGTACAGTGTCCTGGGTGTAAGGTTGCTATTTCTCACCGCACGTACAAGGATTGGACTGCTGCAGAAAGACCACAGTTTACCTGTGTGTGAAATGTCACTGGAAATGAGGTTAGGAGCTCAACATGGCGACTTCCATGAGGCATCATGTGCGTAGAAGGGGCAAAGGGATTTCCAAAAAAGCGACGAAGATGAAAAGAGACAGCCGACAAGAATACAATCTTATTTCGGATAATAATTGGAAGCCCTATGAAATGGACTTTTCAGCATTTGCTGACGATGAGATGGGTGGATTTGTTGGAATGGAGGTGCTCACTGATTACGACCCAAGAATGTTGAAGAAAACAACGACTACACGAACGAGTGGGACTAAGGAAAGCAGTAGGGAGATGCAGGTAGGTACATAATGCAAGATTTATTTCTGATAGATCTACTGCTGGTACCAAGCATCACAAGATTGGCAAGAACGAGCAAAGTATTGATTGAGCAGAACATATTACAGTATAGAACTACCATTTTTAAAACATAATGGCCATACATGTATGCGATATGCTTCAGAGCTTAAAGGTTGCACTGCCCTTCATCAACAAGATGCAACCTCCTGCTGGGTCCCACATGCTGTAGAAAGGGACCAATGTTTTTACTTGCACAGACACTCTCGCTTTTCACATACATAAGAGAGACACACACAACCTTGTCACTTTGGCACCTCCACTGGCACATGACACGATTTGCATCCCGGTATAGCTTCCTTGGAGCTGCGAATGGGATTACTGCAACAAGCTATGCCGTGCAGTGCAGTGCACGCAATGCAGTGCCAGTGCTAACGACAAATAACGTTAGTGCCCCACCAGTGCCAGAGACAGAGTGGTGTACTGTGGAAAACATTTAAGTTTAATTTACAGCCAATAAATTTTAGAGCAATAAATTTTAATTATTTTTACAGTCATTCCACCACTACCACTTACCAGCATGGCGGCAGGACCAATTACAGGAGGTGTAGCTGTAGGGGATCATGGGAATTAAATTGGGGCTACTTCACTTGTACGGCGAAAATCTAACGTTAATCCACTACCTAACTTAATAAGTTATACATAGCCCAGTCGCCGTAAAACGTGCATGGCGTCTGGTCGGCCTAATCCTACCTGTTGTTATACTTGTGTCTCCTTACTGACGGGCAAAGTACGGGTAGATATCTAGATCTTGACCGAAAGATCAGTCTGTATCTGGTCGTCGGGGATATGTTCCGCGGAGACCGACTGTGTCTGGCTTCACGGATCCCCTCGTCTAGAGCGATAACGTCAAAAAAACAAAAGACTTCTTCCAGACAGACGCAGACGGATCTCTCTGTCTAGGGTAGATCTAAATAAGAGTTCATCTCTAATTGAACACCTTGCAAAAGCGCTGAAATTAATCTCACTTATGAAATGATATCTTTGCTTTTAAATGGAGCACTGTGTTTTCCTTCTATTTTTTTCTCACTCCATTCTCATCATCTTTGTTGTATATGATGGCTCTAAAATCAATATCAAGGTTACAAATTACATGCTGTTGATCTTGGAGGACTTCAGACTGATTATCAATTGCAACAATACGACATGGTTGTACAACTGAATCTTAGTACACCAGGCCAGGACTTCGGATAATGGTTTTTCTCCTCACCTTTTAGCTCTCCTGAGCTGAAGGCTCAAGTGAGCTAATATTGTGATCGATCGCTCTTTGTCCGGCATCCGCCGTGCGTCCTGCGTAAACTTTAATTACATTTTCATCTTCTTCTAAAACCCCACAACCGATTTTCACCAAACGTGGCAGGTAGCATGCCTAGGGAGATGAGATCTCAATTTGTTCAAATGGGCACCATGGCCCTCCTGTGGGCCCCCAGGGGGTCCACCCCCCCCCCCCCCCCCCCCCCCCCGATTCAGGAATCTTCAAAAATCTTAGAATTTCTCTAGAATCAGAAGGGATAGAGCTAAACTATAAGTTAGTGCTGTACTATGAGTTAGTACATTGATGACTGTGTAGTATCAAGTTTGTTCATAGCAGAATCAGGGGTACCCCCTTGGCACCCAGGGGAGGGGGATGGGAGGGGTCCAAATGGGGGCCTGAATACATTTTCATCTTGAACTTCTTAAAAGCCCCATGATGAATTTTCACCAAACTTGACAGGTAGCATCCGTAGGGGGATTGGAACTTAATTCATTCAAATGGGCACCATGCCCCACCTGGGGCCTCAGGGGGGCCCACCCCCCCCCCCCCCCAAAAAAGAAAGGAATCTTTAAAAATGAAATCTTGGAAGCATTACCCACTAGATTCTTGACACCTGCTGAATTGCCTTGAATTAAAGTATGCCAACTCATACAATTTTGAACACTCAGTAATACCAGCTTTTAAGTTGTAAGTAACAACAAGATTTGTTAATCTTCTCCTTTAACACAATTCTCTGAGAACCTTATGGCCCCAAACAAGAATCATTGTCAATGCACATTGACAAAAAACAAACAAAAAAACAACAAAAAACGGACAGGTTGGATATCCACTTGTGAGAACGCAGTCGAGCATTACAATTTACAATCCTCTTTCCATTTTGAGTGTATGTGCCGTTGAATAATGTAAAATATTGATTGAACTTGAGTATGAATAAAGCCTGTGCTGGGCTGACAAACTCTTTTAATACAAGGGAACCTGAGTTGGGTCAGCGAAAGTCAAATTGAAGTAAGCTCAGCCTTGACTGCTGTTTACATCTTCATAATGAGTTTTACAGCAAAACAAGCACATTACTATGTTGGAAAAGGTACATATTGTACAACTTGTAAGTTAGACAATAATACACACACTTTTGATACACAGAAAGAAAAATAGATGGAAAAAAAACCTGTAATCCTTTGATCAACGTCATTTTTGAGGTCTGCATGAATTTACACAAACTACAGATCGAAGCACTCTGAGAGCACAGACCCCCACCAAGCAGCTCATTTCTACCACTGATCTTGTTCTTCCATAGACATGACAGATCAATGATTTCAACCCATACATCGTGTACGTTTCCATACTGAAAGTCGCCTGATTCCCCAATGTAGAAGCCTTTTGTTACCTCATCAACTTCCAGCCTCACCTTATAGCAGAAACTAGAGCACGCACTTCAGTGCGTGTATAATGTATGAAAACCTCAAAATGCGCAGCTGGGACTCCCAAGTTCACTTATCTTACCTGCCAAAATATAAAAAATCCTTCATAAAATCTACAAAAATTCCTGGATCACTACCCAAATTTAATAATCTACTTGTGTCATTTTCAACCTTTTACATGTACATTATGTAAGTTTCATCCAAATCCGTATACAGCTTTTTGAGTTATTTTGCACACAGATGAACCAACAAACAAACGCCAATGAAAGCATAACCTCCTCCCTTGGTGGAGGTTATAAAGATTAATTTACACTGTGAATGCAGACACTCTTGTCTACATTCTGGGAACCTGTCATACCATACCACGACCAGGTTACAGTTTACATTATGACACCACAGAAACCTGATGTACAAGGTTCCTGTAATGCATGAAACTTTGTGATTTTTGTGAGGAGGCAAGATTTTGCAAAAGTGAAATGCACACATTCATTGTTTGTTTGTTTTTACATACATACAATGCATTGATGGGAATTCACAGAAATCTCATGCCAGGAAAAAAGACCATCACCCCCAATTCATGAAAGTTTCTTGACATTTGTATATGTTTTTGGTTTGACAGTATACCACATTACCAGTTATTGCCTTATAAATGGTCTTTTGCCATGGTAGCCTTGGCATAACATGTGCTCGCCCATACTTGACGTACTTGTCATCAATGGCCCTTGACTGAAGCCCTGTTTTAACAGAGTCTTTCTATAAACCAGAGTTACCGCGACAACATCCGCGCAATTGTGTTTTGTTGTTTTTTTGCCCTGTCTGTTAAAATGGTCCCCACTAAATATTGCTCGGATGTTGTGGTACAAATTGTAGCTTTTGCCAAATTCCACCCTAGCCAGCTAAGTTAATTACCCCAACATTACTGTGACAACCCTTCTGTTAAAACGCTCTTGCGGTAACATTCCTTTGATACACTCAATACACATGCGCAGTAGTCCCGACAGAATGGCACATGGCTCGTCAATCATGTGCATGGATTGTACATACCCCCTTTTACCCATGAACGGGTAGGATGTAAAGGAAGCCTACACAGAGAAGGTTTTAGGTCTGTGTCTGTTTAAAAATGGCACCACCCCTTGCTCTCTCCTGCTTTTCTATTGCCTGAGGTAAGGAATTGTATTTTCTGGACATTGTCCTGATGTTGTCCTGATGTTGTCCTGACGTTGTCCTGACGCTGTCGAGGTATTAAAGATCTCTTAAAGGGGAAATCCAGTCCAAATGTGCATTGTAAGTTAGTCTGATAAGAAAGAGTGAAATATTACAAGTTCAACGGTATGATTTTGATTGAAATTAGATGAAAAATAAGGAAGTTATGACATACTGAAGTTTTGCTATTTTGGGGGGAAACGGTGCTTGAACAGTTAATATGAATACATGCAAATGGCAAAGGGAGCATGTCATCCTCTCACAACTTACCATAATAAAGTTTATGCATAAAATTTTGTAACTTCCAGTTTTTCATTCAAGCGCAATTATGCATAAGAGGCTCAAATCCTTGTATCTAAAAATTGATGACTATTATGAAGTTATTCAACCAGGAATAGCATCATGTTTCAGATTTCAATGACAGAAACCTTGAATTTTCATCATTTTTGTGTACACGATCAATGGAAAATTGTGAGGGTATGACACATCTCACTCATTTGCATATTCATATCCACTGTACAAGAACTGTTTTTGCAGAAATTAGCAAAACTTCAAAATGTCATTATTCCTTATTTTTCATCCAATTTCAGTCAAATTTTTACTGTTGATCTTGTAAGACTTTACTCTTTTTTTATCAGACTAACTTGTATTTGGACTGGATTTCCCCTTTAAAACAGGGCTTTCAAGGGATGTCTGTGCAGGTGGGTAGGTGCAGAGAGAATCATTTTTGTACTCCTCTTGCACGTTCAGTATCTGAATAAGATCAAATTGTACATACATTGCATATACATATATAATGCTATTAACCTGTATAATTGACGGTCTCATTTAGTACTAGGGTTACATGTATTCAAACTGAATGGTATTCAAATTTTGAAATTGAAAGAATTGTTTCAGCTGATCTTTAAAACACTGAGGCACTGATAGTTACATTGTAACTACAGTATGTCAACTCATTTCATTTCATTTATTCTGACATACATGTATTGTATGCCTGGGTTTCTTTATTTGATCTTCATTTTTCTTCTTTCTGTATTTATTTATTTGCAATTGATGTATTTTTTATCCATCTACATCTATATATCTATCTATCTATCTATCTATTCATATATCTGTCTGTCTGTCTGTCTATCTATCTATCCTATCTATCTATCTATCTAACTGTCAAACACTCTACATGATTCACACATTAGTTTTGCCATACTCTGCTCTTTGACAGACCAGCAAAGCAGAGAAGAAGATGAAACAGGGGAGCATCAAAAGTAAAACAGGCAATGTTGGAGGCAGCAGCAAGGCCATGAAGAGAGCTAGCCAAACTGCAGTGGATGCCCAGCAAGGGAGCAGAGGTGACCGACTACCGCACAGTCCAGCAGCTAGGGAGCAAATGACAGAGGTAGGGGAAGGGGGGAAAGATGAGGTGACTCCCTCAAAAACTCCTCACGACGTTCGTGGGATGAGGGATGGACGGAATAAGAAGAGAAGGTCTGGCGTCGACCATCTCCGGGAGCTCAGAAGGAAGAGGAGACGTGAAAGAAGTGGAGAGAGAGATGCGGCGAATGCTGAGCCGACTCCAACAGATGCGGTTGAAGGTACTGTAAAACGTGGAATGTTCACGTGCATTTCAATTTCGCAAATTTTGTGAGAGCCAAGATTCGTGAAATTAAAATGCACATAAAAGTTCTTGTCTGCACTATATGCATTGAATGTTAGAGGCAACTTCGCGAAAATTTCATGCCACGAAAAAGGCCATCGACTCCAAATTCGCAAAAATTTCATGCCACGAAAACGTTGTGTTTTACTGTACTTTTCTTCCAAGTAGATCAGAGTATGTACAGGATTATCCACTGTCATACATGTACACTGTAACTCACCCACTTTCATGTAATTGTACAGCTGGGGCTAAAGTGACGGGGTCAGTATTGCACAGTTTAATATTGCATTGCATGGAGCAGACTGGTATTTGATAAGGGTCAAGGGTCAATCCTCCTACAAATGAGAAGAAGTCCGGGCCAAATTGAGCCATGAATTTTGTTGTTAAATTTTCATCATTTTTCTGATTTTCCCTGTTTTTTAAAATTTCTGTTGCTTTGTTTTGTTTTGTTTAAGTGCCAAAAGTAAGTGAACAGGGAAATGGGAGACTGCCGTGTAGGAAGAATTGTATACATGTATGGCTAAGGCTGTGGCAGCCAGGTGTTTTGGATTGATAACCAGTCCAGTCGTCCTGCTTTCATGAAGCAAAAGAAGCAAGATTGAATGAATGAAACCTCGATGTGTCTGTGGCAGGGAAGTGTGCACTTTATCATTCAGAAGCTTATCGTAGCAGTCATTCATACTCATAGACAGCATCAATAATGTCAGTTTCGATTAGTCTGGTTTTGAACAGCACTCAATTGCATTTGCTTCAGAGATGACTGCTCTATTAAAGTTTTAAGTTTAGTTTAGTTTAGGAGAATCATTTGTGTCCATCCCACAGCATTTCTAACTAATGATTTGGCTCCTGAAGAAGAGTGTTGTATGGTATGAGGATACTAGGATACATTGTAAATTATAAACTATGTCAGTCTTACATGCATTGATACAGTAAAACCTTGTTACAAAGAGGTCAGATTGGATTATAAAAAATAAACGAAAAACAACAACAGCAACAACATAAAAAAACAACAACTCTGTAACAATGTGAATTTACAGGTGTCAGCTCGTTGCATTTGTGCATTTTTGTACCCAAATTAAATGACAAATCTGATGTAACAAGGTAAAGTAACGGTGTATTTACCGCACATTTGATAGGTCAAAGACCCCGTTTACAGTGCGGGGCTGGGCCGAGCCGCGGCCCAGCCCAGCCTCAATTGCAGGGCCGAGCCCCGCAATTTTGTCCGTTTACACTGCCGAGCTCGGCCACGCTTTTAATTCAAACCTTTCAATATTTTGTTATAGTGGCGCTCTGCTTGTAAACAAATGCAATTTGGTATAGTCTGGTTTTCAGACCCTTTGCCAACTGGATTCCATGGTGACGAAGTCGCCGTTCGGGCAAAGACCTTTGCTGAAGGAAAAATCCTTCGCAGGACAAAACCATTTTAAAGTATACACGTTTGTACTAGTTTTCGACGTTGAGGGGGTTGATATCCTGAATAGGGAAATAGTACGGGCAGAGGGTTTGGAAGCCAGACTAAAATTGGCCGGGCATTTGACCCAGTTTGCGTTTACACTGAGAATAGACCGGGCTCAGCTGCGGCTTGGCGGCGGGTGAGACCAACTCCAGAGCGTGGCCAAATGCGCGGCCAATTTTGGCCCCGCATTGGGCCTTTTGGGCGTTTACACTGAAATGAAGGCGGGCTTGCCCGCGGCTTGGCCGCGGCCGAGCCTCGCACTGTAAACGGGGTCTGAATTAAGGGTGCAGGTTATACACCATTACAGCCGGAATATCTACTGAATGTCTGAGTAAAGTACACTTGTATGCAGACATTGTTCAATGTTTGAAATGATTTCCTTTTGTTAGGCATTCTACTGCATAATACCTCCGTTCTTTTTGGCACCAAGATCAACACATTTTTTCCCCAAAACATATTACTCAATTCAACCAACATGTCTGTACATTGTATCTCCACTCATTGTGTGGCAGTATCCACGCTTGTCGGGGAATGTCATTATTTTTTTTCCCCCCGATGGCTGAAAGAAGGGGGTGTGGTTTTTAATACATCGAGGCAGTTAATACTCCATTATTTACATTTAATTGGCATGGTATTTAGGTCTTAAGCGTCCAATAAAGTTAACGAGGATCCCCTGCACAGTGGGAAGCGGAACCTTTGTAAAACTGCCTATTATCCTTTCATTCACTTTCCCCCCTTAAACCATGGCCTTGGGTAAGGGGTGAAGCAATTGCCCCGCAGCCAGGGATAATATGGTACATTCCCACATTGAGGCCATCTCATTGCAACATGGATTATAAGATTACGTAATGCCTATCCATTTGTAGTCCATTTCAGGATGTGTGAGCTAATTCCCAAAGAAGCCATGTCAGTGAAAGTGGAGATTTGTGAAATATTCAAAAGCAGAAATGCACTTGCAATAATGAATGATGAGTGTTTTATCCATACAGAATGAGGATAAATTATACGTATGATGTAACATCATCCAACAACATAAATAGCAAACTTGTAATCGACTTTAATAGAGTGAGGGAGATTGTGATATTCAAAAAGCTGTGGGGCCATTCACAATTTAAATTTAAGGCCGCAAATATTTCTTGCTTTTATAGCAACCCACAGAAGGCTAGTACAGAGACTCCAACCCCGAGTACCTTCTGATCTGGAGATTCTCCCGCCTGAAACTCCTAGCAAACGGGAGACTCCAACTTGACATGCTTGACGAGCGCAAAGTCCTGTGCGGTCTAGGGTTGTAGATGCTCTATTGCGCTATTTAAGGCTTATTTTTCAACATACAATGAAATTAAGGAAGAAATCATTTCAAGCGGGAGAAATTAAATCTCAAGCGGGAGAATGGGAGATTCTGCAAAAATTATCTTTCGGCAGGAGATCTCCCGTCGAAAGCGGGAGAGTTGGAGTCTCTGCTAGTACCAAGGATACATTGGTCACTGTTGAATCGGGAGGGGTCAGGAAGTTTTTGTGCAGTCACTGCAAGATGAGAAATCTACTAGAGTTTATGATGTCACACATGCATAGAATGATTTTCAAAAAATATAGAGAGATTTTCATGAAATTTAATTTTTTTCAATAAGCACATTAGTAATTCCTTTCACTTGTCACTGATGTAAGGTACAACTGTACAGCTGCATGTTAAGGGTTATATCGTCCCCCTGCCTTCTGAAAGAGGCAAGTCAGGCGTTCCTTTATCATGTGAGAAAGTTTAAAATGTGTTACATTTTCTTTTCATTCTACACATGTGACATCACAAGCTGTACATGTGTAATTAGTCAATTCTCATCAAGCAATGGCAGCACTGAAATTTCAGAAATTCTTAACGTTTGAACAGATTGTCTGATTTTCCTTAAACTTTCAGTGATGTATTCCATTACTATTGCTGCATTCTCCCAATTCACAAACAGGTATCATAAGAAGGTACAGTGTAAACCTGTCCTTTAAGCCAAGTCTGTGGCCACATACTGTAAAGGGAGTTGTAATGCATACATTCCAGGGTTTAACAAGCTAGATCATCCCCTGATCTGCCTATCTGTCAGTGTGATGAAAAATTAGTAGTCTCAGGGTGCTACATAAGCACTTGCCCTATTGCCAGGCCGATTGCACGGGGCAAGTAAAAATCAAAGTTGGGCAAGTGTTTTGGAGCAATGAGAAAAAATGCTTGCCCTAATTGGGCAAGCAAATATATTTTGCAGCACTTACAATGAAGAAGTCCCAATGCAGTCGAACACCAACACTTGATCGAACTATTAAGTTTGTTACTCCACACGTACATGTACATTGTGTTGTTTATAAATTCCATGATTGTGTTAATCAAGCCCTTGACTGTACAAGTGATTTTCAATCATTTTCTTATATCTTTGGACTTTTTTTCAGACAAGCAAAATTCATATTCAGACAAGTATTCTGCAGCAATTCGAAAATCTGCTTGCCCGACCAGGCAAGTGGTTAAAAAAGAACAGTCATGTTGCACCCTGAGTCTTTCTTGGCTGGTGATAATTTCAAGCGTACAAATTTCCCCAGTCTGAAATCCTATGACATTGACAAGAATAATTCAGAGCTCTAGAGCATTACTGACCTCCATGCATGAAATGAATTGTCAATCCAGTCTCGGATAGTTTACAGACATCTTTGTATTCATGCACATTCAGCGAAGTTTAGAGCATACAGGAGTGCAGCGCAGTTGTTCAAATTGTGGTTTATGTGATACGTACATGTATGCTGGGTGTCTTTGATCACAGATGGGACAGTTGATGGTCGAAGAGATGTCGCCATGTCTGAATGGGGTGCCCTCGCTGTCCCCACCCCGGTCCACCAGGCCCTCCAGACCATGGGGTTCGGGGGCCCCACCCCGATTCAAGCCGCATGCATCAATCCGGCCATCGAGGAGGGAAGGGATGTTGTTGGTGCGGCAGAGACGGTAAGATTTATGGACCAACTTCACGTCATGGACATTCATCGCTCATTAATTAATTAATGAACCTGTTGCTCTCAAAAGCATTTGAGCATACATGTACAATCCTGTTTTGATCTCATGATCACCGCAGACAGCGAGTCTGGATGAAAACAAGAGGGCGCTTTGAGAAATCTGAAGATGACATGCACAGGAGATAATCACTTTCCTGAATTAAGCAAAATGCGTACGTGCAGTTGTAGTGTAAAATTTTTGGGAAATCATTGCTCAAGCAATTTCATCTGTGAAATACACAAATTAGCTGCGTCACCACAATGTCTAAAGTTCTGAGTTTTATTTTGCACCATCTAATGATGGACTTACTCTAAAATGTTTTAAAATGACATTTAGCCCATTTCACTGTCAAACTCTTCACCTGCGCATAGGGGCACTCCCAGTATTTCTACTTTGATGAACATACCGTAAACTATCTTTTTTTGGTCTGATAAGACCAATAATCAATGGATATATCTGTTCGTATGAGGAATCCAAATTGAGCACAAAAAAAAAAAGAAAAAAAATTCTCTGGCAGTGTACCAGCTGTGCACCCAAAATGCGTGAACAGATTCACATGCATGAACAAATATTTTCACAATGCTCAGAGATGTCTGAAAAGTATTCATTATTGTTTCAAAAAGTATTAAATTTTGAGCATTTCAGCATTTGGATGTGAGTGTGTACTTTCAAATAGGGATGAGCTCTCAGGCTGTTAAATTCAAGATGAGATTGACACGTGACCTGAAGTTTATGACAAAAGCTGACATTTGGTTTAATACGAAGATATGATTAGTAACTTGATTTCATCTGAATAAAGAAGAAGAAAATGATGTCTTAATGACATGCTTCCCCAAACACAATACAATGTATAATGTATAATGTTGACTGCCACGACAAATGATCATGTTAATTTCCTTGTGCATTGGCGCATCAATTTTGACATAATTGACTTGGAAAATTGAGATGAAAGATTGGAGACTAAAGAAAAAAATTGTTGACAGTTACAATCATGGATGAAACACCATAGTCCATATTAAGAGATCTATATTGTCTTGGAAAATTTCAATGAAAGATTGAAGAATAACGAAAAGGGATTTTGACAATTATCACAATATTTAATGAAACACCATGACCATACCATACCAAATATAAATTGTGACAGAGATAGACATACATCCCTTCGACCAAGTCATCAATGATGCAATACAGGTTTACAGACTGTACTTGCATGAAGGTGAAATGATCACTTTTGCGTGTTCACCGTGTGCCTTTCAAAAAACATATAATGCCATTCAGTAGGATTTATGTCTCATACAAGGATGTATCTTTGATTTGATGCTGGTAATTTGGTAATAGATATCCACTTTTGAGCATGAAGGACATTAAGTCACAGAGATGACGTGCAGCCAACTATTTTTATGATATTAATATGCGTATTTGTCTCGAGGAAAGCAAAACCAGTAGCCCACGTGGAGTACCATTATGTGAGTTTTGAGAATCTGCAAGTAGGGGGACTAAAGGTACATCATATTCAAAAACACAAACAACATGCGGATATGGGCTACACTATACCTTAATATGATTCAATCAAAGCTCTACTGAAACCTTTTGAGTTCACACAGTATACCATAATGTATTATTAGACACAGCAAACCCCATGAACTGATTTTATGAACATTTAATGTTTTGTTTTGTTGTTTTTGTGCTGTTCACATACTATATATAAATTCGCAGACTCTCAGTTTTGATGACAACTACATCATTGTGACCTCATTTAATTTCCTCCCCCTCTTCTCACCCTCCCCACCCCCCCCCCCCAAAAAAAAATTGGCCAGCGGTGTCATAATTAATTCTTCAATTGCAGCTGATTGCATGCATGATCAACTCAGTGTCTCGAGAATGGTTGCAGTGATGATTTGCTGCAGATATGCATGACTGTGCATGAAGTGAGAGACGATAAACAAAAGAGCAGCGAGTTTCAGGTGCATTGTGCTCCACTATTAATCCCACCCACAGGGATTGCAGCAAAATTTTGTTAAGTGTAGAATTGCGTGCCTCAACAAATCCTTGCCGTCTTTATCCTCCCAACCCCCCATGCATTCACCCATTGTACTCGGCAGGTTTCGGGGAAGTTATTGCAAAGGCCATCATCCAGGTCCGCTCCAGTTACTCACCGACGTTTCTGTTTGCGTGTCAGAACCAAAGTTTTAGCGAATGATGTCATTTTCAATCTGCTGTTCAAACATAGTCCATGTCACATTTTTAAAAATAAATAACTTCTTTTGTTGATGTTGTTGTTGTTGCCTGTTTTTCACATGTGAATGCTTGTAATAAAAATAGATCATATTTCCCCGCATCCGTTTGGGTCTTGCAATTTTATAGAAGTGTTGAAGCCAAGTCCTGGTAGATGAGTAGCAGGCAAGTAGCAGTCGAGTGGGTTTTGGTTTTTAGATGTCGAGTTGAGGGCTTACATTGAGGTGGACAGAAGTCTTGACCTTATATATTTATGTCCTTTTTTTGATGAGAAATGGTTGAATTACCTCTCAAAGAATGATGTTGATTAAGTTCCCTCTGGTAGGAAAGGAAATGAAAACCAGGAGCTGGTTGGTAAATGTTTCTGAATACTTTCAGGTTGTACTTCAGATGTTATGATACAAGCTTGCTTTCCTTTGAGGGATGTCCACTCGTATTTCACAACATTACTTTGGGTCAGTAGTTCTCTCCCCGGAAGTATCTTTAGTGGCCGTCAGCATTTGCACTTCATATCCTTATGGAATTCAGCTATTGAGATATTATCACCTTGACATTAGATGAACTCCATTGATTATCACTGCATAACTTATTCTGGAGAAAAGATGAAATTGAATTTGCTTTAAATTCATTAAATATGCACAAAACAGAAAGATATTCATGAAAGTTTGCCAAATCAAGAAAGAGAAACAGGAACTTCAATCATTCAAAATGTGTTTGCTAATTGAATCAGTTGTCAGTCTAGCAGTTGCAATTGAAACAAGAATTACAATTGTATAGTTGGACATATGAACAATGAGGGGCTCAATGAATGAGAATTTTTGGCCGATCCATGTGAAACACCAGTAAGGAATAGCAAAAGTATTATAACAAAAATATACACTGTACTAGACCAAACCACAGGAATGGAATTTCTGAGACTAACATACCTGTAGGTCTAAAATGTTATCCCACACTTTGTTCAAATTTACTTTAATGGATGGAGAAAAGTTGGAAAAAAAAAGACAGGATTGCCCATAGAAGTTTCGTCAAAATCAACTGTGAAATTTATGGAAAAGTTATGGAATTTTAAAGTTCCATGTGTTTTCACCAAATTAGATAACAATGAATTCTTGAATTGGTTGTATGAACAATATTCAGGATTGATTTAATGTGCACATTGGAACTTTTGTAAAACAAGTGAATTGTCATTTGATTCATCTTTTATACCATTTACACCCTCTCCATCATTCCTTCATTCTGTTTCCAACAGGGCAGTGGGAAGACCCTTGCCTTTGGTATACCACTCATATATCACATTCTGAAGCAAAGGGCTGCATTGCCAAGCAACGAGAATGAACTCGGTTCATTGGAGGAGAAAGGAGAGCGGATGGCAGAGAGCATAGATGCCTTGGAGCCATCAGTGGATGATGAGTCTAGTGTCAGGACAGAAAGGCCAAGTGATGCGGGAGGTGATGTTTCCAAAGACACTGATGATGGTGATGATGATGATGATGATGATGGAGAAGAGGAGGAGGAGGAGGAGGAGGAGGAGGAAGATGGAGAGGAAGATGAGAGTCACATGCTGGGTACCGGCTGCGTGAACGTGATCGACAACATCGACGACGACGCCTGGAAGAAGGCAGGCCTTCCGTTGGCCGGGCCCCAACCGAGCGGGAGTGGCCAAGGGGGAAAGCTCTTTGGGCTGGTCCTCACCCCTACGAGAGAACTGGCTGTGCAGGTCAAGAATCATCTCGTTGCCGCGGCGATGAAAACTGACATCAAGGTGAGAGTTCTCACACTTTAGTGTAATGGAAAATACAGACACGTGTTCATACACACATAAAATCGGGTACAGTTTTATAAATACTTACATTCAGATTACACATCTGAATTGAATGGACTTTGAATTTGAATTTGAATTAGAGTTTGAATTTGAATTTGAATTTGAATTGATGTGGTTTGTTGACTGAAAGTAGCAGCCCAAAGGCTGTAATACATTCAGTTTATAATAGAGACATAAAATTACAACAAATAAGGAGTTGTTAACAATTCACAGACTGATGACAATATCTCTGATGATTGATAGAATTCTATTTAGAATTCTTCCAATCAAACCATTTCAAGTCTCTTCCTGGTAGTTCTTTGGAACCTCCCTTAGTTTGATGGGAGAATGTTAGCAGCCCTGGAAGAGAAAGAAGACAATGACTGCAACTCTCAAATTGTATGAATTTGTTGAATCCTACAGAAAATCAAAAGTTACAAGTCTTTACATTTGCAAATGGTTTCAATAAACATCGATATTAGTAGCATATATATGAAGAGTTTGTTCGCAAAAACAGATAAGTCCATGTTTGCCAAATGGAGATATTTGCGATTAAAGGTCAAGAAAAATAAAGAGAATAATAAGAAAATTTTTGCTTCTTTTGACCATAACTTCAAAAATGTACCCTAATATGTAGTGACCAATATATCATTTAAAAGGTATTATTTTGTACTTTATGACAGAGACCGTACTTCAAAATCTTCAAAAATGGACTTATCGGTTTTTGCAAACAAACTCTTCATATATATATATATATAGTACTCTGTTCAAGAAAGTCGACCTATATCACAGATTTAACATTGCACTTTCCATGTATTCATCCATACATGAAGCTGGCATCAAGCATATTGAATAGCTCACATGTAGTATCATCTTGTTGACAGAGCTTAATTATTTCTCTAAAGCACCTAGTTGAGGTAGAATATGAATGGATTTAGAATGGAAACTTGAGGTGTACAGTGCAAAGAATTTAGGGGTTGGCCCGCATTTCGATCATTAATTCAAACTAACTGTGTGAATGCAGTAAAGCGCTCACAGAGGCAACATCATCGATGCAATGATTGCTATTTGTGTTCTCATGACTACGCTTCTGCAAAACCAGGTTGCCGTGGTCGTCGGCGGGATGTCGGCCGAGAAGCAAAAGAGGGTGCTGAGGAAAAGACCAGACATCATTGTTGCTACGCCTGGCAGACTTTGGGAGCTGTACAAAATGGTGAGACGCTGTAGGATTCATAATCTATATACAACATCTTCTTCTGTTCCACACATAGAAACACATCCTGGCCCTTTTTTTATCACATCTTAACCCATAGCGGGCCATCTACGGGATATTCCATAGTTCGTCCAAACGCCACAGGGGCCATATACGGAATATCCCGTAGTAAAAGAAATGACATATAAACGACGTCATTCCAAAGTTCTTTCACCTTCTAACCTTTGACAACATACCCCAGAATGCTTTGCTACGCTGTCTGTGATAATTCAAGAAAGATTTGTCAGTCGAGCCCCAACAATATCATAAGAATCATCGAGAAAAATGTGTGTTTACATGGAATAACGCAAATAACCACGAAGCATCAGTGGGTGCTCTCTACAGCTGTACGGAATGCTTGATTTTGGATTTTCTGCCGCAGTTTTTGAGGAGGTTTGGACACTTGTCGGGCGATGATTCGACTGTGATAATAGTCCCACATGTACATCCACATTTATGTACAACAATTGTATGATTCAGTCGAAACTAACAAGCTGTAGAAGTGTATCTATCGTTACAAGTGTCGCTTCAACAAACTATAGGGTGCACACATTATACTATCGATTTCCCGTGCACTCGCAATGGCTTCATCGTCATAAATATAAAGTAATCTGCGATTATTGTATCAATGGCCATGATATTTATATGTCCAGAAAGCTGACACTCTGATCATTTCATTTTCGGTACTGATGTGTAAAATGACGACATTTCCTATTTTTAATCCATGAATGAAAGCAAACAAACAAATTGATTTCGTAATTTTTGGATGACTGTACTTCACTTCTGCTGAGTACTATGACTGCACTGTGTATCAAATGGCAACATGTCATATACCACTTTACAGGGAATTTTATCTTCTTTCAAATGACATATAACTTGACTATGTTTTGTTCATTGCTTGCTAATGAAGAGCAATTGTTTGGAGAGTTGTTTGCCTGTTGGCGTGTGTGCGCAAAAAGTGCTGGGCCACTGCAGTGTTTGTTTACACAAGTGCGTTGGCCTGATATTATTAGTTATCCCCTGCTTGTTCACGAAATACGGGCAAATATCTACGGTCTGGTGCCATATTCCATGAGGCCGAAGGCCGAATGGAATATGGCACCAGACCGTAGATATTTCCCGTATTTCGTAAGAACAAGCAGGGGGTAACAATTTTATCTTTTAGTGTAAGTGCTAACCTTCTTCTCGCTGATTTCCCCTCGTGAATGATGTTGAAATCGCCGGCTGTCAGCCATGACCATGTTGACTTTAGGCCTACGTCTATAGTCTCGCGAGCTGATTACTGCATGCGATGCGCGCATACAAATACGTACACGTACACGCCATAAGCTACTGCAGTGCAGTAGCCAGGTTGTTTATCAAGCGTCTAGTGGTCTCAGGTTATGTGCGCAATACGCTTGAGGACCGCGCGCTGTCCATTTGTTTTGTACAGGATTAGCGCGCACTTTCCTATAAGCGTCTTTGGTACACGCGCAGCTGGCTGTGTAATACAGTATCATGACGTCATATCCACGTAATACGGGATATATTAAGTGGTTGATTGACCAATGAGATTACAGAATTCACGATCACTTAAAGATAAGGGTTAAGACCCAGGAATGTATTATCAATTTGTGCAAATCATAAGCCCATGAATCAATCATAACTTAATAACAATCAATCATGAATCAACCATAACTTAATAACAATCAGTCATTAATCTCTTCCAATATGAACACTTTTGGTTGATCAAAACTTAAATAGGACAGAGTTATACATGTAACTGATGGCAAGATCAATCATAGCTCTTGCTCAATGAAACAGGACCTGTGTTTATATCCTGTTGCCACATAATATGTGTATCAGATACAGTAACAAGAGGCATTGCACACAGGATTTGTCTTTCCTTTATTGTCTAGAAATGCATTTTCTGGTTTGAGCCTTTTTTAGCACAATTCATTTTGAAGTGACCTTCATTTTTTGCTCTGTTTTTCCCTTTTTCTTTAGTCAAGAGCAGCATTCAAATAAAAGATGTTTATGCACTCCTATTCATCATTTCACAAATTACATTTTTTTTTGTCAAAACATGATAAAGTTGTTAATACAAGTTCTTATATTACAGTCTTACTTTTGAGATGTATCGATGACTATATGAGAAAGATGCATTCAAGAGAGACAACAACATAAAAAGTGACAATTTAGTCAACAGAATGTGTCCATATATCATGGTAACTTTAAAGAGATTGAACCAATTTGCAAAGAAGTTGTGATTCTTTTTTTTTTCAGAGTAAGCATCCATTCTTAGATGCCGCAATCCCTAATTTATTGATTTTAAGCATATAATATTTATATTTTCATTTATTTATTCATCTATTGATTTATATGTTTATCTATTCATTTGTGTATTCATTTCTAATTTATTTGTATGTATACATTTACTGATTCATTTGTTTATGATATTCACATATGTATCTATTTATTCTATTTATCTTATGGGGAGGGAGTAGGAGTCGCTTGCAGATGGGGCAGGGGTTACAGAATTGTAGACAAATTCTATTGACTCTTCTTTGTTGTTTTGCGTGATGTTTTGTTTTTAGTTTTCCCATTCATTTAGTTTTCATATCGATCCATTCTCACTAATCTTAGTTTGCTTGCAGTGATATATAGGTTATGTCTTAGAAGCAACATGATTTGCTACCAGATTTTTTTTTTTTTTTTTTTTTTTAACAGAGCCCTCCCCCCACCCTGTAAACCCTGTTAAAGGGTGTGTACAGTTCTGGTCGAGGTGAGGATTTAGCTTTTAACATTTTGAGAGATATTCAGAAACCTCTCTATGAGATGTCAAAGAGAATACAATTTTAAGGGGTATCAAAAGTTTATTTGATGAAAATCGGTTTTGAAATGGCTGAGATATCCAAAAACAAAGTGAAACAAAGAGATCCTAATAAAAGGCGTGGCCTGTAGTCTTTTATTATTACATGCTTTTTCATATTTCACAAGACGTTTTTCATTATCTCACTTAGGAACGTTCAAAACATGAATCCCTACCTCAACCAGTACTGTACCGTCCCTTTAGCTCTTAAACAATGTTATCATCTCCCATATCTACTCAGGGTGAACCACACTTGTCCACTCTGCCGGACATCCGTTGCCTGGTCATCGACGAGGCTGACAGAATGGTCGAGAAGGGTCACTACGCAGAACTATCAGAGATACTGGACCTCTTAAACAGGTGAAGGCTTCTATTAGCGTTCTGTACCACAACATAGCCCTCTATAAAGTCCATAGAAACCACATTTCTCTGTTTTGGTACTGTGTTTTTAGCTCACCTGAGCCGAAGGCTCAAGTGAGCTTTTGCGATCGCTCTTCGTCCAGCGTCCGTCGTGCGTCACCCGTCGTCCGTCGTCCGTCGTGCGTAAACTTTTTACAATTTCATCTTCTTCTTGAGAACCCCATGACCGATTTTCACCAAACTTGGCAGGTAGCATTCCTAGGGGGATAGGATCTCAATTTGTTCAAAAGGGCACCATGGCCCACCTGGGGGGCCCCAGGGGGGCCCAAACACACTAAAATTAAGGAATCTTTAAAAATCTTCTTCTCTAGAACCAGAAGTGATAGGGCTTAATTGATACTATGATGAGTAAGTACATTGATGACTGTAGTTTCAAGTTTGTTCATGGGGGAATCAGGGGTGCCCCCCTTGGGACCCAGGGGAGGGGGTGGGGAGGGGTCCTAATGGGGCCTAAATTGTACATTTTCATCTTCACTTTGAGATCGCCATGTCTGATTTTCACCAAACTTGGTAGGTAGCATCCCTAGGGGGATAGTATCTCAATTTGTTCAAATGGGCACCATGGCCCACCTGGGGGTCCCCAGGGGCCCAAACCCCCTAAAATTAAGGAACCTTTAAAAATCTTCTGTAGAACCAGAAGTGATAGGGCTTATAGATGATACTATGAGTTAGTACATTGATGACTGTAGTTTCAAGTTTGTTCATGGGTTTGGTGGAATCAGGGGTGCCCCCCCCCCCCCCCCCCCCCTTGGGACCCAGGAGAGGGATGGGGAAAAGTCCTACAGTTGTAATGAAGCCTGAATTGTACATGTTCATCTTCTTCTTGAAAACCTCATGATGAATTTTGACCAAACTTAGCAGGTAGCATCCCTATGGAGATAGAATCTCAATTCCTTCACAGGGCTGCCTGCCCCTCCACCCCCCCCCCCCCCCCCCCCCCCCCCCCCGGAGTTGAGGGGGGATCCATATGCAGACCTAAGTTTCCAATGTTCTCAGGTAAGAGTGTGCAAGAATGCGTGGAAGGTGAAATTGTGATACTCAGGTGAGCGCGTGACCCGCGGGTCTCTTGTTATTATAGTCATCATTTTGGCTATTCATTGTTACAGTTTCTTTCTGTAGAATTCTTTATTTTTCTTTTCTAAATTTGGGTCTCTTGTTGTTCATAGATATGTAATTGTTCATTTGAGCTTCATAATTTTCTAATGCCCCAAGATTGCTAGACCTTCAATTGATTCTTGAATTGGAAACATATTTTGGAAGATTGAATTTCCAGTTTCTCTTTCAAATTGGCAAATGTTTTTTAAAATTCTTTTGTAGTGTGTGCAGTTTTAGGTCGTAAATGAATTTAATCAGTTCGGTGTGAAGATTTTGATGACAAAACAAGTTGACTCCATTCTTGCTACATTTAGACATTTGCGATGAAGGCTGCAAGTCAAAACAGGTTACTTCAACAATATTGCTTGCTTTGTTGCAAATGAGGTATCACTTTAAATGTTCTATTTTGCTCTATCTGGCGATGGACGTTCATATAATAAAATGTTTAAAAATGGAGCTCAGCTCAATTTACTATCAAACTTTTTACCACAATTTTCCTGCAAATACATGTATAAGTTATGCAGTGAAGTTCATAGGTGCCAATTAAATGATAACAAAGTGATAATTTCTCGCAGCAAGATTTGCCCTTGGACGCCTTTTGCACAAGCAGTTTAAGTTAATCTTGAATTGTTCTCTCCCAGAGATGCACATTTCCAAACTAACCAATTTCCATATAATAAATGCTTCTTTAGTTCTGAGCAGACGCGGAGACAGAGCTTCGTCTTCTCCGCCACGCTGAGTCTCATTCACCTCGGCCCCCTCCGGCGCTCCATCAAGACCCCGTACAAGACGGACAAAAAGGAGAAGCTGGGTGGGTATTGAACTTTGACCTTTCCAGAGGTCAAAGATCCCACAGTGCTGTACTTCTGGGGGTTCCATGACAGTTGCTCCTGCGACAATTGCTCCCATGAAATATCTTCACACTAAGCCAGACATTAATTCTACCCACAAACATAATCCCTGATCCTAATCTGCACATCAAACTAAACCTAAAATCCTGTCACAACCTCAGTACCCTAACCCTAAATCTTTGAGGAAATAAGACCAGAGCAATTGTCGCAGGATTAAATGTCATGTCACCCTTGATCATGGCTCCCTTGGTGCATGACATTAGACAGAGAAGCCAAGTTCCCCCCCCCCCCCCCCCCGCATGAGGCTTGTTTGTTTGTTTGTTTGTCTGTATGTTTGTTTATTTGCTTATTTGTGTGTCTGTTTCATTTCCCATAATGGATAGCCCATATTCAGGTGCACAAGCTGGTCTTCTGTGAGCGTCCAGTTATGTATACACTTCATTGGGTTTTGCTCTCTGTGACAAATAAACGAAGCGGTACCTTCTTATGGGGCCTCCATTTCATGTCATGTCCGAAGGTGTGTTTTGAGTGTTTGTCAGAGTGTTTTGCCTCTACTACCGTAGAGGGAATGGCATGATAACACACAACATTGCTCACTCACTCGAGCCATTCGATTGAAAAGCAGATAGGCCTATTTTACCAACTGAGCCACTGCACCGCCCTAACTGCGCCTCCTTAAAGTATGAACATATCTCTCCCTGCCCTAACAAAAGAATGTAAAATCTTTCCAAGTTAGATCAAGTAAATTTCTCTTTTATGTTTTTTGTATTACTAAAATCAAGAGAGAAGAGTCAAGAAATTATTGACTTGAAGACTGGGCAAGGGCAACACATTGACATAATTTTTGATACAGTGTCTGTATAGTTGTTTTCATTATCAAAAGAGCGAGTCAGAGCCGAGGTCAGAACATTGAAATTTGTCAGTTACATAAAGTTTGGGATTGGTTTATGTGAGCAACACTCCCAGCTAAGGAATGAGTAACTCAAATCTGAATTGTACAAATCGAAGTGACAAGACAATTCACTCATTGATGCTCAGCTGAGCAATCTGTGACACTTGATGATAAAGAAATGGATGATACCAATCTTGCTTCAAATCCTGATGACAGAATTATTCTCTCCTGTAAGGGATAGTATAGTTTTGGTTTTGACCCAATTTCTCTTTTCTAACATTTTTTTTTTTTGGTGAGATAATGAAAAACTTCTTATGAGATAATGAAAGAACATGTCATTCTAAGAGGAATTCAATGTTTGTTTCATCATGCGCATGGCAGATTGTTGTTAGCGCACTTCCGTGCGCATGGCAGATTGTTGTTAGCGCACTTCTGTGCACATGGCAGAATGTTATTAACCCTATGCGCACTCCCACACCCTAACGACAATCTGCCATGAGCACTCCCACACTGTAACGACAATCTGCCATGCGCACGACGATTTGATGAAAATTGGTTTTGAATTTCATTGAATAAACTGAATTTCTCTTAGAATGGTATGTTCTGTACTATTTCATAATTGGGTGGTTTCTTGGTATTTTGCAAAAAGTTAAAAGCCCAGTCCTCATCTCCACCAATACTATATAGTGAAACCCCGTTATAACGAGTTCGGTTATAACGAGGAACCGCTTATAACGAGGTGATCGCGTCGGTCCCGTTTTCCTTTGCGTGTAAACCTATGGCAAAACGAATCGGTTATAACGAGTTCGGTTATAACAAGATTCCGGTTATAACGAGGACATTTTCGGCGCATCATGATAAAGACAAACATAAGAATTTTGATCGGATATAACGAGGTACCATTTTTTGACTTGCCGCTTTTCAAACACGCGACAAACGAAACATTGAAAATCGAATTCACGCTATCCATGTCTTTTTCCCGTTTTGCAGAGAACAGTTCCTTCCATGTTTTCTTCTAAACCACGCAATAAGACACATTAATACCATCAGATGTTCCTACTAAATTATTAAACATAATCATTCGATTTTCTTTTTCGCGGGATCACATGCGTGCGTAATGTAATAGGTCAGACCGCAGCGCAACAAGGGAAAAAAGATAACGCACTCAAAAACTTTTCATGTAGTGACACTCGTGGCAAATATGGAAATTGGAATGCGTGTGCAACTCAACATTTATCATCCTTTCCATTTGTAGTCCCGACTTCCAGTTCTTTCGCTGGTGCTGGTTAGCAAATATGAGTGTATGATTATAGCAGAAATAATTAATGACTTCACGATCTCGCCGGGTGACAGCAGCGTAAAAATGACACGCGAAGGGATTTTCGGAAGAAGATAAAGAACGCATCTTTAATCCCTTCGGGAGCAACGATAATACATCGTATGAGATTACAGCCGAAATGATTCATGAAATCATCGCATTCCCGCTGGGCACCAACAGCGTAAAATAACCTCGCAAGTTACGGTAAACGACGCACGTATATGTTCCTCTGAAATCATCGCGATCTCGCCGGATATGACAGTAGCGTAAAAATAATTGAATAACGCATGTTAAGCTACTTTAATCGGTGTTCAGAAGAAGAAACTAACGCATTTAAAAATTTGAATAGATCTGGGTTTGTTCATTATCACAATTTTAACAACGCATTTCACAATGAAGATTTTTCTTTCTTTAAGAATGGTCTACGAGGAACAGATTTGCGTAAAAAGGATCACAACTTGACCTTCTAACTTCAATCCTGTCGCATATTTTTCAAGAACGGACGTACAAAACGCGAAGAAGAAAATGAACAACACATCTTCAATCCCTTCGGGGGCAACCAACATACATTGTATAAGATTACAGCCGAAATGATTCATGAAATCATCGCATTCCCGCTGGGCACGAACAGCGTAAAAATACTCCAACAGCGTAAAAATACCCCGCAAGTTACGGTAAACGACGCATGTATGTTATTCTGAAATCATCGCGATCTCGCCGGTTGACAGTAGCGTAAAAAATAGTTAAATAACGCATGTTAAGCTACTTAATCGGTGTTCAAAAAAAGAAACAAACGCATTTAACAATCTGAATAAATCTGGGTTTGTTCATTATCACAATTTTAACAACGCATTTCACAATGCAGATTTTCTTTCTTTCAGAATGGTCTATGAGGAACAGATCTGCGTAAAAAGGATCACAACCTTCTAACTTCAATCCTGTCGCATATTTTTCAAGAACGGATGTACAAAACGCGAAGAGATTTTCGGAAGAAAAAACAACAACGCATTTCAATCCTTTCGGGCGCAACGATCATGCATTGTATAAGATTACAGCTGAAATGATTCATGAAATTATCGCATTCCCGCTTGACACTAACAGCGTAAAAATATCTCGCAAGTTACGGTAAACAACGCATTTATGTTACTTTATTTGCGCTGGCGTTTAGAAAAATTTAACAAACGCATTTTATACAATCTGATTATTATAGATATAAGAATAATATAGATATATCATTCTCTCGATAATAATGAGCGATAATTGTGTAATAAAACGCAAAGGATGTTCTTAACTTTCATTAATGGGTATATTGTAACGTCGTCCTAATGTTTTTCTTTGTTTTTGATGCGTACGGTTATAACGAGGTACCGGTTATAACGAGGTAATATCGCCGGTCCCACGGACCTCGTTATAACGGGGTTTCACTGTACCATCCCTTTGAATTATTTGAACTGTGTGATGTGAGTTATTATCACTTGAAACTGTGTAATGAAGGAATTCCGTCCTGATAATTTACATTTTCTTTTTTACTTTGATTCCTGCGATGCCAGAGTCCGTAATGGCTAAGGTTGGGATCAAAGAGAACGCCCTCGTTGTTGACCTGACCAAGAAGGAGGGTACGGCCTCCACCCTCTTGGAGAGCAAGATAGTATGTGAAGTGGAGGAAAAGGTAATCAGCACCAAACTTGTTCTCAGGGTAGTGTTTATACAGCAATATCCAGGTGCATTTCCTGATACATGATAGTGGGGTTTTTTTTTTTCATTATTTTGCCACTATTTTTTTTTATTTCATAAGAAGTTTATTAAAGGGCTACCAGGTTTCCCTCTACAGATTTGAAAGTGTGGGAGATATGAATTTTAATGAGCTCAGTTCGTCTGATACTAGATTTGTACTTCTCTTTTTGTTATAATTTTGTTGTTGTTGTTGTTGTAGATAGGCTAATGGTCTGTTTAACAAACAGTTACAGACTGAGGAATTTACATGACATTTTTACCACTTGAACCGATTAAGTCCCTGCTCTACAATTACAATAAACCAAAAGATGTAACTCAGCTGTAACATGTGATAAAACAGTGAGGAGTCAATGGCACCAATATCTTTACAAATCTCCCTCCCCCTCCTCCCCTCCCCCCCCCCCCCTCCACCCCCTCTAATCAACATCCACTCTCTTATCTCACACCTCTGTGTTTCTGCAGGACGTCTACCTGTTCTACTTCCTGCGCCAGTACCCCGGCCGTACCCTGGTATTCACCAACAGCATCGACTGCATCCGGAGACTGGCGTCGATCCTGTCTCTGCTCCAGTGCCGTCCACTCCCGCTGCACTCTTCCATGCACCAGAAACAGAGGCTCAAGAATCTGGAGAGGTGAGGATCAGCCTACCAGTCTCTGTTTGCTTTCCCTCTCTGTCAAATTTATATGTAGAGAGACTATTTCTATCTCCTTACAATCGTGGCAAGTGGTTTGTGCGGCACAGAGACGAACGCAACACGCTGCCTCCACCCATTCTGTACCAAATGTAGTGACACTGAATGAGAATAGCGCTGGCTCAATGGGTCAGCAAACACACACTGGTCTAAAAATCACCTGACCCAAAATGGCTGTCCGAGCCACGCGAGCTTCCGAAGGGATCGAATGGACGCACACTCACAGTGTGCATGCGCATGAAGAGAGGCCAAAAGAGCCAAGCGTCTTCTGGCCTCTCTCCTCCAATCACCGCAGCTCGCGGTCACAATGTTTGCGTGTGATGCGTACACACACACACACACACACAGTCCCACACATTTATGGATAGCACTGCAATCTGGCATTGCGCAATTGCATGCACAAATTTCGTTCGTTTGGAGGAGTTATGCAATAACATACCATTAGGGATGACGATCGTCCAACTTTAAAGTGATGTAGATGATATATTGATAATATTATTTTGCATCTATGAAGCGCACAATAATCATCATCATTTTCTTGTTTGCACTTGGCATAAAGATAGATATGGCATGCATCCACTCCATTGCACCTGCCTGTAAGCGCCATTCTAATACACTGTACACAAACATGCTTTTTGGCGTAGCATACATCTCAGTGCAAGGAAAACCTGACACTTTTGAATTTATGAAGTTGATCCCAAAGATAAAGGTAAAACAATACCAGCTAATACAGTATTATACTTCTTTCACAAACACCTCCCAGTGTTAAATGTGATACCTACATGTAGTAATGCAGACATTTCAATAACAGTTTTATTCACAAAATCTGAAAATAATGCATAGTTCTTTATTCATACGAGCATCTGTAAAATGAAAAAGCCTTGGAAAGGCAGATAACTTCACACGCTCCTCAGATGATGCATTATGGCCTATTGACTGCACCTAATAGATATAATCCACAGTGTTTTGAATTGTGTTCACAAACTACAACATCAGGTCATGATGCTGATATTTCCACTCTATGTGGATAATAGTAGAATAGAAATTGCGCAGATTTCTCTGTTCCTGCTTTGTCTTTACAACCACGTAATGCCGATATGATCTGCATAATTGAGTTTATGAGAGGTATAATAGATATGCGATAACTGCATTTTTATATGAAGCTATGATGAAGAACTTGCCACCTGATGACTGAAAGGGTGTTATCGTCCATGAAGACGGTGTCCCCATGTCTCCTAGTATACAAAGTATGTGGCGCCACAATGGCGTTGATTTTTTTTAAACACCAATGTATGCGAAACTCTGAGATAACAAAAAGTCCTGAAAATAAAGAAGGTATACCATAGTTAAAAATCAGTCATGCTTTTGAAGATCATGAAACAGAAATGTTATGATTATGATATGACTATGAGTAGACCCTAAACTGTACTCCTGTCTGGAGTGGTAAAAACCAATGACATGCCTTGACCACTAAATGCTGCCCCCTAATGATCGATCAAACCAACCTGTTGTCTAGACATACAGGTCAAGCAATTTTGGCTTAAACTCTTGCTATTTTTTTGTGATGCCTCATCCTGTGTGGGGCACACTTTCATTATAGCAGTGCAGTATCTGCAAGTTAAAATTATTGTGGTTGTCATGGGGCCGACTGAGTATCAACATCCAATCAGCTGCAAGTTGTTACTTTGTTAACTAAAAGTAATTGTAGCTTGCAAGATTATTGCAGACCTGAGATTGCATTACTGTGTGACTCACTCTATGAAACAAGGCTGAGGTTCTGCTTTGTCAAATTATGATGAGTCTGGATGTACCTCTATGTCTCTCTGCAGATTCACGGCCAATCCTCGGGGGCTACTCCTGGCCACCGATGTTGCTGCCAGAGGCCTGGATATTCCGGACATTGAGCATGTGATTCATTACCAAGTACCAAGGACCTCAGAGGTATGGGTTTGTTTGGGAGACATCTGACTGGTGGTGTGGAGGGCAGGTGGTCATTGTGGTAGTGATGGTGGTGGTGGTGGTGGGGGTGGTGGATGTGGTAGATGTGGTGGTGGTGGTGGTGGATATGGTGGATGTGGTGGTAGGGGTGATAGTGTTGTCCCGATGAGGACGGGCTGATTTTGCTACAACACGTATTTCCCACAGACCCCTGCCCAAGTGGGGCTCGTTCTCGTCGGGTTAATGATGGTCGATGTTGTCGGATTTTCTTTTGTTTTTTTTGCTTTTACTTTCATTTTTCTAGGGGGTTGGGTAAGATATGTTTCAAAGTCATTGCCTTCTTTTGCAAGGCTGTCTGGTTTCGACAAGCTGATATCGATTATTGCTGTTTGACAATTGGTTATGCCATAATGAGGTGATACTGTACGTGCCATTTCTATTGCGAGCATGATATTTCACAAGTCAGGTCTTGTGTCAGATGTTCTCGTGATTCGTTGATTTTGTGATTATAAACCACACAACGAAATGAGAAGTAAAAATTGTGTAAGTAATAATTCTTTTACACTAAGCAAAGTTGACGATTTCCCACTACAGTGGAAACAATTGTGCATTGGGTTTGTTTCGTGGCAGATGACATTTTGGCTTGTTGTCATTTATGAGAAGCAGTTCACTCTGAAAATGAACTACAACCATGTCAAAACTGTATGACATATTGGAAGTACTGTACATTGTAGATGAGTGTTCCAGGATACTTTGTGAAAAAAAAAAAATCTTGAAAATCATTGTTGGTTTCCTTCCCAAACTAGTAAATCTGTATTTTATTAATCATCTTTTACTCTCAGGCACTACAAATGTTGACAGAGCAGCTTGACACTCTCCCCCTCCCCTTCTCAAGTTACAAGAAGAATTCATACTTAAAACTTCTGTCTTGTTAGTTTGGATATAATTATGTTCATCACCATGGAGGGAAAGGAACTCCACTTTCTCATTTATCTTTTAATGGAATAATAAGGTTTACAACTTAATATAACTTTTGCTGTGTGTTGGGTACAGTCCTACATTCACCGCAGCGGGCGGACAGCGAGACAGGCCAAGGTAGGACTGAGTGTGACATTCGTGTCTTCCAGCGAGCTCAACTTCTACCGACGGCTCTGCAAGACTCTAAACAGAGGTTAGTACCAGTATTTGTATCAATCAGGTAAGCTGTACAGTGCATGTTGGAGTTTTGAGGAATTCCTTCAAAAATTTTGTAACATTTGGGTAAGGTTTAAACATGCCTTAAAATACATGGAGTATCTACTCATATGTTACTTTCTAGCCATATACTAATATCTTTTTTTTTTCAAGTGATATACAAATGACTTGAATAAATTAGTATGAAATAAAGTGACACAGAGGTGGGGGGGGGGAGGGGGTGAAGCTCAATTAGTAGGTTGTGTATTATGTCTTGCTGACATACAGTGAAACCCTCAAGTCTATAATGATAACTATAAATCTCTGCTAAATCATTTGCCTATTAGTATTTATAATCAACTTTGCAAGTTATTATCGTCCATATAAAGCACTCTGGAGAGATGAGATGAAGAGGGGGAAGGCGCAGGGAAGTGCCCAAACATCAAACCTTATTGTACGCACTCATGTACGTGTATGACATGGCAAGTAATTTGAATTAATTCTTTGTGCCAGTTTGCTCTTCAAAGTTCCAAGCAATCATCACAAGTATGCCAAATTGAATGGTCTCGTGGTACTATGTTTTTGTATCAATCTCTGTGGAACATTCACATCCACACTCGCACACATACAGAGGAGATCCCATCATTCCCCGTGGAGCACAGGTACTACCAAGCCGTTCGGGAGAGGGTGGACCTTGCCAGGGACATCGACAAGCTGGAGCACCTGATCAGTAAGAAGAAGCACCAGAACGACTGGTTTGTGAGGGCGGCCAAGGAGCTGGATGTGGATGTAGATGCGGACATGAAGTATCCTTGGATATGTCGAGCTTGCCCCATTCACACCAGTGATGGGATAAGGATAGCCATTTATAATGTGGGATTACATCTGATGTCAAATGGGCACTCTTGATGTGTAGGGGGGAAAAAAACTACATTGGTACAGCACACCAGGGTGCATTTAATTATACATACTGTCAACCTTGCCTTAAAAAAAAAAAAGAGTGGAGAAATCCTTTGATTTATATGAATTTTCATGATTTTACCCATCTGTGGTAAAATTTTCCTTTGATTTAGCCAGTTTTTTTACCTGTGTGAGGTCAATTTCAGTGAGGGTTTTATTCCAAACCACACACAGTCTGGTGGTGCAGTACATCTTAAAGATAACCCTCAGGTCTAGTTGCAGGACACAGGTGTTCTGTATTGATCCTTAATTTTAATAAATCAGAATGATTTTTATAACCGTCATTTTTGCAGTTTTCATATTTGAAAGGGGTCTTGGCAATCACTTTGGTATCAGGAGTTGATATCTTACTGACCAAGTTCATGTTTGTGAAGTAATGACACAAAAATATAGGCACCATGACTTTGCTGTATAACCACGTAGTAGCATCTTTGTGTAGAGTAGTGTAAAGTAAAAGCTCTAGGGTGTTGGGTTTCATTGGGTATATTGCTGTTGCTTTGCTACAATTTCTCACATTAAACTTTGCAGACTTGTGCAGCATACATTTTATCTGTTGGTTTGCTCACTCTTGGTCGACTGGAAGTATTCCTTAATACTACTGCTTTGTAACAGCTTGCATGATCTGGGCGACTCTTCAGAGCAGAAGCAGTTCAACAAGAAAATGCGCATGATGAAAGGCAAGGAATTCTTCCTCATTTCAGGAGCAAAAGCTTGGATTTACATAGTACATGTACACACTTCGGTTGAGGTTTCATGGAGTGTCTGCATTGACCAAATCTAGTCACCTTTTATTTGTTGACTTTGTATCAGAAGAGAATAAAAATTTTCAGTTATGTTTAAAATGCTTGATGCAGAGTTATTTGGTTTCTTGTTATTATTCTGGTGTGTTTATTTGCTTAATATTACAAAAATAAAACTACCACAAACTATAAGATATGGCAAAAATACTGTACCTAGTTTATGTCACAAACCATATATTTTTGTGGCTTTTGGGCATAGAGTCATGGTACAATGTAAGTTTGAGAAGGCAGGCTTTTTTCGAATTCAGGTTTGGGCATTGTAAGCTCCTTATAAAATTATCTTTAATAGCACATCTCCACTTTACGTGTGTGTGTGTGTGTGTGTGTGTGTTTCTGTCTGTCTGTCTGTATACACATGTATGTGTCCTTGTCTCATTGAATTTGATTCTTAACAGTTTTTGTGGTTCTGACACATACAGGTCACTTGAACAGTTTGCTGAAGAAGAAGATCTTCCCCTCTGGTGCCTCCCAGCTGTATCTGACATCAAATGGCAAGCTCCTGTCGCCATTCACACAAGGTACATTTGCATCATAAATAGTTAAAAAAAAAAAAAAAGAATAAAATCATATTATCTGTGTTTCCAGGATTCCTGTATCAAAATTAGCAATATACATGTATTGTACATATGCTTATTACACGCTTATGCTAATTAGGCTAATAAAAAAACTTGCCCAAGGTTGCCCAGGTGGCAACCAAGCTGAGTTTACTTCAATACCCTTCTAGAACACGAATCAACCAAAAAAACCTTGTACTTAACAATTTTTCCAGGTCATGTACATGATTTATGGGACCATTTACTGGACGAGTATTTACTTGCAAACCAACTGCACTGAAACTCGCAAACACTCGTGGAATTCCAGTGCTTTTCAGCTAGTGATCTTCACATTGTTTTACATGTATTGGAGCGTATTTCTGTTTGTATCCATCAGTCGCAGACTTCTGCTCCATCTGTGTTACTGTCAGTTGCAGCAAATTTCCACCAATGACTGTAGTGGTAGTGATTTTGGGACCTCAAACTTTACTTCAAAATTTTTTTGTTAAAATCATCATCACAAAACTGTTATGTATCTTCTTGCTGTACATCTTACAGTGCAATCCCATTATAACGAACATGAATATAACAAAATTCTGCTCCAATACAACAAAGTAAAAATAATCCAGGCCCCAACACCATCTCCTCTATATTTTTTATCGTTTATTTGCGCGGTATTAACAACATTTCGACGTAACGAAAGAAAACTGCTGGTCCCAAGGACTTCGTTATAACAGGAGTCAACTGTACTCAATTTTACAAGACTATTTACTATTAAAAAATGCCTCTGGTGTTTTTAATCTTTCCAGCCACTATTGGTGCTCATGAGGCGGCCTCCAAGCTGAAGGCACGGATCAGTACAGACAAACAGGATGACAGCAAACAGAAGGAAAAGAAGAGGAAGAAGTTCAAACGGATGGGAAGATACAAGAATAAAGCACCACAGTCATGATACATCCATTCCCCAAAAGGGCTGCAGTAGTAATAACGAAACTGTGCTGTACATTGATCCACTGATAAGCTGTACGCTGGTATTTTACCCGAGGAGGAAGAGGTTTAACCCTAATCAGGCCGGGCTTCTTTGGCTGTGCTAAAACCGGAGGGGGGCAGATTGCGCCGCCCCCTGAGATCTCGGCCATCAATGGTATGATCGTGATGAAATTTGGCATAGATTGTGTCATAAGATTTTTTTGAGCAATCAATTTCTAATTTTTATTAACCCGTTTAGGACGGTTTGATTTTGCTACAACACGCATTTCCCATAGATACCTGCCCGAGTATACTCGGGACTCGTCCTCAACGGGTTAATTATGCAAATTTAGCCCAATATATTTTAGCCTAATTAAAAGCATTGAGAGTCTACTTTTTGATTTGTACATCTGTTTTAGCATATTCAACAATTGTACAGTGTACATAATAAAAACTTCCAAAAGTCACTTTAATTCTTCTGTATTTTATTGTTTTTTGAATTTCTTATGTATTTCATTGTTTTTCGACTTTTGTTTTTTATTGGAAATTGTCATTGACCACTTTTCTACCATAATTAGCATAAAATTAATCAACGAAAGTGGCAAATTGTAAAAATAATCAGGTTTTTATGACTTTCATGACAGAGCACTGTTTTTCATAGGAAATGTACACAAAATCACAAAATTGTGCCCGTTTTGGGGTGACATGCTGTTGCGAAAATGGGCGTGGCTTCGAAAAATAGGCACAGACGTTGCAAATTTGGTCTCAAAAGTTGCGCGAGACTTGAACACAGAAAGTCAAGAAGCCTAGTGATGAGGCCTTCTTGCGTTACAGAATTATAGCGCCCTTGTAGGGTTAAACACATGGGAAGATACAAGAATACAGTGTATCCACAGTCATAAAACATTCATTCCCCAAAAGGGCTGCAAGTAATAGTAATGATGAAAATGTGCTGTACGTGCCGAAATTTTCCTGCACCAATATTTCTCGAATGGCAGTTGATCGATTAATTTTGTGCTTTCTGGTCTTCTCATTATCATGATAATTGTTAACAGAAAAATAAAGGAAAAGTATTCATAAAAAAGTGTGACTTCTCAAACAGTATTTTTTTTTTTAAACTAAAATGTTACTTGAAATGAGATCAACTCTCATAACAAATACTACATTGTAGTATTGTACATGTGTTCAAGGATGTGAGCAAGGGGTCTAGGGCAATTACCCCCTGGGCAATTACCCCGCACCCTTCCTCTGGCCCTAACCCTAATCCTAATCCCGAGCCTAACCCTAACCTTAACCCATACTCTCAACCCTAAACCTAACACTAACCCTAATCTTTGCTCTAATCTTACCACTAACCAGTATTTAGCCGGGGGCAATTGCCCCGATACGGTGAGCAAGGGGACCCCGATTGCATGGCATCAGGACTATATGGTAGTAGTCCCTTAAAATATTGCAAAGCTACAATGTACATGTGGTGTCCTAGCCTAGGACATTGCAGGCACAACAAGTTTTTGTTTTCATTTTTGTCGATGCTTTTGCAGTGAGATTCTTGCAAGCGAGAGCCTATTTTGCAAAATTCATGAAAATAAAACCGCCACGAAAATATCAGCATATACAGTACATTTTCAGTGTCCTTCGTACCACATGCATGCACTCTCGCACAGGTTCAGGTGAATCTCACCATAATATGACTCCTTGGGACCATTGACATCACCTTTACCATTATATTTAGATTGTGCTACAGTGAAAGTGGAAAGCTTCACGGTGTGGAAATTCAACTCTTGTGTATTTCATCTGGCATTAAAGCAAGCACAAAGATATTTTTGCTTCTTGTACGTGTAACATTTTATATTTTGTATCTTTGATTTCGCAGAAAAAAATAATCATACAGCACTGTATCTTTGATTCCACAGAATGAAAAACAGGCAAAATTCATTTCACTGGCCGAATGCAAGAGTTTCTGCTTTTTAAAGTATGTATATCAGGGTTTTCACAGCAATACATTGCAAAGAAACTCTGAATTACGGGCGAGAAAAAATACTTTATGATGAGAATTTGTTATACATTGTATCAGTGTAGGATGAGAGTCCACTCTATTTGCATTTTAAAAGATAGGTGATACCTTTTTTTACACCCCTCTTTGTGCATTCTTGGGTCCAAGTCTCTTTGTAACAAGGTTAATCTCTGTTGTGATTAGACAATCACACATCAGAAATCATGATTGTGATTGCAAAATTGAGCAGTTGGTACTCTTGTGGTGACCAATGTGTACATGAACTGTGCTTGATGTAGAAACTAGCACATGTGTTGCTAAAATGCACAAGTTACCAAGAGAAATCAACACTCAAACTTCAGGTACTGTTTCTTATCTCTGTGCATCTGCACATTTATTAATGAAGTCTTATAAAATGACATGTACTTGAAAACATTCTCCAGTTGTGTATACAGATGTATTGGCATATCTGCAAGAATAAACATGGAGAGAGTGCTTATCGAGCTTTTATTCCAAAACCCTTTGATCTGACTACAAAGTTTACTTTTTAGATATGCAGGGTTTGTCTTGGTTTGTGTGTGTGTAAGTGTGTGTCTGTGTTAAGTAGAATGAGAATACGAGAAATTACAGGGTGAACAGAACACAAAGTTTGAAACTAAAAAATAAGACAAAATCTGACAATAGAACAGGGCATAATTTCATAATCAGGAACAAAGAATGTTGTAAGAATGAAAGCTATAGAATGCTCAGTTGCAGCATGTTCTCTGTTCTACGATTCCTTAATAGGCAAGGTACACATCCTGTTGAATCCAAAATATTTTGATGGATCATCAATTTTCCCTGGTCAAATCTGTTCCTTGGAGCTGTGCCAGCACCTGTCCATGTCTGCCACAATGGGGATAAGTCTGTCTGACACACACATGATGTTTCCATCCCTCAGGCTCTCTCCACTTCCTTCAGTAAATAACTCTCCTGCAACTATTAAAAATATTATACGCTGCATGAAACAGGATATGCTGTTCACTTGACCCGTTGATGTCATCCTCTTCCACAGCAATTCACATCACTTCATGGTTTCCCTTTCTTTTTCTTCTTCTTTACCACTGAGTCTCCTGGAAGAAAGACAGACAGACAGATAGATAGAGATTGAGAGAGTTTGAGATTGAGAGAGATGGAAATTGAGATTTAAATTGAGATAGAGAGAGACAGCAAGAGATAGAAATTGAGATAGAGATTGAGATAGAGATAGAAATTGAGATTTAAATTGGGATAGAGAGAGATAGAAATTGAGTTAGGAAGAGATAGAAATTGAGATAGAGAGAGAAGGGATTAAGATAGAAAAAGGCAGAAATTGAGATAGAGAGAGATAGAAATTGAGATGGAAAGAGATAGAAATTGAGTGTGTCAATATGATTTTCCATGACATTTTGTTTTCATAGAGGAGAGGACGAAAAATGAGGAAAACACAAGCAAGCATGATGAAGTGAGAACAGACAAAACCGCTTGATGTCAGATATTAAAAGATATTGGATCACACTTGACATGTCTCATACCGACCCAATAGTGGACTACACATTTCAATGGGTGACCATAAGAAAAAAAAAAACTTTGCTTGCGACAAATGAGCAATGAGGAAAATGCTCGGGGGGGGGGGGGGGGGGGTATTAGGATGAGCGGCTATTGGAGGTCTTAATGAAATTCTTTGTCATTGCTTGGAGAAACAAACTTTTGTAGCCTAGAAAGGGAAAGAAACTAATGAGTTTGGTGTCTCACCACCATCCTGGTCCTGGATCCTCTTTGCTGCTTGCTGCGAGGAGCCCTTCTTGCCTTCCTGCTGCTTCAACACCTCTCTCACTGCCAGACAGGTTAATCTGGCCTTCGTGTTGACTTTGGATAAGAGTGACGGAGCATCGCAGACCTGCAGAAAGAGAGTGATGCAGTTGCAAGTCTGTTCACTGACAGTTTCTCAAATGCAAGACTAGTGCAGGGCTCAACACTAACTACATTTCTCTGGTGGCTCATTCAGGCCCTTCATGGCTATAAATCTGACATTTTGGTGGCCCAAAACAGAAATGTATTTGCTCCAAATACAAGGATACATGACAATCGACAATGTGGATTGTTATTTTACTTGCCTGATTTTAGTTGGCTGATTAAGCCATCAAAAATGTCCTTTTAAGAAATTTGGTGGCCCCAAATCAATTTTTAGTGGCTCCATGCCACTGGGCCAACACTATGTCAAGCCCTGCTGTTGTGTGCCGGGAGGAGGAACAAAATAATGCTTCTTGCTGATAAAAGAATAAAAATGGATCCATTCCTCAGACACTCTCCTAGACTCTTTGACCACATATAGTGTCAGTGCAGGGAAATAGACATAGACAGAAAAGGGGGGGGGGGATGGAGGAGCCAAAATATGTACACACCTTCTCTGTGTCGACACACCAGAGTTTGATGTAGCCATCACTTGATGTAGAAAACAGCCATCGTTCACAGGATCTGGACTGACTGCCGCATGCCCTTGTACACTTCAGAGCTTTTATCCTGCTAGGCACATGTACAAAATAGAGCATAATTTTATTAACGAGATGCTGCAGATCCTTTGAACTTGCTGCAGCAAGAATTGGGGAGGGGGAGGGTAGTATTAAGATATACTGTACGAGCTGAAATTTTCGCGAATTGCTACTTGGAGGACATTTTCGCGTGTTGTTAATTTCGCGGTTGCGAGGGTCTAACTGAACTTAGTTATTCGCGCGTTGTTATTTTCGCGGTTCAAAGGCGATTCACGAAATTCGCGAAAATAAAACCACCGCAAAAATTTCAGCTCGTACAGTATTAGAGAAACCTTACAAGAGTAACCAGCCACTTCAGTGAGCTTCTAGTAGGGAAACTTCCTGTCCCTGAATCAGAAATATTAAGCTCCACATTCTCATGCTCCACTGAACAGCAGCAATAGTTTTTGTTTTTATTCTCTCACTGCTTAACCCTTTGAACCCGAAAGGCCGGAAAACCGGCCGCGCGCAGAACGTGCAAATACCCGAAAGGCCGGTATACCGGCCAGAAATCATGTGACTTTGATAACTTGAGTTTTAACTGTCAGGTGACCCCCTAAATATGACGCCATCTCACTACAACGATGTGGAGAGATTTTTCGGTCTATACTTTCGTTGATTACGGCTTGGATTTGCAAGTTTTGAGCTATAAAAATGGCAAAAAGATGCTATTCTGCAGAGGAGGCTCGTGCGATAATCTTAGGTGAATCATCTGGTGATTATGAGGAAGCTATTGACAAGTCATATTATAGTCAAAGCAGTGATTTTAAAGATGAAACGGACACAGATGATGAGCTAGATGCTACACAAGGTAATGTACAATCTCAGCCGGGTACCAGCGGGGGAAATAGCAGCTGGGATGCCGTTAGAGCTGGAGCTGGAGGTGATCATGTTGGTGATCGTAGAAGTCAAGGGGGGCGTGGCACAGTCAGGGAGTGAGGTTATTGTTGATTATCATTATCCTTATGATTATAATTATCATTGTCATAATGAGCTATTATTGCAGCTCAAATATAATTGGAGTAATCATAACCACACTTCACAGACCTGTGGTTATTTGTTTTTGTTGTATTTTTTTGTATGTATTACCAATGTATTCAGTCATTTAGCAAAATATGCTCAGTATGTGCAAATAATGCAGGGTGAGGGTCACGACCATCTCAAATAATGCAGGGTTAAAAATACCAACTTTACTGAGTAAATTCAACCCTTTCTGTGCCAGGACTTTGGACAGTGTGTACAACAGTGTATGATCTGATTTATCAAAATTGTATACATTCAGGGGCTATCACAAGTGAATTATGACTGTTTTTGTGTATTCTAGCTGTATACAAATTTGATTTCCAGGGTATTGGGACACTTTAAGTACCCATTTAGAGGGTTAGGAAATTAGTATAAAGTAAAGTGTGTTGCCAAGGCAACAGCTCGTCAATACCACATAGGCACGATGATGATAGCATCACTATGTACTTCTTTTTGTACTGACTTTACATCAAACAGCATACGGAGATTCATGTAGTGGGTAATGGCATTCATTAAGGATAAGGATCAAAATAAATTTTCTACAGGGAACCATTTCTTGTAATGAATTTCTTCAGTTTTCTTTTGTTTGGAAATATTATTACAGTTCTATGCATTGTACGCACCTGTTTTCATGTGCTTTGAATTCAACCAATGTCTTTATTCTCCTCTCCTTCTCATCCACTCTCAATATCTGGATTGTTTCTCCCTCCCCTGCCACAGCAATGGTCCGGTCCTGCGGAAAATAAACACAAACCATGCAGAGCATCTTCAAAAATAAGGAACAGACACTGCTATACTGTGCATTCCAATTATCACAGAGACTACTCTGTTGTGATAGCATTTTGTTCAAAGTCAAAATTCAGGTCCCAAAATTATCATCTACAGTACATGTATTTTTACAGACATTATATGTTCAACTACAGTGCCCTCCCGTTATAATGAACACGATTATAACGAAATTCTGGTTACAATGAAATAAAAATCCAGGTCGCAAAATTATCGGCTCTATGTTTTTTGTTTTCTTTTATTGTTTATTTGTTCGGTTATAACAAAATTTCAATATACAAAAGAAAATTGCCAGTCCTGAGGACTTCGTTGTAATGGGAGTCCACTGTATAACAAAATTTTGATCTAAGAAAAGAAAATTCCTTTTCCCAAGGACTTTGTTATTACAGGAGTAACTTGTAAACTATTTTTTAATAGAAACAATCATTCCAAGTTGTGATTGTACAATGTTAAGTTCTATTAATTCACCAGTGTCAATACTATTTCCTAAATGCCTATCATTCTTTTTAAACATGCAATCATCATGTAAAAAGGGATACCAGATTTCAAATAAAAGACTGAATTCAGGCCCTGATAGTTTCAAGTCTCAGGCCCTCTTTCATGTACAAACCAGCTTCTTGTAGATGATTTTCAGGCACTGTAAAACTGGAAATTTTCACGGTGTTGAAATTTTCGCGCATTTCGCGCAACCAGAAGCTAACGCAAAAACAAAAGCACACGAATATTTTTGCATGCCATATGTTCCAGTAGTTGATGTCTTGATTCCGCAGAATTAAAAACACGCGAAGCTCTTCTTAACTTTGTTTTGAAAAGACCCTTACAGGACTTGAACTGAGAACTGTCTGCATTAGTGGCATACACTTCAAATGATAATAATAATGATAATAATAACACAGTGCTTATATAGCACATACATGTATCACTATCGTAGTGTCTCTATGCGCTTTGAGGGAGAGGGATGGAAATTGAAAGGGGAAATGTACTGTACAATGTAAGTACCTATGATGATACCTATCTTGTCTCAAATAACATTCCCTACAGATATCTCTCTTGTGGAGAGTAAAACAGTTGGACATATTTTTAGGACCAGAGCTCACGGATGACGATACTCACTGTAATGAAGCAAGCAGTAAGAATTCTAGTGCTGCACTTGCACGAGCAAACTATTGTTGCCGTGGTGATGTCATAGACATCTATTCTGTCGTCGATGACCACCATATACAGCTGACCATCAGGTGACCACAGGACTATTTCAGACACTGGGAGAAAAATCACAAGAAGTGAACTCCTTCTGGATACATTTTGCTGACACAGCTGTCTTGTAAATCACATAGTACACAATCAATATGAAAATATGAAATGTATATCAAAAGTCAGTGATGCATATGACAGAAATTGCATCTAGGTAAGGATTCTCTTTGGTCTACAATTTGATGACAAGAAAACAAATTTCTTAAAAGTAAAATAATCTCGGATGTTATGAATAATCATATGTAATCTTGAAATGATGCACTTGTAGGCTATATTTCTTTTTTCATCAACATTTATTCAGTACGGGAGATAAAACAGATCAGTTACAGTTTAACATTACAGATAGCATGAGAAAGGCAAAAGAACTTGGTCACATAATAGATAACTTTGTGTCTTCTTCCATAGTAAGACTGCGACAAGTACTGTCCTAGACATCAAGCTTCTGAAGTATGTAAAACTGGATGTCAGTTTGCTCTTTTACAAGTTTTGAGAGGACAGGGTCACAGAACAATTAATTCTGGTGTCCCACATACCTGCTTTGATGTTAGTGGTGTAAGCAGCCCTTCCCTTGAGCAGGTTCCATGTTCGTAATGTCTTATCCTTGCCAACGGAGAGAGCTAGCTTGCCGGATGGATGAACGGCGACGGAATTGACAGCATCTCTGCAACCAAACAAAAAGATGAAAGTCAGAAAACTTCAGAAGAGATGGCCATCAAGCATGAGATGTAGAAGGAGAGGTGCCACACCTACATAGATTGAATTAGAAACCTCCCATGCCTGCTTGCCTTGGGCAAAACATGACTAACTTACTGTTCAGCTAGACAGATAATTTGCTATTGTCACTTGCTAATGTAAAACTGTTGGACCAGTCAACTGAAATGGCACTTGCGCTCTGTGGGGAATTTGACAGAGGTATCACAATGCCCTGCAAACTCTTGTCATGTTCCGCTAGCCTAAATATTTGCCCCCCTCCCCATCCACACCCACACACACAACCACATACATACTGTACATGCACATCAATAAGAAAAATTCTCCAAAACAGTTGTAACACAGTGAAATACAAGTTTGACCAACCAAGAGGGCACAGATAAGAACAGATTACCGTACCTGTTATTTTTTGTAATGCAGTGTTGAATTGTTGAAAATGAAACAAACAACAGTGAAATCCAATTTGCTTTAATAATTAAATGAGGAACCACTTTTCATGAGGGAATTGTGTCGGTTCCATTTGAAATACATGTACATGAAGAAACCATACCTCACTGGAAATGCAGCAAGCAGCCAGAGAAAAAATATCTACAGAAATTTTCGGGATATCTTTTCATATTTCCAGCTACGGACACCAGTATGATCTACCTGATGCGATTGAGTTAATATGGTGGTATATGAGAACCTGCCAAAAATGGCCTAAAACTGTGTGTAAATGGCACCTATACAAGATCTTATAACAGAACACACCACTCACTTGTGACCTTTCATGACCTTCATGCACTCCCAGGATTGTGTGCTCCACACACAAATCTTCCCATCCTCACTGCTGCTGATCATGTGACTGTCCTCATGAAAAGCTAGGGATGATATAGAGCCTACATAGGAGAACCAAATATAACAAATTATACCACAATAAGAGCCAGCCACACAACTGTGAAATAATATTGACTTGAGCAAGCCCTTTGTATTTGGACAGGTCTGTAATGTGGTCTGTAGGTGTGAATAAATGCACATCTTTTAATTCTAAAACAGTCATAATTATTTGTAATACGTGTATCCTCAGAGACAAACATTGTTCTGTAAAGCTAGAAATACGCTAAAGAATACTACCTTTTACCACTTTTACTACTGTAATGTGTTCATAAATAGGGGGATTTGTTGCTATGCCTACAAATTGATCGCACCCTAATATCAAGGATCTTCCTCTGGCCAAAAAGTGCAGTTATTACTATGGTAAAAAATAATGTTATTGTGCAATACAATGTACAGGCCTCGAAATAGGATTTTGGAGGGGCAAGGCCATTTAGAAAAGGGCACTTTTTCCAAGAGGCCAGGGCACTTAAGTCAGTCAGAGGGGCACCAAGGCCACATTGGAAAGGGCATGTTTGGTGTTTATGAAAAAAGAAAGAAGAAAAACAAACCGAGAAAAACAAACAAACACACACACACACACACACACACACACACACACACACACAAAGTGCAACACACAACAAAAACCTCTTCCCTACAGCTGTAACACATTCCCGATCTCCGCGTTTCTATCAGGTGAAACAACATTTTTTTAAACAGGAATAAAACAACAGTAGGTATTGATTGAAACTCGACACCCTTTCAGGCCAGCCAGGCTGTCATGAAACTTCAAAGCACATTCCGACAGCTGGCTGGCAAAACCACAAGGCAAAGGAATTTGCGTGCGCGTGTAGATTGCTATGATTAGTCTGTGACAGACAGTTCATGACCTCCAAGAATGCGCCAGTACGCGCGGTTTCTTCTGTTGATTGGTCTCTCTCTCTCTCTCCACCCCTAGCCCTCCCCATTCCCCAGTCTGGCACACCTTGGCATCGTGGGATTTTTCTTTTTTCTTGGTGAACTTGGAGTTCACTCTTTACTACTCTATCTGAATATGCGCTGCCTAGCTAGTACATACTCGCGGCCGCTGCGCTGCGGAGGCAGTCGGGACGGTAAAAGCCGGTCGGGCGTACATGTACGTACACGTCGTCTCGTATCTCGGAAAGATACTTTGAGTTTGAATCAGATACATCGGGACGCGAGTGAACTGAAGGTATGATATTTGAGATCAGGAAAGTTGTTCAAGCTTATTAAAGAGACTTTGAGAAAGGGCATATCATACGTCATAAATAATAACTTTCATTCTAAAAGGGCACCACGGCCCCAAGAAAAAGGGCACATTTTTTTTGGCCGTAACTTTGATAAAAAAACAAAAGGCATTGCGGCCAACGAGAGGGGCACCGACGGCCATGGCCGTCGGTGGCCGTCGGTTAATTCGAGGCCTGAATGTACAATATATCAATGTGCTTGAGCTTGACAAGTACAAAAAATAAAAAAAAATATCAATCTTTCCTAAATTTCTGATATCTACAACACATTTAAAAAGACACATTCCTCACCATCATGTTGCATTAAAGAGCCAAGTTCCACTTTCTCTTCAACATCAAAGAGGTAGATAAGCTCATCTGTGCTGCCCGAGGCCAGAAATTTGCTGCTAGCTGCGATGGCTTCGACGCATCCGATGTGAGCATTGTTTGTGAACTGTCCCCGGAAGACTAATTCACCACCATTCTATCACAATATTGTTCAAGGACAAATTGTCAAAAAGATGAGAGAACATTAGTTGCGAGGTGAACTAAAAGTATTCTTTGGTCAACACCTAATCTGTTATCTATGGATAAAATAGGACTTTACCCCGTGAAGAGAAAGGTTTCATTTTCTTCTCTTCTGTTGACAGATTTCTGTTGGTATTGTTTTAAAAAAAGACAGATCACTCCATAAACTTGAATTGAAACCCAATTGTCCCCATTTCACATTCATGAAAGTAAATTTGAACTTGGTGTAGAACCAAATATCTTTCAATTAGAATGGAGACTAAGCATGGATGTGTTCCTTTTTGTTTTCTCCTACTACTAGCTTACAACCCCCTCCCCCCCCCCCAAAAAAAAAGCTAGAATAGTACAGATAGTAGTGTCTATCTGACTTGGTAGGAATAAACTCACTGGGTCACAGACAGTCACACACACATGCACACCTTGTCCTCGGCCTTGATCACCCGTGGCCAACCAGACAGTGTGGGCTGGGTGTGGCAACTTGCTGTTGTTGTTGTTGCTGTTGACGTTCGTTGTTGTGTATGATGATGGTTGATCTGATGCTTATTTTATTTTATTACAGTAACAAAGTTAGACTGCTGATATATGATAGGCGCTTGCCTTGGCTTTACCATGTGTTTACACCTATCAGTGTTTATCTTATAGATCTACAGTCCAGAGTCTACGATTTTTCATAAATTACACGGCCATGATTCACACTCAAAAAATTATTTCCAGAACAGAAAAAAAAAAAAAATATATTCCACTGTGCAGTGCGAGACTAGCACGAGGCTGATGGCAGTGGTCGGTGGTGCAGCACAGCCTAGGCCTAGCACCTTGCACCTGCCAGTGCATGCAGTGCCCTATGTAGCTGTCGCTGCACCGTCTACGTACATGCCGTGCATGCTGAGCACGGCACGGGGTCTGGTCGGGCTACGTGCCTGCCATGCGCCAGCGTAACGTCAGTGTTCATGAATGGTGTATAGATATCTACGTGCATGTTCCATGTTGCATGTTGGACTGCACTGCAGTTGTATTATTCCGAAAATGCGAATGAAAAATAAAAATTCAAGAAAAAAAATAAGTAAATTGCACCTACATACATGCTTTCGTTCACAAATTCTTACTCACTTCTCCTTCTTTTTCCAGCAAATCATAGCCAAAGACTGTACGCTCGTAGCAGCCCGAGAAAACTTGACAACACATGTGCGCCGCCATGTTGAAATAAATTGTCTCGTCCAGTAGTATGAAAAATCATATTTGTGGATAAAAGAATATTGTAAAAATCAGTGAGATGTTTGTTCATAAGATCATATGACTAAAATTATGTTATTATTTAGAAGAAAGGCTAGGATCATTAGGCTTACTTGTTCCAAATACGTGGGAAAATAATATTATTTGATGTTTGAGTCTGTCAAGAATGACGATTTTTAGTCTATAATTCTATACAAAACAAAATGATTGTAACTTTTAACCTTTGCAGTCGAGTTCTAATTTGATTGATATGAGTCTTTAATTTGTCAATTTATAATATATACATCACTACGTATGCAAATTTCAACATGAATACGACTATACAGAGCATCTAGATCTTTAATGATATTAATGGTTTCATACATAGATCTACACAAGTCTGTAATACAGAAACTATCTCCCATTCACCGGAAGTAGGAAGCGCGCGTTATTTGGTTTCATGTCACTGGCGGTGTTGGTAGTCTCTTCCAGTGTCACTACACGGAGCTAGAGTCGTAGTACAGTCCATCGTTGCATGCAGTTGACTCACCAAGACATCGTTGAAAATGGGGGATTTGGAGTGTGAAAGGTAACCCTTTTTGTATTGCATTGTTGTGTATGTGTTTGTTTATTTTTGATTGAGCTGTCTTGAGCAATGAAACAACAGATGACTCTAGACAAGAACAAATACAACCCCGACGGGATATTTTTTTTTGTCCATGTTATACTGCACAGCGCCTAACTAAAAGTTATTAATGTCATGTAATGACGACACCGAGGGGCAAATAAGTTAAGTATAACTTTACGCCCACATCCAAGGTATGTTATCCAAGGTATGTTATGAATAATATTTATTGTGGCATCATTGATCATGATAATCCACACTTCCAACTAGCTAGACTCTAGCTAGACCTAGGAAGAGAGACCCTACTTTAATAGCTATTTCTAGTGTCTTTTTTAGTATAAAAAGTAGGCCTACACTGAAAATACAGTAACGTTAGAGGTGGAGAGCTAACACTCACAGTTAGCATGGTTAACTTTTAATACTTAATTTTATATGGTTACTGGTTAGTCGTAGAGTGTTAAATGTGCATTAGCCATTACATTGTAATGAGATGCATATTTGGAAGGGAGTAGTTTTAGGCCTGCCGATGCCCTACCATGAAAAAAAAAAAAATGTCTGGACTCATCCGTGTTAATAGAATAGAGTTATGAAAAAAAACAAACACACACCTTGGCAATAATACGTTAATGACAGGTTTAAATTTACATCTTCCTGCTCATCTCATTGCAATCAGGCGCAGGCGCAGGCTTTGTTACGGAACGTGTCAATAATGATGAATCATGATACTTTCCTGTGGATTGATATTAATACTCGTGATTAAAATCATATACCTTGTAAGTTGTATGTACAGTTGTATGTATGCCAAATATTTTTCAGCTCAAATAATTTTTCAGTTGTCATGCAGTTTGAGGTGGAAAATGCTTGAAGAATGGCAAAGCACTTATTTGGTTGTTTTCTTTTGGCTTTGCATCCATATGGTAATCAACTTGTTGATTGTTGGCACTATAGATAACAGAATGATAATGCAAGACAATTGTCAAAGGACACCTAACCGCACCAGCAACCCTAGCACGTACATTACAGTGCCCATGGTTAGGACACCAAGAAAATATACATAGACGTTCTATCCATTTATATTACATATGTTATCATTTGGAATTGTGAGAGAAAATTTTTGCTTCTTATTATTCAGTCATAAACTATCTGCCTTCAGATTCAAGGATACTGGGTTCAATTTCGAGCCTCACTGAGCAATGTTTTATGTAATCATTCCTACCATTCCCTCATGTATTAAGAGGCATAAACACTCTGTCCCTTGGATGGGACATAAAATGGAGGTCCCGTGTGTGAGTTACCATGGGTGTATGCAAGGGGGGGTCGGGAGGGTCGTACGACCCCCCCCCCCCCCCCAAATTTTCAAAAGGTCCACTTTTTGTAAAAGACATTTTTGTTTTTCGAGGGCTTTTTACCCATTATACAACAGGAAAAAAAAGTGACCAGGTGGTGTTCCAGCAAATTGGCAAAAACCTCGTAGATTTCATAACTTAGTTTTAATATGCCATACCTTATTTCTAAGCCGCACTGCCATGCCAAAAAAGTCACTTTTGTATGCACCAAATGGCCCCATTTTAAGATATAAATTCAAAAACTCCCTACCGTGGGAGGGGGGGACACCCCCCTCCCACACCCTCCCCCCGCTCGGTCGCTTCGCTCCCTCGCAAAGGTAAAGGTCCAAAAAATTGGATTACGACCCCCCCAGAAAAAATCCTGGATACACCCCTGGTTACACAGTGCCCATGACTCACTCAGCTCATGTTAAAGATCCCACTTCATTCATTCATCGCAAAGAGCAAAGTGCTAACCCGGTGAAGTGGTCCCCTTACTCACCCACACAAGAAAATGGGCAAATTTGATATGCTGACCCCTTGTGGTTCACCCCAGGGAACTAGCCATTGTAGTCAGCAATTGGTATCAAGCAGGCACATTGTGCCATACGGGTAAGCTAAAAGAAAATATCATGAACTTCAGCCACTTATAATTAACTATCATATAATAATCATACACTTTTTATTTACTACCGGGTACCAGTTGTAATACCCTTTCCCAGTAGCATTATTAAACAATACCAAGTACTCTTTGTTAGTACTATGCCACGTACAACAAATCATCTAACTAGGCCTGTACCAGTAGATTAATTGACTTGACCTATTGTTTTACCTGTAATGTGTTACCACTCACAACTACATTTTTGTGTACCTTTGACAGCACTAGAACTCTCGAGGAAGTCCATAAAATTGCAGAAAATGCCAAACTGAACCTCACTGACCTGGCAGGGCAGCCCCAGTGCCTCTACTTTGGCCATGAATTGAACCCAGCGTCGATGAGGTTACTTGAGGTTGATGACACAATATTAAATTGTGTGGAAGAAGGTCAAAGGTGAGTAGTAGTATATGCTATAGTATTACATGCAGGCCCTACTGGTATTCAGTGGTATCATTTGTGACCCTGCACCTCAAAACAAACAAAAAGTTGCCAGACATGAATTTTTAGCTAAGACCATATGGGCAATTCCGCAGTTAGAGGGACATGACCATAAAATTTCAATTTGGTTTTTTCCTTGATTTTTGTGTTTGACTTCAGAAAGAACACATTGATAAGTGAGGAAAAACTATTTTTCAGGGTATCTTGATAGTTTTAGGTATTGAATTCACCAATTTTGAACAAGTAATCTTTCAGATTGAATTTCATCAGCAACATCTCCATAATGGCAAAGAAGATAGCTAGTCAAGTTAAATGCTATTTTCTAGCCACAAATGTTGAATTCATAGAGGCAATGCTGTGCTTTCATGGATAGATTAAGTAAAATCAACTTACATGTCTTCGAAATGCAAACATGTGTGCATTTCCCCAACCATCGGACAGTCATGTAACGTTACTAACCAAAAAGTGAAATTATTTACCTCCAGAGAGTATAAAGTGTCTATGAATGATAATATTTCAATTTTTCCTGCTGTGTCCAATGACTAACTGAAATATGAAAATAAGTATTACTAATCATTATAGAAGTTAGAAATAACAGCAGTCAAAATGTGTAACGTTACTAACCGCGTAACGTTACTAACCACAGCCTGTGTGTATTGTAACGTTAGTAACCGTGAAATAAGAGAATAAGACTCCAATGGACAGGTCCTGGTCTGGCAAAATTTTGCCTGATGATAGAGCCAGATGTCAACTACAAGATTACGTGGTCATACAGTAAAAAGATATTGGCTTTTTTTTTTTAGTAAACTAATTATGCAAATTTACGCATGAAATCATATTTTCACCTATAACGCCATAAAAAAGACTGAAGGATTGCTAAATCTTTGTGTAAGAGTTCCTCAAGACACATCAAACAATTTTCTTGCAAAAAAATAGCAAAATCAAAATCAGTTTCTTTTGTTTTTTATTGTTTTGTTAATTTCTTATGTTGTATTTTAATGTTTTTTAACCTTTTGTTTTCTATTGGGTTTTTTTTGCCAAAATTTGTTTGCAGGCACTTTTTCAAGCTTATCTACATTGCAATTGATTAATTTCACTGGTCAAAGCTTGAAACAATCTAATTAATATCAAATTAATGAAAAAACATAATTTGCATTGGATTTGCACACGATATCATGAATTTGAGCTGTTTTCAGGTTGACATGCATTTATGCAAAACATTACATAACTGCAGAACGGTACCCGGACGTCGCAAATTTGGTCTCAAAATATGCGGGAGACTTCAATGAAAAAAGTCATGAGACGATGTGGCAAAATCTGTGCGCGTTGCGGAATCGTGGCGGGAAATGTTGGGGGGGGGGGGTCTACAGCATTCGCATCACTACAGAAGGCTCACAAGGTGCACATTGAGCGATTTTTAAAAAATTTTTTTTACCACTTCCCATGTGAAGGGGCAATTGATGGAATCTGTGGGCCAGCAGAGCATTTTGTGTGGAAAGTAGTGTTAAAAACAATTGAGGCCATCACTTCAAATTTTCTGTCCCAATTTGAAATTATCATACAATGGTTTGTCACGGTTAATTACGCTTCAGGTACAGCGAACAGACTTTTGTTTTCAGAACAATGCAGAGATTAGACATTCAAACTGGTCTAAAAGAAAAAAAAATACATGTCCCTAGACTTGAATAAACATGAATTCAACTAATACACTGTATTATTTGAGTTAAATGTCATATGACTTAAACTACTTTCACAATAATATAAAACACTGCATTATGCTGGATTCCTATAGTGCAATGACTACGCACACCACAATTGGCCATACACTGTACACACTACATACCGGTACATTAGTTTTGCTCTTTGATTTCTTTCCCCTTTATTAAAGGTACTCTTGATAAGGAACACATTAACTGTTTTGCTCAATGAAACAGGCTGCTTTTGTGAATTACTGTGAGTCATGATGAACAGTGATTGGCAAAGTTATGAAACTGTGGATATCACTTGACCTAGTCTTTAAAAGTGGTACTTTTTTTTTAGTTTGTAATTTATGCAAACTTTTTTTCTAGTCTTTTTTAACATGTACAAGTACAATGGTACTATACTGCATGAGTTTGATGATTGAAATAAGAGTTTCATGTCTTATCTGATGTTTCTTAGCTTTAACTTTGCATTCTCATGGGGAAACATGTAATGATTTGAGTTAACACACAATTCTGTAATCACTGGACAAACCGTAACGTTACTAACCGTAACGTTACTAACCATGATTTTTGTACTTAATTTTCAAACAAAGTTATAATGAGAAAGGATATTTGGGGTAGATATTGCCCTTAAAGCTAGAAATGAAAAATAAGTGTTGATATATTTCAAGCTATACCAGTTTTAGCAAACTTTTTGTTCAAAGATGCTCATCAATTTTTTATGTCCTTTTTTTTTGTAACGTTACTAGCCGGCATTAAAAGCAGACCTTTCTTCTAAAATAATTCATGAAATGATTTCATTGTTTGCTCTGTTCTAGCGCTACACTAGAATGATCTCTGGTGACATTAATGAGACTTCACATCTACAGATAGAGAAATGAGTCTAATCTAAATCATGAGAATGTCCCTAAAATGTAACGTTACCGGTACTAACCGCGGAATTGCCCATATGCTGAAAGAGCAGACTTTAAGCTTTAAAATGATGTACATATGACTCAAATCAAATGGACTCTCCTAACCTATCTAAATACTGGAAAGAAAGCACAAACTCAGGAAAAGTGTGAACTGAGAAAAGAGGCTCTGAAGTACAGTGTCTATTCAAGCGCTTAATCTTTACCAAACCGTGTTGGCTGTGTGATGAATGGGACAAAAAACAGGAAGTAAACCACCAGAGTAACAACAATGAAGGGATTATCAGATTAAACTGAAATTAAGCAGGCCTCATTAACACATTCTGTCCATAATTAATGCCAACTTTCAAAGCAGTAGCACTATCCTTTCAAAAGTTATTAGAGTTGAAAGTGAAGAATGTGGACAAGGTTTTTCAGAAATGAAAAAGGGATTCTAAAGACACACCTAATCACACTATTCTACCAAAAATGTTTGAGATAAACTGCTAAAAAAACACACTTTCCTGCCCGTTTTATGATACCAAATGTTAGCATAATGTAAAAGAAGACCCGCTCTTTCAGAAAATATGAAAAAGTCAAGTTCAGCTAGGTTGACCCATTTCACTTATTTTTCAGTCCTCACACAAAATCAGTGTGTGCGACTTTATGTTCATTTTGAGGTGCACGGTCACATTTAGTGGGTTTAAAATCGGAAAATGTTGCATTCATAAAGAGAGAGATTTGTGGATGTATGGAGGGCAAATTTTCACATGTCTCATGAAATATGGCTATCCAATGCCCTGGATAAAATACATTGTTGATGAAATGAAATTCTTCACCATTCACTGATGTAAGTCAATTTAAAGTTTCTGCATGTAATTAAAGTAAAGAAACTGCTATCCTATGTAGCCATTGGCCAGCATCTCTCGATTCATGCAGTTCATCTGCTTAGTTTACACATAATTCTATGGGGTATCTACACATATTTGCAGTGCATCATTACCTCCTCTTTTTAACATGGATAATTGCTGCAATAGAATTATTTATTGAGAAATTTTGTGAAACTTTAAGATTCCCTAACTTTCTTAATTTTTTGTTCAATGTTGATCCCTTCTGCCATTCTTTTTTGTTTTATTTTATACCATTAAAATAAGCTTTATTGAATTATGGTCAGTAATCACACTGTTAGAGAATTTTAAAGCAACACTGCCTCAATGAATACTTTCTTTTCCCCATGCTGCAGATTGGTGATCAGAGGAAACAAGACTGACCATGCCGTCCTGTGCACAGATGGCAAGACCTATGATCTCAAGGTTGCAGAGACTTCCAACACTCTCCTCCTCTTGGAGGATTGTTTCACCAAAGATGGCCTCCCTGAAGGAGAGAACAGGATACATCAAAAGCTGGTATGCCCCCCAAAATTTATGGAAATTCTCTCCTTAACCCATCAAGGACGAGTCCAGAGTATACTCGGGCAGGGTTCTATGGGAAATGCGTGTTGTAGCAAAATTAGTCTGTCCTCAACGGGTTAAGAGAGATGGTTTTAGTCCGGTCTTAGAAATCAGGGACTGCTGAACATTTTTTTTTTTTTGGGGGGGGGGGGGGGGGGGGGGTGGGGGGGGGGAGGGCTATGGGACCAGGGGGTCAGGGTCAATGGTATCCCCTGCTTAGACAGAAAGAATGTAAGGACGGAAACTTTGGAAATTCATGCATGTTGCAAACTTTTTCCCCCATTTTTCCTCCCATGTTGTATTTGTGATGAGCCAAATATGTGAGGTGGCTGAAGCCCCCTGCCCTAGCTCCCCCCCCCCCATCCTGTTCCATGACTCCTGCAAATTTCTCTCACAATTCTGACAAATTGCATGCATCACTGTTGTGTCTTGTTGTGTGGTATGGCAGATTTTAGGGCAGCAAGGTGGCTCAGTTACGTATACCTACTTTACAGTCGAATGACTGGGTTGCGGTTATGGGTTCGAATCCAAGGAAATCTTACCGAGCAATGTTGTGTGTTATCATGCGGTCCCGTAGGTACCAACCCACGGTACTCACAAGTGGGCCCAATGGAAGACCAGATAGTGCAGCTGGCTACGGACTATTCAGTTATCGTGTCAGATAGAAAATGAGAACAAAACAAACATTGTAGATTTCTCCCTGCTCTCTGTTTCCTTTAAACCTGTGTCATTACGTTGGAAAATATGTCTGTAAATGCCATGTGGTTGTTAAATGAGGCATTGTTTATTTCGTTTCGTTTCCTTTCTTCAATTCCTTTTAACCCCTTGAAGACTAGTCCCGAGTATACTCTGGTAGGTGTCTATGGGAAATGCGTGTTATAGCAAAATCAGCCCGTACTCAACAGGTTCATTTCCAGAGATGTCACTGTGGAGAAGATTTTCATGTGAGTTTTGTTCTGTTCCTGTTTGTTTATCTGTTTATTTTGTCCTTGATTTTTGTTCCCTTGTCAGGTAACTGGTGTGATGCACTCCTATCTTGAAGTGCGCCCTCTGCGGCCCCGGCTGAAGAAATTACAAATGCTGCTGCAAGAGAATCCATTCGCCGGAAACCTGTACGAGGACACGCCCGAGCACTCGGGCCGAAGGTTTACCATGGCAATGCTCCTGGATATTGTGCAGGCTAGCAAGAAAGAAATACTTGAGGAACTGCAGGCCCTAAAAGCTTGTCTGATTAAAGGTAAGATGCACTCTGCATGATAGTAATGGCGTGTGGATATCAAGCAAATAACCGTGCAAGTAACAAACAGCGTTGAAAAAAATAAACACAGTGATACTGTCACAGTCTTTCAAATTCCTGATTGAATGCTCTCAACCCTTATTTTTCGATCTAACATTATTTAACCCATTGAGGACGAGTTCCTTATATACTCGGGCAAGTGTCTATGGGAAATGCTTGTTAAGCGGGTTAAGATTCCTTTGTGTGTGTTTTGTTTTGTTTTGTTTTTTTTGCTTAACAATGGACAAGAAGGATAGAGGCAATGTAATGTCAGTTTAGATGTTGAGTTGATACTGGTGCAGCATTCATGTGCAATTTAGGTTTGTTTATTTTTTATGGGGGGGGAGGGGCTGTGGGGGCCATGGTGGTGCTAGTTTAATGGGTTTGAAACATGCTTGGAGTGGCAAATAAATCTTTCTTTCCTACCACCCAGTTTTGTACTTTAAGTCACCTTGAATTTTAAAATCTTGTATTTTAAGCATCTTGTGAGTGGAGGAGATATTGTTCAATTATATTTGTAAATCTGAGTGTAAATTCATCGTCTCTATTATAAAGAAAAAAAGAAAAAGCATCTGAGGAGTCAAAGTGTTTGAGAGAATTGTGAATAAAATCATGTTTTGTCTGTCACTATTTATAGACTGCTGGAGAGTCCTGGACTTTGACTACGAGTCCCAGGCAATGACCCACATCCTGTCACTGGTCCAGGAGAATTCCTGGTCCTATGATGAGGTACCCGTGGAGGAGACCCTGGCTACCCTTGAGAGCCTGGAACCAAGGTGTGGATCAATGTCCTGATAGATACTGTCACACTGATAACAGATTGCGAAGTTTACGATTGTGATCTGTAAGATTTTACCAGTTTTACCAGTGTGACCGCAAACTTGTGAAAGTTCTCACAAAACTTCCCACTAAACTTCCTGGAAAACTAGGGATATTTCCCTGACCCAGCCCTCACCAATCTTCTTGATCTCTGGGCAGTGTTAATGCCAGCGGCTGAAACTTTTTGTCGAGTTTGTAAAGTTTGTGTCAAGTTTGTAAAGTCCACCATCTGTTTGCAGGCGGTGCCTCCAAAGCATACAGTCATTGTGATGTATGTGTGAGCATTGTTACGTCACAATCACTACTTGTTAGATAGCCCACACTTTCTTTTTTCTTGTGCAGGCATACCTGTGACTTAGACTTAAAGCTTTAAGGTTGAGAAGTTTGGCTGCGAGCAAACTTTGCAGAGATTCCTTGATCTTAAACTTCACAGTCTTCTGCTAGTGTGACTGTAGCTATAGTTTCCCTCCAATGCCTTAACCGTTTGTAGTCCACTGTCCGAAAATGCTTTACGCAGCACACACAACATTGATGCTGTTGGTCATATTCAGATTTTAAAAGAAATCCCTGGTGGTGCTCTGGTTGCTTGTAATAAATGGGAGTACAATTTAACAAACTTTGCATCAGACACAGAATAAGAAAATATTATATGTAAAGAATAAGAACAAAATGGAAGTTGAAAAAATATAATAATTTCCTGAAACAGGGACATTTGTCACAAATTCAGGACTTCCAATTTTTATAGCATTTGAGTTTTTTTTCTCCAGTATAAAAATAAGAAAATATGTTTTAACCTTTAAAAAAAGTTATTTTTCTTTCTAAAACATGACCTGTGGTCTTGATCACCAATTTTTGCCATCCAGGAAATTAGATATGCCAAATATATTATTTATAAAGGATGATATTGTTGCTTTCAAATCTTTTGTAGGCTTGTTCAAAAAGTTTTCATAAAAGTCGGTTTTCTCTTTTTTGTTTCAAATGGATTTTAATATGAAATACTCTTTACATAAAATTATTTCAGTAAGACTATTTTTATTTTTCTTCCACCTAGCATGTTACCAAGCTTGTAATAAATCTTGGTATATGGCAAAAACACAAAGAGTAGAATTGAAATTTCTGGCCCCAAAGTTACATTATGCACTGACTTTTTGTGTGTCTGTTCATATTCTTTTTTTTCTTTTCTAGGGTTTGAACAGTTTAGTAATTTTATCTTATGAGTGGTATCTGACAAATGAAAACCTGAAAATCTTTATTTCCTTGATTTCTATTTGTCAGATGTATCATTTCCCACTGCTTGAAGTGTTATGGAGAGGAAAAACAAGGTAAGAAGTGTATAAAACTGCAATATTTTCATGGCCATGTTTCATTCATTTGTTCATCGTTTTCGGAATATCTGTGTATTTTTGTGTGTGTGTGCATGTAAAAAAAGAATGTACAATCTTCGAACTTGTAAACTACGTTCTGTTCATTTGTTTATTTTTTTTTTTCACTTTGTGCGTATTATTCACCTTTGTATTATGAATCGTGAGTGTCAATCGACAGTATTATGTACCAGGCCATTATTGGTCTCTTTTTATTACTTATATGCAATTTCTGACTGCCAATTTAGAGCCATAACAATAAGCAAGTGATGGTAGTGGGATTATTATGGATATAATTAATTTCCTCCTTATACTGTATAAAATGCCATAAAGGGCGTTACACGTGAAGTCATATACTGTCCTTTGTGTTGTCAAAGGCACCCTATTACCCACACATTTATACATATACAATACACGTGCAGACAAATTTAATGTCACCCGAATAATCGAGTGCGTGCATCTCTATTATCAACCATTGTAGGTAGGACACTTTCTGCGGATTTGCTTTTGTTTTTGATTTTTCAATGTAATCACTTTGAATTGTGCTCTGTAATCAAGAAGATGCGGCTACAGTGTCAATTTAGTTTCTATGATCAATTATAGTTCCAAATTACCATTATGTAAAGTCACATGCCTGTTTTTGAAACAGGGATCGGCTTTGATTGACCATTTAAGCTCCCCAGCATTTCGCATCACTTTAATAAAATTCACTTTTGAAAGTGTGTAGTATCATGGCAAGCTGTACAGAGCCAGAAGGTAGATGACAGAAGTTTGCCTAAAATTTTCAAGCTTTTCCTATGCTACGTATGCCAACTGATGGGGGAAATAGATTGTTTGGGCCGGACCACTTGAGGAGATAGAAAGTCACCCTGATTTTACTGGAGTCTTCCTGAAAGCTTTAATACCTCTTCACGTTCTTGATAATAATGTAAATATGTTAAAATATATGAATATAATCTCCCCAATTTGGGACTTTATTACTTTTGTAATACCTATTGAGATGCATGAAACATGCAAGTATTTCCCTGATTGTACCTCTTTATCTCCCTGATATGTGTGAGTGAATGTTGTCAGCCCTGTAATTTTTAACCTGAAACTCTCCTTTACAAATTGTCAAGATTATCAAGAAACTACATTTAATGTGTATTCACAGTTCAATACATATTCATTATGCTCTCACCATTCATAGTTGTGTTTCTTTTCTGGCAAAATGCCCATTACAGGTACTGGTATGTTTAATAATTCATGAGTCATGCATCAATCAGTTTTTAATGTAGGTAACTGACAAATTGCCCATATCGATGAAAATGAGCTCCAATTTCTTAACGTCTTTAGAGTATTAGCCATGGTAATTGATTTGAATATTTTGCAGCACCTGAGCCATCACTGGCTCTCGGGGTGATGTAACACCTGATTTGATAGCAATTAGGAGGTCCTGGGTTTGAATCACTGATCTCTATGATAGCTAGGAGATATCTGGATGTCTCGTGGGGCAATCACTTTGAAGCCACTGCACTGCCATCTTTACCATGCACATTATCACCCATACATTTAATGTGTACAAAACTCACAACATCACATGACCTTAATGACAGCCTGTGTTGGAAAATGATGTGCACAAATCCTCACAGAGTATGCCTGGTAAGATGGTGGCATGACGGCGTCACTTGTATGTACAGCGTGAATGGGGCCAATGAGATATCCAGATATTACCTCCTATAGAGATCAGTGGTTCGAATCCTATCTGAGTGTGTATGTCCATCATTTTCATCATGCTCTACTCTAAACACGTTGATGAAAGGTAATTTATCAATCAGTTGCCATATCATGTTGTTTGGCAGGTCCCAAGGGAGCCCTCTGTAGCTTGGATACAGACAAGATATGTCAGCTTTTTGCAGAAATGCTCTTGAGACCTGCAGATAAGGTAACCATGGTCCCTCAGTTGTACAACTTGTTGCCAGGTCTGTCCCTAGCTTTCAAGAGAATGTGATATAAATTGTATCAATTTCATACCAAGATTTGCTATAAAGTTCAGTTTAATCACAGTAGTCCTTAGTAAGTGCATTGTGAATCATCAAAAAGGGCTGTGACCTTCACAAAAAGCTTTTTCTGAAATTATGAAAATGTATGAATTTATGAATGAATGAATGAGTGAATGAATGAATGCGAATGAATATATGAATGAATGAATGAATGAATGAATGAATGAATGAATGAATGAATGAATGAATGAATGAATGAATGAATGAATGAAAGGAAGGAAGTATGCATTATTACATCAGTGAGTGTGCAGTTACTTGTGCGGTATTACCTTGTATGTGTCATAGGACAACACACCATACTGTTATGCTTTTTTGTTGTACAATTTTTGCAAGGGTGTGCATGTACAGTAAGAAAATAAAGAGTGCACACTTACACTGTAACTTCGGTTCAGTGCGTATGGCTACGTTCTTGAACCCATTTTAAAATGGAACCTTTACATTTGAATGATTACCAGAAATTAAAGAGGGAGAAGAAAAATGGATGCTGTTCTCCAAAGACTGTCCAAAAACTGTTAATTAACAATACAATGCACATATGGAAAAATCATTGCACATGTATATGCTTTCCTTTGCTTTTCTTCCAAAATAGTTCAACTTGTCAGAATTCTTGGAAGTGTGGCAGCAAAGTGTGCCAGAGGGCATGGTTACCACAGAACAGCAGTTGAAGGTGAGCTACTCTAGCTTGACATAGTTTTACACTTCTTCTTGGAGTGACCAGCCATTCCCAGCAAAATAAATAAGGTGTGGGACTACAAAGAAAGCTCTCTTCCCCTCCCCCGCCCTTTCTCCCATCACACCCTATACACATGATTCCTTTTAGGACTTTTACGATAAAAAAGTGCGAATAATGTAAATAAGAAAACAAGACATGTCCAGCAAAAGATAGCAGCAGAAAAAAAAAAGAAGTGAATGCCTACCTGTATCGTATTTTTTACTGTATTGAAATAAGTTGTTTGAAGGTAGGCCTCGGGACGTGTTAATGTGGCAAGATATTATTAGGTGATCCGAGTATCCTTCGGATCACCTTCTGTATCTGTACGGATTCTTTCTTCTTCTTTGTTTCTTTATTTCTCCGCAAAAGTTGTGCAGAGGTTAGCTCAGAAAGTCCGCTGCCTATCAATTTCAAAATTATACCATGTATGCATCATGTCCCAAAGACGAAAAATCTAATGTATCATTGTGATCAGTCGACCGTGACGTCACTATGACGTCATTATATGAAAACACATTCTCAATCATATCTCATTAATGGAATGAAATTTTTCAATGAAATTTACGTCACATATATTTCAAATTATGCGCATTCTACTCATGTTCTCAAAATTCATATTTTCTCTTAAAACGTGCGCGTACGCGCGCGTTGAAATATTTGTATGCTCCAATCGAGCTCAAAAATTTTTTGCACACGTTTCAGACCATTTAGAGCATTTTTTGAAAAATTGAAAAAATCGGACGGACGCGTACGCGCGCGCGCATATACGCACGCACAGCTCATGTGCAATTGAAATTTCCAGTTTTTTCACTTTGATCGGATGTCTGAAATGTTAAGGAATATTTATACCAAGTTTCAAATCAATGCGACCCAATATGACGTCATACGGGCCCGTCAAAGTTGAAATTCTGCGCGCGCGTCAATGGCGATATACAGTGCAACTATGCCAAAAAACTGCTAATTTTAAATTCGATTTTACTCGTCAGGATGGACGGTGACCCCCCATTTTCTTTACATATTTTAAAACCTGATGAGTTGTACATGTCATTTCATGGGGTGGCAATGCTGACAAAATGATTAAAAGATAGCAAATTTCTTAATAAAGTAAAAAAAGTAAATTTTCAAAATGACGTCATCAAATTTCAAGTTTATTTGAGCGTATCTCACTAGTCCTTTGTCAATTTTCACCCAGATTTCAGTATGTTGTAGCTTATTTAATGTTCTTTCAAACATAAAATTACAACATTTTGATTGAATAACGGTATCACCTCGTAAAAATGGATTGAAAGTAACCTTGTTAAATTTGACCAGTTTACGTGTTATCTCTATGGGAGTGCAGTTTTTCTGGAAATGAAAATTGACATGACTATCTTTATCGAGCACTAGCTCACTTACCCTTCGGTAAATTTCTCCCAGATTTCGATATGTTGTAGCTGAGACTTTACGCTACCGTAAGTGTGCCCTTCGTTTTTTCATACGATGTCGGGATCACGTCAAAAATTTTGGTTGAAATTCAGGCTTATCTTCGATGTATTGAGATATTTCTTTCTTTCTGCAACTTTCTTTGCAATAACTCAAGAAAAACACGCCCTATCACTTCTATATTTTGCACATGTTTAGTTCATGTCACGTACATTATTTCATAAAATAACAACTACTTGATCGGACACCATCTTGGGTATGTAAATTAGGGTCAAAGGTCATAAGTGTTTCATCCTATATCTTAGTGAATACATGTCTTATCTTTCCCATATTTTGCAAACGCAAAGACCATGTTACAAGGATCATTTCACAAAATAACCACTTTTTACTCAGATGCCATCTTGTCTGTGCAAATTGAGGTCAAAGGTCATATGTACTTCTTTTTGTTTCTTCGTTATGACGTGTTATCTCTATGGGAGGGAATTTTTTTAAATGTGAAAATTGACATGATTGTCTTTATCGAGCACTAGCTCACATACCCTTCGGTAAATTTCTCCCAGATTTTAATATGTTGTAGCTGAGACTTTGCGCTATTTCATTTTGTTATTTCATAGGATGTCGGGATCACGATAAAAAACTTGGTTGAAATTAAAGCTTATCTTCTATGTATTGAGATATTTCTTTCTTTCTGCAACTTTCTTTGCAATAACTCAAGAAAAACACGCCCTATCACCCCCATATTCTGCACATGTTTAGTTCATGTCACGTACATTATTTCATAAAATAACAACTACTTGATCGGACAACATCTTGGGTATGTAAATTAGGGTCAAAGGTCATAAATGTTTCATCTTGTATCTTGGCGAATACCTGTCCTATCTTTCCCATATTTTGCACACGTATAGACGATGTCGCAAGAATCATTTCACAAAATAACCACTTTTTCCTCAGATGCCATCTTGGGAGTGTAAAGGTGGGTCAAAGGTCGTATGTATTTGTTGTTGTATCTTCGTTATCTAGTGTATACGGAATTTGGTACCAAAGATGGCAGATATGACTCCCTTTTCTAAACGAGAATTCAAACATCACACGGCCAACGTTTTTAACAACAGACGAAACCTGTATGGTCATGCCTATTGCGATCAGGTCTCGAATCATTGATGAAAAAAAAATCGGATCACCTTAATTTGTCAGTAATGACAAATTACAATCTCTAGTTCTTCTTTCTTTATTAGGTGATCCGAGTATCCTCTCGGATCACCTTCTGTATCTGTACTGATTCTTTGTTCTTCTTTTTCTTCTTCTTTATTTCTCCTCAAAAGTTGTGCAGAGGTTAGCTCAGAAAGTGCATTGCCTCTCAATGTCAGACTTATACCATATATGTATCATGTCGCAAAGACGACAGCGCAAGTAAAATCATAGTGATCAGTCGACCGTGACGTCACTATGACGTCATTATATGAAAACACATTTTCATGCATATCTCATTAATGGAATGGAATATTTCAATGAAATTTACGTCACATATATTTCAAGTCAAGCGCATTCTACTCATATTCTCAAAATTCATTTTTATCTCAAAACGCGCGCGTACGCGCGCGTTGAAATATTTGTATGCTCAAATCCAGCTCAAATTTTTTTTGCACACGTTTCAGACCATTTGGAGCATTTTTTGAAAAATTGAAAAAATTGGACGGACGCGTACGCGCGCGCACATATACGCACGCACAGCTAATATGAAATAGAAATTTTCAATTTTTTCACACGGATCGGATGTCCGAAATTTCAAGGAATATTTCTACCAAGTTTCAAGTCGATCCGATTCAATATGACGTCATACGGGCCCGTCAAATTCAAAATTCCGCGCGTGCGTCAATGGGGATACACAGTGCAACTATGCCAAAAAACCGCCAATTTTAAATCGGATTTTACTCGTCAGGATGGACGGTGACCCCCCATTTTCTTTACATATTCTGAAAGGTGATGAGTTGTACATGTCATTTCATGGGCTGGCTATGCTGATAAAATGATTAAAAGATATCAAATTTCTTAATAAAGTAAAAAAAGTAGATTTTCAAAATGACGTCATCAAATTTCAAGTTTACTCGAGCGTATCTCACTAATCCTTTGCCAATTTTCACCCAAATTTCAATATGTTGTAGCTTATGAAATGTTCTTTCATAAATGTAATTAAACAATTTTGATTTGATGACGATATCACCTCGAAAAAATGGATTGAAGGTAACCTTGTCAAATTTGACCAGTTTACGTGTAATCTCTATGGGAGTGCAATTTTTATGGAAATGAAAATTGACATGACTATCTTTATCGAGCACTAGCTCACTTATGCTTCGGTGAATTTCTCTAAGATTTTAATATGTTGTAGCTGAGATGTAGGGCTATCGTAAGTGTGCCCTTCGTTTTTTCATACGTTGTCGAGATCACGTGAAAAAACTTGGTTGAAATTAAAATTTATCTTCGATGTATTGAAATATTTCTTTCTTTTTGCAACTTTCTTTGCAATAACTCAAGAAAAACAGCCCCTATCACCTTCATATTTTGCACATGTTTAGTTCATGTCACGAAAATTATTTCATAAAATTACAACTACTTGATCAGACGCCATCTTGGGTATGTAAATTAGGGTCAAAGGTCATAGATGTTTCATCCTGTATCTTGGTGAATACATGTCCTATCTTTCCCATATTTTGCACACGTAAAGACCATGTTACAGGGATCATTTCATAAAATAACCACTTTTTGCTCAGATGCCATCTTGTCTGTGCAAAGTGGGGTCAAAGGTCATATGTACTTCTTTTTCTATCTTTGCTATGACGTGTTATCTCTATGGGAGGGAATTTTTTAGATGTGAAAATTGACATGACTCTCTTTATCGAGCACTATCTTACTTATGCTTCGGTGAATTTCTCTCAGATTTTAATATGTTGTAGCTGAGACTTTGCAGTATCAGGACTCGAATCATTGATTAAAAAAAAGATCGGATCACCTTAATTTGTCAGTGATGACAAATTACAATCTCTAGTTTATCGTTATTATTATTATTATTATTTTATTTGGCTTTCAATCACAAATACATTTTTCGAAATCAGAAAATTGTACATTGGAGTGGTAAGGGGGCACCAGGTTGGGTAGCCCGGGTCTGGAAAGAGCCAACTAAATGACTTAGGCCCTCAGGCCATCCTCCCCAACCCACCTGGTGCACTCAAAACAGTCAGTTTACAATATAAAAAATACAAATTTCATTAACAGGCATACATAAAAAACAAAAACAAAACAACTGTTTCTTTGTAAGTGTCAATTTGAGATATGTGAACCTACCAATCTTTCTTATTCCATTCAGATATCAGAGGTCATTTTCTAAATAAAATACTACTAAGAAAAAAAATTATACATTGCATATATGTATGTCAGCTCTTAAATGACTACCGACATCAAAACCTATACTGCGTGTGAAAATGCATACAGTTAATGAACAATGTATGAATTTGAAATTTCCATGTAAACTATATTCCCTTACAACATTTCATTTTAACTTCATTATATTTGGACAGATATCAAAACAGAACTGCGAGAGAGAGAGAGAGAGAGAGAGAGAGAAAGAGCGAAAGATAGAGAGAAAAATAATAAATTCATAGATAACTAAAACTATCTCTCAACGTGAGTAACACCCCTACCCAACACCCATGGAGACAGCTCAACCAGTAATGATCATCTGCATGTTTTCTATTGGAGAAAAAAAAGAATACCATGGCAATGTATCGCTCAACATTGAACAAAATGTACACTCTGCTCACTAATAAAGCATGTAGTCACGTGTGCCATGTATTATCTCAATTCAAGTGCTCATAACCCGAGTAAGGTATTGAAATAAACAATGATTTTCATTAAGGAATGTTGTTACCATGGCAACACAATGTTTGATATGAAGATAAAAGATATGGGGGAAAATGAAATTTGCACAACTACACAATATATTTCATAGCTGTCACATGTGCCAAAATTTAAATGAAATTGCTCAAATGCTGAGGGAGTTAAATAAATTCACAATAACATTATGATTTTCATTCAAAATATGCTGTTAACATGGCTACACATTTTGTAACAATGACGAAAGATCAATTTTGTACAGGCAAATAGTATAGTCACGATGTGGTAACATGAGCCATATTTGATACCTTACAAACAAACAAAAAATACATACTTTAGATATACAAATATTACAGTCTAATCAAAGGAAGAGACATGTGATTTCAGTCTTTGTTGCCAGTTTGTAAAGTTCACAAGCACAAAATCTGTGCGCAAGTCCGTGGGCAGCTGATCCCATAAAATGGGAAAAAGGTGCATGGCTGTCTTTGAAAGTCTTTGTGTGCGAGCTTTCAGATGCTGGAAACGTACATCATATGGGCGTCGAGTAACAACTTTAATGGTAGACACGATGTCGTCACACAATATGAAACGATACAAGGCTTTGGCGATGTAACAAACTACACACCAAACACACTCTCATCATACAGCCATATTCCAACGTCTTGAGTTATGACTCCACTCGACTTACTAATTGTAATAACGGGCGTTGACAACAGAATATTTAAGTTTCAATAGTATATACACGCTTTATTGTCGTGTACATCATTATATCACACGCAGGTGATAATTATAGGGTATTTCCCCCAGAATATGAATTAATCAGTGTATTGGTTATATACGACTCTCCATGAGCAATTACACCAAATTATAAAAGGAGGTCTTAAAATTGAGGGGACATACATGTGGTTATAATTATCAGGAGCAGTAATACAAATAAAAGGGTGCATAAGGTACGAACCACCGCGACAGTCCGAACAGAGTCCCTAGTCGCTTCCAGGGTGAAATAGTGGCCACGTCACTCTCAAAGGGGACCTCGATCGCGATCGCGAACTGCAGTGCACTGCCACGATGAGCTCCGGGTCGAGATGCTGACGTGTACACGCACTGTCTGGAACGGGACCGGTGTTCGCCGCCTTGTCGTCGCCCGGCACTCACATCAATAGCGTTGACATCGATTGTTAAGGATGCGATCCCAACTTGGAGATTCACAATAAATTTACGCTAATTCGTCGTGAGCTGGAAATGGATGAAGTTCATCCTCAGTCATTGACGACGGGGTTGACGATGAGAGGAGATGCGAGATGATGAGCTCTGATGCAAGCCTTATGCAGCGTCCGCAAATATGACAGGAAGGCAACTCCTCTTCCGTAATAATTGTTCCACAACTATTTAGAATTAATGTTGCTGGAAACATGCACCTCACCGATGTGGTGTAAAATAGACATGTATGAACTCCAAGAATTATAGTACAATGTAAAACTGACTCAATAAGGAATGGACTTGACTCTGGAAAGTATAATATTACATCTCCCTTTTGTATCGGACGCAGGAGAGCGATGGTCTATGTCCATCTCCTTTGGAGGTTGAGGAGCCAGAGTGAGAGCAAAAGCTATGTCCACGGTTAATGTTAGGGAAAGGGGGCTACGTGGCAAGTATTATGGGATAAGCCTACGTGTACCTTTTTACATAACCTCGGTCAAAGGACTGGTCAGCAAAAATTAGTTCTTTTGTTTCTTTTGCCATCGGGGAGCGTCCGGAGAGAGTAGCTTGATTATACCGATTAAAATAGCTCCCTCTCTCGGCCGGTGACTTATTGTCAAACTAACGGGGTACGTGCTGCTACAAAGTGTTCATTTCAAATTCATGAAATTCTTTCATCGAGATGTTTTTCATTTCAACTGATTGACAAATTGCCCTACATTGACGTAAATAAGCACTGAATTGATCAGTGTTTTAGTAGTAGCCATGATAAAATATGATTTTTACAAAAACACTGATCAATTTAGTGCGTATGCATTATATTTACGTCGATGTAGGGCAATTTGTCAATCAGTTGCAATGAATGTTCATTTCGTTGTCATGTTGGGGTTTTTTTGATACAGGGATTGGCTCTGATTGACCGGTCAAGCTCCCCAGCAGTGACGTGGTACTATCCAGTGTCTGCTCTCCCCGAGGATGAGAAGGAGAGGTCAGTGCTTGACCCTTTGAATTCCACTGTACTGGCTTGACAGGTGGTGATTTAAAGGGGAATTCTAGACCAGTTATAGAATAGTCATTCTGGAGGAACGAGTAAAATCTTACAAATATAATTATTATACAACACTGAAAATTTGATAAATTGGATAGAAATTAGGGAAGTTATGAAATTGTGAAGTTGAGCTAATTTCTGCAGAACAGTTCTTGCTCAGTTGATATGAATATGCAAAAGAGTGAGCTGATGATGTCATCATCTAATAAATTTCCATTGACTGTGTACAATAACAACAACAAAAAAATGCTGAAAATTCAATTTTCTATCATTCATGTGTGAAAATGTTATCGTGGTTGAATAACTTCAAAATAATGATCAGTCAGATGTGGGGCCTATCAGGATTTGAGACAAGGGTATACATTTTGTGTATGAATGAAAAACTGGAAATTTTGAATTTTATGTACAATCTATATGGCACATTGTGATTGGATAATATCAACACTTCACCATTTGCATATTCGTATCAACTCTAGGTTACCGTTTATCAGTTGACACAACAGGAACCTGGTATAACGGGAACGTAAGGAATGGATTAATAGAGACTTTATGCTTCTTGTACTATACTGCTCCTCGTACTGTAAATAAAAAGTACCTTGGTAGATTTCCTGAAATTAAGGAATTTGTCTAGTCTTCACTCTGTTTTGCTGGTCATACAAATATTGTAGATTCAACATGCTGTTCAAGATGAAGGAGAAATGGACTCTGGATGAGATTACTCCATACATTGAGTGAGTCTTTCTCATTTCATTCCATATTTTTGTTTATAATGCTTTGTTTGGTTGTTTTGTTTTGTTTTGTTTTGTTTTGTTTTGTTTTGGATGTTCTGTCTTGTTTGATATTAAAATCACAGTGTAAGTGCTAAACGATGGAGAGAATGTGATAATGTATGATGAGGTTGTTTGTATCATCATTGTCTTTCTGTACTGTTTTCTTTTCAAATTCCGGTACAGTAATAGGTAAAAGAAAACCAATGATGATATGTGTCCAGTTATGTGGTTGTGTCTGAAATGTTTCCTTTGACAAGTACTTCTTCAGGTAAAACAATGTACATTGTAGATGTGAGTGTAGTGCATGTAGTTACCAGTATTTATAATTGAATACTGTTTTGAGCAACTATACTGTACAAACATTTCAAAATCAAATATATGAATGAATATAATCGATATGTGATATAATATGTGATAATGCCATGGAAACATCACACATTTCAAGCCTGTTATGTTTGCCGTATCACATCCTATGCCTGGGCAAACAGCATACAATGCTAGAGACCATACAGCACATTGTAGATTGTTTTACTTCGCTAGGTCATATTTGACCTTTGATATTTGCTCTCATTTTGATTTTCTGGGGTTACTGTGTGTGTGTGTGTAATATTTACCACAACTTACAGGGGCCTGGCTACGGAGAAACTATCCGTGGGGGTTCTTCTGCAAAGAAACTGTCGGACATCGCTCAACGCAGGTGGTGTGAGGATGTACAACTCAAAGAGGCCTGTCAAATGATTATGAGAGCCTCATGCTTTGGAATCTTGGATGGTTTCTTCTTCTTCTTTTATTGTGAATACATTTCTCAAAGCTAGTAGCCATAAAGAGTGGCTGATTATTAAAGACTCCAAAGCTTTCACCATATGTGACCGTGCACCTCAAAAGGAACATAAAGTCGCACACACTGATTTTGCGTGAGGACTGAAAATAAGTGAAATGGGTCAACCTAGCCGAACTTGACTTTTTCATATGTTCTGAAAGAGCGGGTCTTCTTTTACATTATGCTAAAATTTGGTATCATAAAATGGGCAGGAAAGTGTGTTTTTTAATCAGTTTATCTCGAACATTTTTGGTAGAATAGCGTGATTAGGTGTGTCTTTAGAATCCCTTTTTCATTTCTGAAAAACCTTGTCCACACTCTTCACTTTCAACTCTAATAACTTTCGAAAGGATGGTCCTACTGCTTTGAAAGTTGGCATTAATTATGGACAGAATGTGTTAATGAGGCATGCTTAATTTCAGTGTAATCTGATAATCTCTTCATTGTTGTTACTCTGGTGGTTTACTTCATGTTTTTTGTCCCATTCATCGCACAGCCAGCACGGTTTGGTAAAGATTAAGCGCTTGAATTATAGATACTGTTCTTCAGAGCCTCTTTTCTCAGTTCACACTTTTCCTGAGTTTGTGCTTTCTTTCCAATATTCAGATAGGTTAGGAGATTCCATTTGATTTGAGTTATATATCATTTTAAAGCTTAAACTCTGCTCTTTCAGAATATGATCTTAACTAAAAATTCATGTCTGGCGACTTTTTGCTTGCTTTGAGGTGCAGGGTCACATATATATATATTCAGTGCTTTATATGTATAGCGCATAACAGTACCGTAGTGTCTCTTTGCTCTTTAAAGAGAGAAGGTTGAAAATGGAAAAAGGAAATGTACTGTATGTACCGCAGCTGTTGGAGTTTTCAAAACCAAAACTCATTCATAATACTTTTTAAACAGAAATGTGTTGAGAAGAGTTTTGAACTTTAACACTGGAAGTGGGGGGGAGGGGGGGGGGGTTTCAATCAACCCCCTTCGACATTTTCCACGACCATTCTGCCACATGAAATTTTTTGACCGCGCAGCTTGCTGACTTTTTTCTTTCAAGTCTCGCACATCTTATGACACCATTGTTGCAAAAATCAGACATACCGTTACGACGCTGTACGAGATTTAATACATGCTTGTCAGAAAGAAAATGGCTTAAAAACGTGATTTTGAGTACGAAGTCTATACAAATAGAGTTTTCTCACCTTCTTCAAAAAGATGTGATTATTTTCACTTTCAATGGCTGAAATCAATTAATTTTAGCATAATTATGCCTAAAATGGGTTGTTATAAATTTTGATGAAAAAATATGAAAAAACAAAAACAAAAAGTCGAAAAACAAAGAAATACATAAGAAATTCATAAAACAATAGAATTCATAAGAAATTAACTTTGATACCATTTTTTTTCAAGTACATTGTTAGGAATGCTACAAGGAACAAAGTCACTAAAAATTAGGATGCCATTAGCTTTATTTTCTGAACAGAACAGGACAAAAAGCCTGGCCTGGTTAGTGTTAAAGAAACTACTGGGATGTGAAACTGGATATTTTAGTTGCATTTTAATTTTGCAGAATATGCATAACAAAATGATAAAACAAATACACCGTAGGGAATGGTCTATGACAGGAAGTGGAACAAGATTTTGCAATGTTTGAATGATGAAATTTTAACTTAACTTTGCTTCGTTGGACAGCATCTTGCCGTCTACCTCATGCAAGCTCTTGCACTGTCGGGTCTTGTAACCTTTAAAAATTTGTATATAGAAAAAATATTGTATCATAGGTGTACAGTGTACATTGTATGTATCATTGTTTGTTGGTTTATTTTCTCACATGATAAGATGGCAGTACACATCTTGGGTGCATCATTGAGCACAATCCTTAAGCATTCTTCGAGCAAACCCAGTTGTGGGCAGGTTTGATGGTCCAACAGAATACATTGCATTATATTAAATGGGTTAGTCAAATACTGGTTTAATAGTGATTGGCTAAACACAGTCACGTGATGGAGGAACATTCCTTATGTTTGCCCATGGGCAAACATTTTTGTAATGTTTTCCCCATGGGAAAACATTTTCACGTAACAAATGACAGAAGGCCTAGGACTGCGCGCGCACAGTGAATTTGGCTCTATAGCTCTGCAACAAGCGAGCAAGCGATCGAGTGCGTTGTGCTGGTGGTTGACGTTGACGTATTTGACTAACCCATATAATATAACAGATGATGACTTTTGTTGTCAGGAACATGTACCAAATGTTCCCTCCCCCGCCAGTCATCATCTATATACAATTTGTAATGTGTTTATGAAGCTCTTTGGGCTCAAATTACAGTGTACATACATTTGAGATTACATAGTACCTACATTTGTATACTGTACTGGAAAAAACCCCGTCTGTTATAAAATCACAATTCCAGATGCTGTTATGTCACACATACAGTAGGCCCATCAATAAAAAGTAAAAAGGCAATTGTGTATATATTTGATGTTTGCCTGGATTCACTGGATTGTTTATGTACAATTATATTCTGCTTTACGGTGAGCATGCAAAAGTACATGTAAAATAAACAGAAGTACAAAATGTACTTTAGCATACCAGGTACCTGTACTTGTACTACTTGTATATTATATACATATCTTTGTGTTTGAAATGTATGACTATATTTTCATGATGCATTTCTTGCTAGTGTGGTGTGTTGCACATGTATGTGAAAAACTTGGGGAACTTTTATAGGGGGCTGCAGAACTTAATTCATTTTTTTTTTTTGGGGGGGGGGGATTAAGGGTCAACAGTACCTCCTCTCAGTTTAGATTGGAAGAATTTACGGACTTAAAAACTTACAAAAGTAATGGGTGTTATGATTTGATTTCAATTTTTTTTTTCTTTTTTTTCTCAATTTTCTGGGGTTTTTTTCCATTCCCTATGGTTCTGCAGCCCCTGTTTTTATACATTCATCTTCTGCACCTTCATACTATATCAACATCACTCACTTTCCACACCTTCAACATTAACATTCACCTTCCACGTCGCTCACTCTTTCTACATTTTCAATCGCCTTCCACACTTATATTCATCAAATTCTTCCACACCTTCACTCACATTCAACATCTTCTATCACCTTCCACATTTGCATTCATCTTCCGCAAAGTCACTTGTCTTCCATGTCACTCCCTTTCCACATTGTCACTCACATTCCACACTCACATTCTTCTTCCATATTACCTCTAACACTTTCACTCTCCACACTTTTACTCATCTCCCACACTAATCCAAACAGACAATCAGTCACTCAAGCTGCCGAAATCCCCTGGTTCAGAACCAGTCAAAAGTACACTTCCAAGTGTGGGGAGAATCAATGTTTTATTATTCTTTTAATGGGTCAGACTGTTGTTACATCCCTTGTCATTGGACAAAAGAAAACACTGACAAAACACAGAACAGGCACAAAGATGAAAACAAAGGCAAAAGTGAACAGAATATATCAAAACTATCCAGGTGCTTTGATGTGCTTACACATTAAATATACTCATCCATTCCTCTGGCGGTACACTTCAGTGTAGTAACCATAGAATGTGATTACTTCGCTGGGTGTTCATACTCAATTTGGCTGTCAAATAAAGGAGAGTTGGCGGCTTGTGGTACCGGTAAACAAAATTAATGTGCAAGTGGCATGAGAAGAAGTGATGTACCATTCCCTGGGAACCAACATGGAACCAGATGTGAAGACCAAGGGTGGAGGCTCTTGAGCTCATATCCATGGACACCATCGAATTCCATTCATAGCACCAACAGGGATAATGCCTTATGATCAAAATATACATGCTTTCCTTTTCTGCAATGAATTCATACGTGAGATCATAACCAAATTTGTACATAAAAGGCACTACCCAAGAAAAAGAAAGAATGCAAGGAGAAAAAAAAAAATATTGTTGGGTCAAGAAGAGGTCAACATAAGTTTGGACAGCTTTGGACTATCTTGCAAAACATTAACCAAAAAAAAAAAGAAGATAAAATCACATGATGCAAGTTAACAAAACAGATCATTTTTCTACCTTGTTTACATCAGTGTGTTTCATATTTTCCATGTTGCTCAATATACATTGTAATCTGGTTGTAACATTAGCAGAGTACACAAGTACCTACGAGAAAATGTGGTATGACATTGTTGTCTTTAATGTTACAAACGTAAGAAGAGTCACTGTAATTACTGCTTTTGATAGATTATTTATACCTTGCACTCCAGATGTACACATAAAAATGCATGTAATGCACAAGAAAAGCAGTTGTATGTTCCTTGAACAGCATTGAAAGTGTTCTTTGGACACTGGAATAGGAACATCTGAAGATGACAGACTCCAGAACTCTTTGAACACCTTTTATTACAGGTCCTGGGCCCTGCTGCATAAAAGTTGTGATCAAACATAAGTCTCTGAATACTTGATTGCATCTTTTCATGCAACAGGGTTCAGATATAATGTTTCTCAGGTCCAGCTCACTTTTTTTTCTTTTTTGACCTTAGTCTATCAATATGTCTCCCCTCCTACAGAAAAGAACAGAAAGAAAAAGGAATGTACAATCTTTGCTTTGCACACTTCATGATCATTGGCATAGTTCTTCCAGAAGAAATTCAAAAATATATCTAAAACGGTCGGGTGAATGTTTAAAACAACACTCAAAATCTTGACCTTGTGGATGTATGGGGCACAACGCACCAAGAACATAGTAATGATTTTCTAGCATTGATAGTCATTCATCATATTTCACATCTTATACAAAAATGAGGTCTGAGGAGGATGGTCTACCACTACATGTACCTTGTAACTACAGCAAAACCCACATCACTACAGCTTCCAGTGTTATGATGTCTTACCATTCAGTCTCGTTCTGGTTGGTGGGATTAGGGTGTGTTGTTGTTGTTTTGCATTTCTCTGTTTTGCTGGTTTCTTTTGGTTTGTTTGCTACTTTGGTGTAACTTGAACAGACGATAGAGAACATTGCATGATATAAATGAAAAAAATGCCACCTTCTCAGAGTAATGATCTTGATTACAGGTAACACATGGTACAAATTTTTCATTATTTCCTTAAAATTCATGAGAATTTCCGATTATTACATATAACTATTTGTTAAACTGCAATATAGTTTATATTTCCTCTAAGCACAACTAAGCCTGAAAAGAAAAAAAAAATAAACACAACTATTCAATACAGAAAAAAAAACGACAGTGACACTTGCCTTGATGACTGCTTTGAAGAGTGATAATCTATGCAAAAGTGAGTTTTGTAAACAGGACTTTGGTACAAACTAATGCATTTGCTAGATGAACAAGCACATATTCTTCCACGATACTGTTGTGCAGTTACATCACAGCTTACAGAGTGATGCTGGGAAAAGGGCATACATACATGTATATATGCCTATATGCATGCATTACTTAGCATTCCTCGCAAAATCATCTTTATTCTGATGCCTATATGTCCAAAATGTTGGATGTGGAATTTCCACAATCACTCACAGTAATTAGGCAATATCATAAACGAACTAGAGATAAATATTTACTTCCATATTTTTTTTTTCAAATTTATTAGCCTTATCAACGCCTAAATTTGGAGTACAGATGGTGCTTACATTATTACAGCGCTTGATTAAAAGTTTCATCTCTGATGAAGAGAAATGTTTATATCATTAAGCATGTTGACTGATGTCTGTTTTTCTTATTTTGCAACGTTCTGAAGAGATCCAGTCTCTCGGAATTCCAAGTTTCTGGTGCTAGGGCAAATGTACGTCCATCAAGGCAATAAAACGAAAAAATATAAAGTAACTACAAAAATGATACTTTAGGTAAGACACACAGAACAGAGAGACTGCTTCTCAACAGAGGGGGCATCCAGGAGTGGCTGCATTACTTCACTGCCTTGAGGAGCTCGACATCGAAGATGAGGGTGGCATTCTCAGGAATAGTGGATGAATATTGTCAAGGAAAAAGATGACAGACTGTGGAGATGTATAGCAGTATGATAGCAGTATACATATAGATGTATGGCAGTATTAACTCTCGGTATCGCCAATAACCAAGAGAACTTCTGCGCATGCTGCAAACCCTGTCACAGATGCACTGTGAAATTCCTCGGGAACATTGTCCCTGGCAAAATCGTGAAATAGGCCCCACCGCTGGAGTGCGTGCACCCGTGCGTTAGCAAGCAAGGGTAGGTCCTAGGGTTAGGGTTAGGGTTTTATGGTTAAATTTGGCCGTTAAATTTGTCGAGGGACATTAGGGAGTCCTTCCGAGAATAAAAAGTTGAAGACCAAAGCAAAAAAATGGGAGAAAGGGAGGACGAAAGATGCTATGCTGTGGAAATCGGCCCCACCGCTGTATCAATCTCGCATAAACGCCGTTTGGTGGGGCCGCATTCACGAGTATTATACTGTGGAAGGAAGCCCCACCGCCGTGCTTACCTACCGATGAACGCCACACGGTGGGGCTGAATTCACGAATATAAACAGGCGAGCCGCCGTAGTATTAGTACGGACACGCAGTGGTGGGGCCTATTTCACGAGTATGCCTTGTCCCTTTCAGTTGTCCTGCACGTGTCTCAGTTCCTACGCGATTCAATGCAATTTGTCTGCTTTCTTTCGTTGCTGCTCTTTTCTTCAGTTAGAGTTAAGCTTAAAAAGAATTCTCGCCATCGACAATAGGCGATATCAAGTGATATCATACGATACCTCCGATATCAAACCTCTCAGGCCGGGGCAGTAACTTCCACTTTCATGCGTGCGAGCTAGCTCAATGCATGGCCTGTGCATGTGGTGCACCTCTACGATATCGGAGATATCGTACGATATCACTTGATATCGCCTTGATATCACCTCTTGTCGGTGGCGAGAATTGAAAACTTCTCAATTTTAATGATTTGCGGTCACTAGAGTCATGGTTCGCTACAGCGAGGCTTCAATATGCTGGCCATATGATGGAAAGGGAAAAAATCTTTACAAAAAAGTACCCTTAGATAAAGATGGAACATGACCCGAGTGCATATGCAGCCAAAACCGGATGCAAGTTTGTCCCCTGAGCTATCCCATAATGCATCTACAGAGATGCTCACTGCATGGTACCCAAGTACATATTTGCAACTCCGAAAATTAAGTCTCTCCCACACACTCTGTACATCCACCATGGAGCAAGAGACAGAGGCCCTGGAACAGGGATACAGAGACTCCAACTCTCCCGTTTTCGATGGGAGATCTCCCGCCGAAAACCCATTTTTGCAAAATCTCCCGTTCTCCCGCCTCAGATTTAATTTCTCCCGCCCTGGCTCTGTGTCTCCCGTTTGAAAGGATTTCTTACTTATTGTTATTGTATGTCGAAAAAAATAAGCCCTAGATAGCACCAGAGAGCATCTAGAACCCTAGGAACTTCGCGCTTCGCACACATCAACTTTGAGTCTCCCGTTTGCTAGGGGTTTCAGGCGGGAGAATCTCCAGATCAGAAGGTGCTTTGGGTTGGAGTCTCTGGGGATATATATGTTTGTGATGGTGCGTCACAAAACCAACAAAAAAGTTGCACAACCCTATGTCACATGAGGACACAAAAAGCCTTGTGATCTTTTTTTTTTTAAAGTTTTCTTTACGAACAATTCTTCTTTTACATCATTATAAAGTATTGGAATCATAAAACAGATGGAAAATTGCTGAGTGTTTTTCTTCCAGCTTTCAATTCCTACATTTTTTCTGATTTAAATACCAGACTCAATGTTACAATTACAATGTACCTTTATCGGTATTTAATTTCACTCCACTCATAAACATCAAAGTGGAAGTTTACGCCATGGTCAAGGTGACAAATTAGACTACAAATTAATCTAAAACAAACAGTTAATGGAACAGTATACAGATTCCTCCATGTTTACTTTGACTATCAAAGTCATGGAATTTTAAACATAAAACATGCTTCTACTGAAATGATATTGGTCATACACGTTGTATAACCATATAAATCTGATGTATGCAAATTTTTTGATGATGTCAGGTCAATGTTACAGTATTTTTTCTTTTTCAATTCCTTATCCTGTAGTGAGGACTTGTTCAAAGATTAATAAAAAACCTGTGAGGTGATATCATAACTTTTGTTGTTGTTTTCACTTGGATATTTGTTTCCTCCAAATATGTTTCGTTAAAAAAATAATAATAACAACAACAACAATAATAATAATAATAATAATAATGTCTTCTTTAATAATAATAACAATAATAATAATAATAATAATAATAATGTCTTCTTTACCCAGGATAGCCTCTTCAGTATTGCCACTGCTCTTCCAGAGGGCCCTGCCATTATTATTACCCTAGCGTTGCCAGGCACCCATTCATACATCTGGGTCGAGAGGAACATGGTGGGTAAAAACATCTTGGCCAAGGACGTAAGCACTGGGCAGGAATCGAACTTGGGTTCCAATTGGGAGTCTGGAGTCTTATCCGCTATGCCACAGCGCCCCCACAGTCAATGCCCACACATATCAAAGTAGAGAATTGTCCACATCTTTTCTCTTGTGCGGAGCACTCCCATTAAAATGAACACCGTTATAACAAAACTCATGATAAAACAAAGTAAAAATTCAGGTCCAAAAAGTATTCACCTATTGATTTTACACTTTACTGTTAGGCTATAACAAAATTTTGATGACAAAAGAAAACTGCAAGACCCAAGGACTTCGTTACAACAGGAGTCGCCTGTACAAACTTTAAGTCTGCTTTTGATTAACCTGCCACAATTTTGTTAATTGGATGTCACTACATCTATAAGTGTGATCATGGTGCGCACTTGCACTTTATGGCACCGGTATGCTTGCGTCATCCTTGCCCTGGCCTTCGTTCATCTGGCCTTACTCTCCAGATGCCCATTACACATCTCAAGGGATATGGAGGCCGGGCATATTTCTATCGCTCATGGCCTATGGAACTCCCTTCCATCTTTGCTCCGTGAAATTGACAAGCTGGATCACTTCAAAGCCACACTCAAGACTCACATTTTTCACCAGGCATTCAACTGCTAAATCTCTTGGAGGAGTCTGCGCCTTAGAATGTTTCTACAACACATACATGGCACTATACAAATGCTGTGTATCATCATCATCATCATCATCATCATCACTTCTAATAACAACTTGAAATCATGATTTACACTTGAACAATTCACATCATTTCATGAACACAGGAAGATCTCAGAAAAAGGATATACAGGTGGGTAGCCCCTAGCACCGTAAGCATAATCAGGGGTGCAGGTGAGCTTGGCTCTCTCTCCTTGACTCATCTGCAAAGTTCAAAAAGAAGGGACAGAAAATTTCAGCTCCTGCATACCGATACATAATTTATACAGTGTAGGGCTTACATTCCCAGATTTTAATTCAATGTGAATTCTCACACAAAATTCACAGTTCTTCTTCCTGTACTGTGCAGAAACTTCAGAGAGAATACTCGCACATTTACGGTAGGCTCTCAAGCGTAACAGACATGAGTCTCGAGGCATAAAAGTGCACACAAAAAAAAACCATGTAAAATGTTTCAGGAAAAAAAAAATGCAAAGTTGAAAAATGTTCAGTTCTACCCAGGTGACAACTTGAATGAGACATCTTGGCATCTTTGATCTTTGATTTAAAGGGATGGTATAGTATTGGCAGAGATAAGAATTGAGCTTTTAACTTTTTGCAAGATACCAAGAAACCACTTATGAAATAGTAGAGAGCATACCATTTATTCAAAGTTTATTAGATGAAAATCAGTTTTGGAACTGCTGAGATATCCAAAAACAAAGTAAAACAAAGCGATCCAAATAAAAGGTGGATCCCACCTTTCATTAGGAACGCACCGTTTTGGATATCTCGGCCATTTTAAAAACAATTTTCATCAAATAAACGTTGAATTCCTCTTGGAATTACATGCTCTTTCATATTTCATGAGAGGTTTCTCATTATCTCATTAAAAAAATACTACAAACCTGAAGTTACATGTAGATCTCAATCGAAACAACACGCTCCCTGTAAAGATGTCAAGTGACATTGAGATCACTATAGTACATCTTAGTTCCACAGGCAGATGGTGTCTGGGAAAAATGACCTTAGTTCAAGTTGAAGTTCAAGTTTATTTAACCAATTCATTAAACATTTGACATTTTACAAAAGGATACAGCATTAAGAATAATGAATGGTTTGGGACCCCAAAAGAAGCAGAGCTTGTAAAAAAGGGGTCCCGGATAAACATATAAAACAAAGCAAAACATACTAAAGTTTTAAACATATTAACAAGAAGTATAATAGTAACATATTTACATAGGACAGATGCAACACAAGCACACACACACACACACACACGCGCACACACACACATTCAATCACACAAACACGTGTCACAAAAACGCTCATGCACATACATATAATTCACATGAAATTGCAGAAAGATACTTTCTATTTTACTATACTTTTAAATTCAGCTTCCCTGATCAATTCTTGTTTTACAAATTTCCCTCAAGATAGATGCGACATGTACGTTTAAAGTTGGAAAGTAATGAGGCTGACCTAATTCTCAATGGCAAATTATTCCATTCTCTAATACAAACATATACGAATGAATTCAGTTATGATAGTAAAGGAATGACAAATCATGAAGTGGAAAATGCATTTGTTCAAAGAATATCAAAAGAAAACAATAAAGTATGAATGGCTGTTACATTTTAACTGCAAAAGAGCAGGCGTGATCATCCCAGCAAGGGGAAAGCCTGATACCATGAAGGAAATATATGTGACCCGCTACAACAAAAGGATCCGAAAGTCGGGGAGGTCGATTTTCTGAAAATGACATGACCGTATCCCCTTTAATTCTATATATAATGTTACTCATAAAAGTACTCGGTTGTGGGGATATTGATGATTTAATTAGAGCATGTGGAGTGGTCTAGGAAATAAGCATTTCGAGAAAACCGCCTTCAAAGTTTTACTTCTGACGCAATCGTGATCAAGGAGAGGCCAGACAGCTTTCACCTATTCACAATAGAAGGTATGCTCAAAGCAATCTCTGTGATGTTCATTCATGCTTAATAGCACCAGTGGTCTATGCACGACCAATCAGTAACCAGGATGCCACGCACTGACCAATGAGATCACTCCCTCGTCGTTAGGGGCGGAGTCTATCTGTGGCGCTAAATCCAAATCTTTGGACACGTTTTTGTTCTGCTGAAAAGTCGAAAAATCATGGCCTAGAAAAACGGTAATTTCTACCTTCTCCTTTGATCATTTAGCTTCAAAATTTCGGTAGATGGTAAATGATACATTACCCTACAAAATCATGGCAAAAACAGAAATCTGATGGTTTTGACCAATTTTGATGGATCTGACTTCACACTCAATTTTCCTGGCCTGCCATCAGTGACTTTCGGATCCTTTTGTTGTGGCGGGTCACATATAACATTGAAACTGCCTCTCGTTAGTACACGTACCTGTGCAACACCCTCATCCCAACCTTTGATGACCTGGCCTTCTCCGATCTTGAACTCAAAGGGCTTTCCGCGGTCCCGTGACGAATCAAACTTCTTGCCATTTGTTAATGTGCCTGCCATAAAGCAGCGACATGTGGTGAGGGCATATAGGGATACGATGTAGGAAATATTTTTAACCTAGATCTACATTGTATGTTTTGTACATGTAATACTGGTACTATAAGTAAACACAACAAATAGGTGAAACATAAGTTTAAATACAATTTGAAGTACAATTTTACTGGTACAACAAATTCACTGCACTGTTATGGATCAGACCCTTCACATGCTACCATAGGTCAATGATCTATAGGTGTAACTAACCAAACTTGAAAGCATTCTGCGAAACTGCACTGATTTTGGATTGAACAGGCATTTGCTCTTTGTGCCTTTTGTTTTAAATATCATCCTTTTTTATATGGGGTGGTTCAGGTATCAATCTGGTATAGATTCACCACAAACATTCTGTATTGTGAAAGATGTTACACAGTCATCTATCAAAAAAATCCTCCAAGGGGAGTGTATGCTATCACACTGAATGTATTGAGAAAGATTGGCCTCACAATAAGTATTCACAACAGTAGCACAATGACTGATAAAAGGGGATAACTGGCACACAAATGATTTCTTTGACTTTCTCTGGTACAAGTTGTATTTGGGTGTGTTTTGTTCTTCTCTTGATTTTGCAGAAATTGTTGTAATGCTGGTCAACATTCTCTTTCTTGATTGGTCTATCAAAAGTACATGTACACTAAGGCTTCAAGTGTAGTTGCCACAAAATTTCACCCAAAAATGGCCTTATGAGACAGCAAAATGGCTTTATTTGGGCTATCAAATAGCTCAGGTTTGGCTGTACGAAATCATTTCCTTCGATTTACATGTTACTTTGAGATTCTTTGCATGCCCTGAATTTCTAGTGGTACTGGAGAATGAACCCATATTTCAAGTAAAAAATCTTCAAGTGGTATTTTACCAACTATAAAAAAGCACTCTGAGAGAGCAGACCTCCGCCAAGTAGCTACTTTCCACTGATGATCTTGCTCTTCCTCAGAGATCAGTGATTTCCGACCATACGTATACATGCTGAAAAATCGCCCGATTTCCCAATATAGAAGCCTTTGTTACGTCATAAATGCTCAGCTGCGCGGCGCACCTCGCCCTAGCAGAAACTAGAGCATGCACTAGTGCGCGTATGAAAACCTCAAAAATGCGCAGCTTGAACTTCCAAGTTCATTGACCCTTCCAGCCAAATTATCGAAAATCCTTCATTAAAACCATAAAAATGTCCAGATCACTACCAAAAATTTAATCATCTGTTTCTTGTATCATTCTCAACTGGTTTTCTGCAAGTTTCATCCAAATCTGTGCACAACTTTTTGAGTTATTTTGCACACGGACAAACCAACGGTAATGAAAACATTACGCTGTACCTTCCCCCTTGGCGGAGGTAATAATGCAAACGATATTTGCCCTGTTTTGAACTGTTTAGTGTTAAAGTAAGTATATTTACCATTTTTTTGATGAGTGCCAACCCTGTGATTACCAGTAGTCATAGATGATTTTACATAGTCTGACACATTCACTGTTTTCAAAATACCTGTAAGAGCTTCCAAATTTTGCAGAAACAAGTATTTGTAACCTTTAGTTGACATCACAAAACCAACAGAGTCATGACAAAGGGATTTCCAATTGTGGACAAATTCTATGAGTGTGGATTTCCAGCTCCAAAATTATACTTCAGAATTCACCAATTGCACATTCTAACTCATTTAAATCAATAATGGGAAATCAAGCACGCAGGAGTGCTACTTTTGTCGTTGAACTTCAGCTCTGTCAAAGATAATTTCAAGTCCAGATTTGTGTGAATACATGTTATTTCCATAGCACAAGTCAAAGATTTTTTTCCTGATACACACATATTTGTACATCCTTCAAACATGAAAGTAAAACATTCTTGCATTCTTTTGATATAACTTAAAAGGAAAATACATTACTATTCAAATAAAACACTCCCAAGGGTCCAATCCAAGTTAGCCCTAATTTCCCCTCTCTCCCTGATGCCCAGCTGAGCAGAACATAATTACATGCACCAGAGTAGAGGCAGGCTAGGTGCAGGCATTCAGCGATTCAGACGGTGAAGCCACATGACATATGAACATGTGATCTAGACTAGAGCTGTCGATGTGAGTTACCATGTATACTGCAAAAGTGGATATTTCCACGCGACTAATTTTTCACGCTCAGCTCGTGGGTAAGAAGAGTTTCGCGTGTTTTTAATTCCACGGAATCAAGATATCAACTACTGGAACATATGGCAAGCAAAAACATTCGTGCGCTTTTATTTTTTGCGCTTGTTTCTGGTTGCGCGAAATGCACAAAAATTTCCACTTTTACAGTAAAACCAACTCAATACCAGTACAAGATTTGTGTAGCCCAAAGAAAATGGCTGTTTAGTCATGCAATGCACTTTATATTTCATTTCAGCAACTTTCAACATTTTTCATGAAGAGGCTTGTATGCAATGCAACGGCAACGCTTGATCGGACCAAGTTTGTTACTCCATCGTGTTTTAGCATGCAAATGTGCTGTTTATTCAAGTGATTGTTTCCATTAAACCCTTGAGTAACACATGATTTACTATATTATTTCTTTAAATTTTTGGACTTTCGGGCAAGTATTTTGCAGCAAATTTGAAAATCTGCTTGCCCAACAGGGCAAGTGGTAAAATAAAGTTAGGTAGCACCCTGAGCAGGAAATGTACATTGTAAGTGAAAAAAAAAGCAACTTCGGTGGAAGTCAAATTTTTGCAAAAGCTGTGCCAGAGTATTGTTCATTAGTCCCGAAAGATTTGACTGAGGCGAGGTTGACTGTAGGTGTGAAGTACACAGAAAATGCTGAATGATGCCAAATTTATGCTTCTAATCATTATTGTAACTCTTATGAAAATGAGGATTAACGTTACACGTACACTGTAGATATAATTTTAATGACTAAAAATACACTAAAAAAGCAAGTAGAACTCCACACTCAACCATGCCTAAAAGTCAAATCTATTCAGACTGAAGAAATATATGTACAACTGTAGCTTTGATTTAGAGAAATTCGACTTTAGAGGGATTAAAATCAATAGAACACAAAGAGAAGACTTGAAAAGACCTTCAACTTTTTTGGCGATTATTTACCTTAAATGCAAGGTCGATGTTTGAAAGTAAGGTTGACTGTAATTTACTAATAACTGCAACAGACTTACCTGTATAATGAACCTGCACAGTTCGTCCTTTTACTGGAAAGGTTTTGCCTGTAATAAACAAAAAAATAAATAAATATAAAATTCATAATTGTATTCTCAATCTGACTTTCCTTCTCCCCTCTTGCATCATAGCTTAGTCAGAAAGATCCGTCTGTCCGGAGGTGTCTTTTATTTTTTTGACGTTATCGCTCTCCTCCATAGACAGACGGAAGGTTGTCCCATACCTCGCTGTATTGAAGCTCAAACCACTGTCTCTATGGAGAATTGGGTGAGGTGCCTCACCCTTCTCGACTGCATCTAATTCACAGTCTTAGATCGGCAAATTTGAACTTGTAGAGCAAAATCAACATTTCAAGAATGCATTGCACTAACCAGTTTGAAATATCCAAGATTTGGGTGAAATTTTCATGGAAAAAGACACAATTACCAACCCATCCATACGGTTGTAACAGCTCTTCAACATATGAATCCGTTAGCCAATCACATGCGATGTACTGATGTACGTCTCTACATGTTTTAATAAAATTTTAATGGCAACTTACAGCTAGCGAACGGCCACGGTGATGTTGCGATATGGATACAAATTTCTCTGATCTAACCTAGTTACTGTATTTCGATTGCACAACATGAGAAAGTTATGCACCTGTCAATTGTAAGACCCACTATGTGACCCCCGGGAGAAGTGCATCATGGGTGAGTACTTGCGCCAAAATTATGGAGTCAGGGCACCGTCAAGGACACCTTTGGTGAGTCGCGCCAGAGACGTTATGGTGGGGCAATGTCAGTCTCTTTACTGGGTGGGTCCCGATGTGCGTCCAATTTAGTCCACAGCTGGCACTACTTTCAGCACTGAACGCGCGCTGTTATACGCACATACGCACAGGACCGGTACCGTATACCGTGGACGCGTCGATCAACGCATGTACATGTACATGAATGTAGAATCAGTGAATGCATGTAAACGAAAACTCTTCAAAACAACCAGTAAATACTATTGCAGTTCAAATATTTGACAAATGCAATAATACATTTCAAAGAAACATCAGTTTTTCAAAGCCAAATGAAAATGAATGTACATGTACGTAGGCCTACCTATTCACGATTGCCATTTTTGAAAGTACATGTATTTCGTGTGGCAGTGCCGTGCGGTTGCGATTGCTGCTGGTTTGGCATTGAAAATAGTCCCGCTATAGCGCAACGTACAATATGCATGCGCATGCACATTAGTTGTAACTGTGCAGTAGAACATATTCACGCGCATGCACTGCACGATCCGTATGTACTCGAACGACGAATTTGAATTTGGAGGGGGAAAATGTTCAACAATAAATATTTACGAGGGATATTTTTACATATCAAAACTACTGGTATAATTTTGTTATACACTGTATCTTAAAATCAAAATTTTCTGTTGATAGATTTTAATTAGTAGCAAGTGAAAATAAAGAAGACACAAGTTACAGACATCAAGAAACCTCCAAACCCAATGTGCGTAAGATGGAAAGTCAAATTCTGTGAAGGTAAGTCAAAATTGCGACAGAGGGTGCGTATAATTCATTGAATGGTGAGTCCAAAGTGGGGGTCACCTAATGGGTCTTACAATTGATAGGTGCATTACCCCAAATATTGCTGCATAAAGTGTCATGTCATGTCAAACTTGTTTGAATGTAAAAAAAGCTGTATGAAATTGGGTTTATGATAACGACTAACGTTTAGTCAGTGCGCGACCGCTGGCAGACAATACAGGAGCCAGTAGGATAGCCTTCGGTCTGTATAGGAGGGGATTCCGTGAAGCCAGACGAAGTCCACACGGAACATATTCCCGATGACCAGATACAGAACGATCTTTTGGTCAATGTACAATGTAGCTCACTGCAGCAGTAAGTTTCAGACTATCATTTAAGTGCAGAAGCGCCTGTACATTCTTGCAGGTTCTGGAAAGAGTTCCTTTTGGGACAGCCACCCCAGCCGAATTACACTAGTAGGACGGTAGGATCTAGTACTACAGAGGGTCAGTGCAGATCTATACAACTCTACCTAGCCTAACCTTGCTTGAGACATGCACGAATACGGATGCATGCACACGCACTCACTTTTGGGTGGCTGTCCCAAAAAGAACTCTTGCCCAGGTTCTAAACTGATTAAAGACTGTTCTGAATCTGACTATGGCAATGGGTGACTTTTCAATCATCACCAGAAAGCTACAAATGGTAAATAATGCCATTAATAAATGTAAGGTCTTTGTGTTAGCATGCCTGTTTTTGGTCTTGCCATACTGCCCATGCCATCCATGGCCATAGCTACATAAATAGGCGTGTAATACTACTAGGTCTAGTCTATAAGATCTAACGGTTAGAAATGGTTTCAATGATCATGATGATGCACAAACGTCAAAGGCAGCGAATTTTTCTCGTACTAGTAGTAAAATTATTAACAATAGAGCATTGGCCTAACGTTAGAGCTCTATCTGGTTACTGTTATACTGGTATCTATGTCCATAAACATGAAAGGAACACGATTGTATTTGGGCAGGCCGGTCTTTGTAATTCTGTGTACTGTGCACTCACGGCCTCCCTGGTGCACTTGTAGTTCAATTCAGTTCGGGAAACCCACTCACAAGGGGGGCCCCTCCTTATAAGTAACCCGTCCCCCTTATAAGTAACCCCGTCCCCCTTATAAGTAACCCCCGGGGCACCCCTTATAAGGAGTCTCCACGCTTTTTTGCAATGCAACGCGAAAATGAAAGGACTGCGGCAATTCGCTTGATTATGTCCATAAAGCTTGACAAGTTTCCTAGTTACTCACGAAATTTGAGCAAAATCGGTTTGAGGCATCATATCTAAAATCATGGATTTAAATGCGATGTCAAACGACCCATGCGAATGTTGAAATGCGAGCGATTACTGGCGTGAGTGTCGCCAGGCGCGGCGGCGCGGCAATGCTTGAGTGCAGACGTGGCGACTGAGTACGGTACTCAGTCGCCACGTCTGCACTCAAGCATTGCCGCGCCGCCGCGCCTGGCGACACTCACGCCAGTAATCGCTCGCATTTCAACATTCGCATAGGTCGTTTGACATCGCATTTAAATCCATGATTTTAGATATGATGCCTCAAACCGATTTTGCTCAAATTTCGTGAGTAACTAGGAAACTTGTCAAGCTTTATGGACATAATCAAGCGAATTGCCGCAGTCCTTTCATTTTCGCGTTGCATTGCAAAAAAGCGTGGAGACTCCTTATAAGGGGTGCCCCGGGGGTTACTTGTAAGGGGGACGGGGTTACTTATAAGGGGGACGGGTTACTTATAAGGAGGGGCCCCCCTTGTGAGTGGGTTTCCCGAACTGAATTGTTACACGTACAGAACAGGTTGACGTGCACAGAGGCTGTGGCGAGGCGTGCTTCGGTTTATTCATCTCGAGGAGGTCTGAGACTATGAAGTTGCAACCTTTGTTACGCTAACTTACTCGTTATGTTACTTACCATCACCAGGTTTGATTACTTCAACGTCGACTCCCATTATTGTGCGATGATATATTACGTTTTAAAGTCGTAAAAACAGAAATGGGCTCAGTAACCACAATGGCTTCCTCTACTCTGCTAGTGTTCGTCGCGTCTCGGTGTGTCGACAGGTCGATGTCCACCACCACACATAGCATAGCATGAGCATAAAATAAGCACACACCGCGCACCAAACAGCTTCCTCAATGAATGGGGCCCTTGCTGTGCGTTTGCGCTCTGTATATTTCTATATTTGGTCGAAACTGCACTCGCGCGCCACACATGCACACACGTACGATGCGCGGTCGACGGAGGGCATGGTGATAAAAAGGTGTCCAACACATCGACACTGTACGTTGAAACCGACACCCCTCTTGCGCGTAAAGAACGAACTTTCATGCATGAGAATGTTCTCTTCGATACTAGACTTTAATGCAATTTAAAATGAAACATCAGATTATATAGGGCCTAAAACACACTCAAAGGGTAAGTTTATAGATAATTTGGATCTTTTTCTTAAGAAATAATAGTTTATTAGATATATGGAGGAGAAGAAACCCGTACGGTAAGCAATATACCCTTTAGTAGTACAAACTCGTTTAGATTATTGGTTCATATCAGACCACAAGTTGAGATTTATATAGTAAGAAATTGTGAAATTTTGACATCTGTTACTCCTGATCATTCAGGTATTAGCCTAGAATTACAAGTTGCGGAAAGTTATAATGCAGGGGCAAATGGTATTGGAAATTTAATAACAGCTTGTGTATACAAAGATTTTGTAGAAGGAATGATAATGGAAATAGAAAGTATTACGGGAACGTGGGAAGATGCATTTAATGATAAATTAGTTTTTTGGGATTTTCTTAAAATGAAAATGAGTGAATATGCAAGAAAATATTCGAAAGTTAAAGCAAAAGAAAGGCGAATGAATATTGAAAAGTTAGAAAAGGAATTAAAAACTTTAGAGCAAGAATGTTTAACTATTGCTACTCCCTTAGAAATAAATAAACAATATGTTGAAAAGAAAAAATGTTGAGTGAATTATATGATAGATTATTGGAAGGACTTAAAGTTAGATCACGAACGGCTTCGTATGAGGATGGGAAAAGAACAAAGAATATTTTGAACTGTTAATCAAATAAAAAGAAAACCATAACACATGAATTATATAGTGAAAATAATTCTGTTATAAAAGATAGAAATGAATTTTTGAAGTTAATGATTTTTTTTAATGAAACATTATATTCAAAGAAGAAGGGTGTAGCAGAAGATGTTTTGAATGAAAGTTTCTTTTTTAAAAGTATCCCAAAGTTAAGTGAGGAAAGTCAACAATTTTGTGAAGGAAAATTACTATAGATAAATGTTATGAAGTTTTAAAAGCAATGAAGAATAATAAAGCTCCAGGAAAATGATTGGCTTTCTGTTGAATTCTACATCACTTTTTGGCCACAGGCAGTATAGTTGAAGCATTGAATGAAGCGTATGATGGGGGTAATTTATCAGTATCTCAGAAGCAAGGGACCATTTCTTTGATAGAAAAAGATGGTAAAGATCCCCTTTACATTAAAAATTATAGACCAATTACACTCTTAAATGTGGATCATAAAATTCTTTCAAAGGCTTTAGCAAAGAGAATGAAACAAGTTTTGAGTGAGATAATACACATGGATCAAGCGGGATATATGGAAAACAGAAATATTGGGTAAGCAATTCGACTAATAGGCGATATGATTTTTCTCTGTCTGTCACAGTCATGATATAGGTTGTTATTTAAAGCTGTTGATTTTGAGAAGGCCTTTGACTCGGTGTCTCATTCGTTTATTAACCGTCTTGAAATGTTTTGGATTTGGCCCTTCTTTTTGTTCTTGGATAAAGACATGTTATACTGATATAAGTAGCTGCGTAATGAATGAGGGGTTTTCAACAGGATATTTTAAAATAGGACGTGGTGCGCGTCGCAGGGTGACCCACTATCACTCTATTTATAAATTTTGGCACATGCCTTGAGAAATGAGATTACCTTATGAGGGATTGATCTTGGTGATTTTGAAGTAAATTAAGCAGATACTGTATGCTGATGATATGACAATCTTTATAAGAGATAAAGAGTCAGTTGGGCTATTACAAAATTTATTTCAGGTTTTTTTCGGAAGTTTGTGGTTTAAAGGTTAATAGGGATAAAACGAGGTTTTGGCAAGAATGAAGAGAATGCAGCACAATTTCAGTTTGGGAGTAGAGTTACAGAAATTAAGATTTAAGGAAGTTAATCATAAAGAAATATTAAGTAAAATCAAAAGACTTTTGGGATGATGGAAGCAAAGAGATCTCACCATCATGGGGAAAATTAATTTACTTAAAAGTTTCGCTTTATCTAAGATGTGTCGTCATCCTCTGTGGTCCCAAAATGGTTATTAATTTCTGATAAAATTCAAAAAAGTTGTTTTGATTTTGTATGGAAGGGCAAGGATCGCATCAAACGAGCCATTATGTATCAGGATTACAAGGACGGTGGCTTGATAACGATGAATTTTGAATTGTTTGTTAAACTGAGAGGGTGATGTGGGTAAAAAGACTTTTGTATGGAGAACGAAATATGAGTTGGAAAGTATACTTTGACCACAGTTTCAGATCAGTAGGGGGTAGAATTTTATTTCTTTGCAACTATGAGACAAAAAAAAAACTTTCACTCAAGGCACCATTGTTTTACTTAGAAATGCTAGTCGCCTGGGAGGATTTATATAACTGCAGAAATTTTGAAGAAGGGAAAATGAATCCAATTATATTTGATAACAAAGATTTTTTATTGAAAGGGACAAGGGCATTTAATGCAGATTTATATAGGCGAAATGTTTACCATTTACAACAATTGTTTGATAAAGAATCGATAAGATCAATAAGTGACTTTCAAAGTTTAGGTTTACGAAGTGAAAATATTGCCTACTTGGAGTCTTTATACGACGTTTCACATCATTTGCCACTATAGGAATGTTGCTACCCAAGAATACAAAATCATCATCAACTTTGTCGATGTTTACTCCATTCAAGGATTTGTAACGTTTGTCTCCAGACATGACTTTGCATTTGCTGGGGTTGATTTTCACACCCCATGCTGCCATGGCTGCAGGCCTTTTCCAGTTCGTTTGTTGATACTCAAAGACAAGGTCCATCAGTGTGGTGTCATCTGCATATCGGATGTTGTTTATGCACATGTCGCCCATCCGGATCCCACTGTCTAGATTTTGGAGGTCAAAGTATCATAACAAATTCAGGAAACAAGTTGAAGAGGCTGGGGGAAAGGAGACACCCTTGTCTAACTCCTGTCACAACTTGAAACCATTCTGTGATCTTTCCGTTGACAATGACGGAACATTCCATTTGATTATACCAGGGAGGTGGGAAGAGTCCACCTCCCTGATTATACATGCTCTCAATCATGTCTACCCAGGGAGGTCAAATGCAGCCTTAAAATCTACGAAATTCCAGGGAAGTGCAACATTCCTTTCTTTGGCCTTTTCAATGATTTGCAGAACAGTATACTGCATCAGTTGTGTCACGTGACTGCCGAAAGCCACATTGTTCTTCAGTCAAGTTAGCTATCAATGTTGTCCTGAATTCTGTTGAGGATCATTCTGCAGACTACTTTTCCTGGGATGGAAAGCAGGGTGATGGCTCTGTAATTACGAGGTTTGAGTCTGTTTCCCTTCTTGAAAACTGGAGTTATGAGGCCTTTGCTCCAGTCTTTAAGCGTTATTCCTTCTGCCCTTGCAACGTTGATGATTTTGAGTAGCAGCTGCCTCATTGGAGCTCCTCCTGCCTTCAAGGTTTCAGCCGCTCTTTTATCCCATCCACATGGTTTGTGATTCTCGAGGGATTTAATTGCACCTTCCACTTTTGCTAATGTGAATGGTTTACAACAGTCCTCCTTGTTTGGGGGTCTGGAATGGATTGGAGCACATTCTCATCCCTCAAGTTGGAAACTGTGTGTTCAGATGAGTGCAGAAGTGTTCCTCCCAACACTTTATTACCTCTTCTGGGGACGTCTTAAAGGGTGAGTACAGTTCTGGTCGAGGTGAAGATTTAGCTTTTAACATTTTGCGAGATATTCAGGAACCACTCTATGAGATGTCAAAGAGCATGCAGTTCTAAGGGGTATCAAAAGTTTATTCGATGAAAATCGGTTTTGAAATGGCTGAGATATCCAAAAACAAGGTGAAACAAAGAGATCCTAATAAAGTTGTGGCATGTCGCCTTTTATTATTAGCACTTTTTTGGATATCTCAGCCATTTGAAAACCAATTTTCATCAAATAAACATTGAATCCTTCTTAAAATTACATGCTCTTTCATATTTCATAAGATGCTTTTCATTATCTCACTTAGGAATGTTCAAAACATGAAACCCTACATCAACCAGTACTGTACAGTCCCTTTAAGTATGCCATCGTTGTACTTAACTGCCGGAAGTGTTTTATCTCTGTCACCAGCAAGCTTCTTCACCTTCCTGAAGAGTTCATGGCTGTCATTTCTGGCATAGGCAGCCTCCATGTCTTCCACGTCTCTGTCAAGTAATTTCTTTTTCCAGCTTTTCACCCTGTATTTTACATTCTTGTTTAGCTTTCGATATTTGGCCTTATTGCTGGATGTAGGGTTGTTTCACATAAGGAGACGAGCTATCCTTCTCTCCTCACAAGCTGTGCGGACATCCTCAGGTAGGCCTTTCACTTGTTTCGCTCTTTTATGGCCAACAACGTCTTCAGTGATCTTGTTGGTAGTGTCTTTGACTCTAGTCCACAGGCTGTCCACATCTGTGTCAGGCAGTTGGAGGAGTGGCTCAAAGGCCCCACCTATTCTGTCACAGAATTCTTCTGCAATAACAGGGTCGCTAAGTCTGCTACCCGAAATACGCAGTACAATGTTCACAATGGGTGGAAGAGTCTCATCACCCGACTTTCCCCTACCAGGGCCGGCGGAGCGTTTTCAAAAGTGTGTGTGTGTGTGGGGGGGGGGGGGGGGGGGGGCACTTCCGGGTTTCATGAGCTAACAAGCAAAAAAAAAAGGTCTCCAGCGCAACTTCTGGTGCCACTTCCGGGTTTCTTCAGCTGACAAGCAAAAAAAGAAAAAAAAAGAAAAGGTCTTCAGCTCATCTTTCTCCTTCCACTTCCGGGTTTCTTCAGCTAACAAGCAAAAAAAAAGTCTTCAGTGCAAAAAACCATAACCTTACCGCGCTCACACTTCAAGGTCTCTATCTATTTTTTTTTTCTAGTGCCACTTTGCACGCACTTCCGGGGTAAAAAAAGTAGGGGAGCCCGGTGGTGAAACCTTATATTCCTGCGAAAAAAAAAAAGTGGGGGCCCCCATCCCCCGGTTCCGCCGGCCATGCCTACAATCGCCTGATTACAATTAATTAATTGATTTAGTACTCCCAGAGACCAATATTGTCATAATCATTTCAGGGTCGAGTGCATGTGGGTAACTTTTTTAACCCAAATATACATGTTACTTGAGTGATTGAAGCAATTAGGAGAACACGTACACTCTTAAAAATATCTAGTCATTTTGTGACTAGATTTTTGGTTCATATTTTTTCAACTAAATTCTAGTTATTTTGACTAGAATTCTATCAACTTTCAAGCAAATTTGACTACATTCGAGTCAATCGTTTTTACGCTTTAGCTAGAACCGTCTTGTCAGCACTTCTTTGAAACGTGATTGGCTCTTGTCTGCGCGCTGCACGCAAAGAGCTAGATGGCGGCGCGCGCAGAGAGCAAAAGCGTACTCGATCGCACGATCCGTGAGGAGTGTATGCTGAGCGTATATGTAACGCATCTACCCTAGCGAGCGCACTAGCGAGCGCCACGTACGTACGTGTAGTACGTACTTGATCAATATGGAGTTTGTGTATGACAAGCTTTCTGAGAGTGGGGCCTCGACAAATTTATCAAAAATTTTGAGGGTAAGTGCTGTATTTATTTTGTAGCATATTTCGGTTGAGCGACAGGGCTGTGTATGTACTATAATTAAGTCTAGAATTAAAAGTCTAAATCGTGTTTAGAAGCTTGTAGTGTACAGCTTCATATTAGGTATTGATTCAGTATTATCTAAAAAGATAATTCGCTAAAATTGGGCGAGCTCGATGGAGAGCTGCTGCTGCCTTGGGCCTATCAAGTTGCCTCAAATTGTTCGCGCCTAGCCTAAATGTGTAAAACGTGCTGCATGAACCGTTGCGTTGTTGGGCGGCAATGATTAGCAGCGTAAACATCGGTGAACATTGCAAAAAAAAAAAAAAATCCCCCAAAATCGGCTTTGTGACAAATATGGTTTCAAGCAATTGTAAGATATGCTGTTACAATATTGGGAGGTCTTTACTAATTTGGTTAGAGACGATTACGGTGATGTAATCAGATTTACCGCACTTCACCACCTTTCAATTCTCGCTGTCGCCAATGACGTAAGAAGTACCCGGATGTTGATTTAAGCGTCATTTACGGTGCATTATGGGATAGTCCGGTAGCAAAGTCACTTCCGTTCGTACGCGCGTGATACGTGACTAACAAAGAGATTTTTCTCCTCCCCACCACTAGAGGGCGGACTCTACAATGGAGTCAGTGATTTCATGGGGGCCGCCATTGTTCCACTTAAAAATGGCGGACTTTGCGTACTAAGTATACATTTATACAGCGCGTATTACGCGAACTTCTGAACTTTTACGCGAGTGCGCACTTGATTTTGGCTGCTCCTCGGTTGCTCGTTTGCTAGCGTGTTAGGACGAGGGGTGAGCCTACCGCTTCGTTGCCATCCAGTGCTCCTTGCGCTCACACAACAATAGTACAGGGCGTATGAAGACTCCGCACTCTAGCAGTCACTGCGGAAAATCTCTTTGGTGACTAATGCTATTTACACACACAACCGACTGTATTCTACGTGTACTTCCGGTTTTCTCGACTTGAATTACAGCTTTAATATGATTTGAAATTTCTCCATTCTTAAGAAATTGCTGTTACTACAACTATTGGTTGTTGCTGCGAAGCTGCCATGTGTTGTTCGCACGACAATAAATGAAAAAAATCTGCAGAAATAGGACCCTTACTGGCATGCGAGACGTGACGTGGCCGCGTGGGTGAAGTTTGCGGGTGACTCCACAGCGCAGTACGTGCACGCGCGACTTACTAGTAGTGGTAGTATAGCACAGAACTCTTACACATAGAAGAATCACTCGCCACCCGATTTGTCGCCGTCGCTCGACTCATTGTCACGTGACGTCCGCCATTTTGCTTAGCGGAACTTTTTTTGCGTGCAAATCCCAGCAGACGCTATCCACATACAGTGACTGCATGTTGTACCGTGTTTTTCTGACGTTCCGAGACCCTGAGCGAGGCATTAAAATGCCGTATTGTGCCGCTGTAAACTCCACAAATCACTTGACAAAAGGATTTGGAAACAGGTAAGTTTGACACCAAGCCGTGATGAGAATAACAAGTAAATAATTCCCCAAGTAACGTTACAATTAGGCGGATCGGTCGTATGTTGGCTTTCTTGTGAGCGCAGTAGCAATGGTAGTCCCAGACACTGGATTTTGTGTTTGCCGTCGACATATCTGTTTACCACCAACTACCAATATGCAAAATAAAAAAGATCAAGTAGGCCTAATTTAGGCCCTGGGGCTATATTACACTCTGTACGTTGTGTGTTGGGGCAAACAGCTTTGTACATGAAAAAAGTACTATCTATTTATGTAAATTTGAGCTTAGGTGTAAACTTTACACGTAGATTTATTCTTGTCTAGCAGAGTCACAGTACCAGTGCCGTGGTGGGGCAGTGTCGGTGTCAGTGACAACACTACAGTCGTTTAGATACTAGATTGTCTAGACTGACTGTGTACTCTAGTATTAAAGTAGAGTAGTAGTAGTAGTAGTACGAACAGTTGTAGGGTAGACTGAAGTTCCAATGATATTGATAATACTGAATAAATTTAACTATTCTAGTATATTACTCAAACTACTTACTTTATACTACATACTAGGTAATGTCAGTGTCACGTCAGTACTGAGTCTGTAGATTCTAGTTTCTGCCCAATTTCTGGTAACCTTTATCTGTTTATTTTTACTTCTGTCTGAATTAGCTAGACCTGACTGATGCATAACTCACTAACTGTTATTGCGCTGACATGTAAGTCTCTTCTTACAGCAAAGTTCGGGGTAATTATTGGATATAAACTGTCAGCTGCTGGTGCCTTGTTATTAATCTTATCAGGAGCTTTCCATGGACCATGTCCATGCATGCAATCATCATCATGCTTGCCATAGTTGTATTGTAGGTACACATGTTTTATGATTATGAATATGAGGTCTATACAAATCTGATATGGTAATAATTTTCACATGTATCGTATGTTCTCTGTGTGTTAAAAATCCTAGATTTCCAAGAAGGGGTGTTGCTCTTCACCAAACATGGATTGTGAACATGAGAAGAGACCACTGGACTCCCAAACCATACTCTACCTTGTGTTCTGACCACTTTGAAGAGAAGTACTTCGATCGCACCGGCCAGATAACAAGGCTACGGGCAGATGCTGTACCAACTTTATTCAACTTTCCACAACATCTCATGAGTGTACATGCAGAAGAACAAATTTTAATTTTGCATGTTAGGTGTTTGAAATTTGAGTTTTAGTTTTGAAATCCGTCCGACCAGGAGCAGACATATACCCTTGTGTGTATGTCTGCTTCAGAAATGGATTTTAATCTACCATCACATCGCATCCTGGTCGCTGATGAAGAATGCGATGACTAACCTGTTTGGTGTCTTGTTTCTAAATAATACGCTTTCCACACCAGGATCTAGCATTTTGAGGTCTATTGCCAATTTAGGTTTTTATCACATTCATTTCTGTTCTTTCAAACTATATTGCAGGATTTCATTTTAAATGGTGCTTAACCTAACAAGAGCAAGTGCAATTTTGCACTACATGTGTATATGAATGTATTGCATTTGTTATCATTGCCAAGAATGCCTTTCATATTCTTGCCAGACAGTGTCCATTATTCATGGATTTATTTCTATGTTGTTGCCACATTGCCAATTTAATGCATGTTCATGAAACATTGCTTTCGCAATATGCAATATTTGTCGTACATGCATTTGCGAGACTTGTCTTGCCTACATATTGTTGCCACGTTAACATTTCGTACTATACCATAGTATGTTTTCACACTCATAAGGATTTCATTTTGAATTGCGCTTGAAGCGAACAAGTGCAAATGAAATCTTGGATTATACAGTCTTGCCTTTGATATTTTTTTTTACATTCTTGCCAGTGTCCATTATTCATGGTCTTATTTTGCTGCCATATTGTATGCTAAGTGATTGTACATGCATTTGCTTTCATGATATACAATACATGTAGTTGTCATAGTTGTGACACGTGTTTTGCCTACATGTACATACTTTGAGATACAGTGTAGTATGTTTTCACACTCTTTAGATTTCACTTTGAATTTCGTTTGAAGCAAACGGGTGCATGTGAAATCTTGCATTATACAGATGTTCATGTATTGCCTTTAGTTGATATTGTTATGCCAAGAATGCATTTGATATTCTTGCCCGACAGTGTTCATTTATTTTTTATGGATTTTATGTTGTTGCTATATTGCATGATAGTTGATTATACAGGCATTTGCTTTCGTGATATACAACATTTGTTGTATCTGTGATACTTGTTTTGCTTACATGTTGTTACCAAATTATGTTTTCATACTACACAATGTATGGGATAGTTTTTGTTAAACTCATTACTAAGGATTTAATTTTGAATCATGCTGAGCTAACAAGTACAAGTGAAATCTTACATTTACAAATGTATTGCCTTTAATACTGTTGCCAGGAATGCCTTTGGTGTTCTTTTCAGTGTCCATAATTCATAGATTTATATTGCCATAGTGCATGTGGATCAACACAATATGTTTTCATACTACTTGTATACCATAGTGCGTTTTTACACTCATTAGGATTTTCTTTTTGAATCACGCTTGAAGCTATCAAGGGCAAGTGAAATTGTGCACTATATTGATGTATTGCCTTAGATAATCTTGCCAGACAGTGTTCATTATTCATGAATTTTATGTTGTTGCCCTATTGCATGTCCATTATGCATTTGCTTTTGTGATTACAATAGTTGTCACAAATTTGCGACACTGGTGGTCTTGCCTATCATTTGCATATGTTCCTGACACATATACTGCCTGTGATTATAGCCGCCGTATTAGGTATGATAATGGTACATGTACTTCAAGCAAATGGTATATCACTGTACTGTGGTTGTACAAAGGTTCGCGCACTAGCAAGCATTCGCGCACTCAGTACGAGACGCCCATTGGCTAAAGCAGTTTTCATTCTGCGCGCGTGCTAATGTAGGGAGAGGGGTGGGGGAGTGCGGAGGGGGGGGGGTCGGATGATACACCCAGTATGGCTGCGCGCATGCCAAAAATACACATAGCGCGTCACAGAATCGGTCAATAGGTAGTAGGCCTAGGCATGCCTAGTTGCTACGTATGGTTGGGGCACCACCTATCGACAGGGCACCTTCCCATCGACACCCTGCGTATCATGGCTGTTTGCGTATAGAACAAAAAAGTACGCGCGGGATTAAGTGTCATTAGCTATAAAAACAATAAAAACGAAGAAACGAAAATCAAACTCAAACAAACCAAGCTAAAAATTACACATCCGATCAGTAACGACGCATGGCTGTGAAATTCACGTGTATTACCTATGGCCTGTGAAATTCACGTGTATACCTATGCTGTGAAATTCACGTGTATACCTATGGAGGAGAGGGGGTGTCGATCGCAAGGTTCCCTTTTTAGCTGCGCGAAGAAAACGGAACGCACGCACTAAAATTGCGCTATTTTAAAACGGAGATTCATAATCAACGAGACGGTCACGACATTCAAAACTGCAGTATTTATGGCATATTTGAGGTAAGAATTAGGCGGATTTGTATTATATTTTTAGAATAAACAAGCTACAGATCCTTAGGGTGTCGATACGTGGTACCCCCAACCCTACATTGTACGTACTTACTTGGAAGAAGTTGCTTCGGAGACAGGATAAGTTCGAGATCTCTGTTCGTTCCCGATTGTGTTCGCGACATTTCGACAGAGAACAAATAAAAAAAAAAAAAAGATGGGCATTCCATGACGATATACTGTATATCCAGGTGGGTGAATATTTTCCAGCATATTTTCAGCGTATGCAGAGATGACTGATCTGTGATGTGCACATCGATCGCATGATCAAGTAGTACGCTGTACCGGTATGTGTTAGCTTATGCGCTGCGTGCAGTGGTGCATGCTAATGCAAGGCCAGCCGGCCGGCCGCCGGAGGGGACTACAGATGTAGTGCACTTGGTAGCAAGGGCACTTCCGGCGCGGAGCATAATTTGCACAACGCTAGCGTGCGCGTACGTGTACCTTACCTATAGCGAAAAAGCCACATCCGGGTACTTTTTACGTCATTGGCGATAGCGAGAATTACTGGAACATCACGTAAATTGCATAACGATTAATTAAATGCGAGCGAAGAGAGCGAGTTTGAAAATTTTACAGTTTACAGTCCAAAAACTGCCGTTCTTAGCCATATTTTTTCGCTTTGGAAATTAAGGGGGGCGCACCGGGAGCAACTGCTGGCAATTACTGGCAGTAAAATGAATTGCATAACGATTCAATGCGAGCGAGCGAAGAGAGTGAGCTTGAAAATTTTGACTAATACAGTAAAAATTTGCCGTTTGTAGCTATATTTTTTCGCTTTGGAAATTAGGGGGGGACGCACCGGGCGCAACTGCTGACAATTACTGGCAGTAACATCAAGAGAATTGCACAAAGATTAAATGCGAGCGAGCTTGAAAATTTTGACATTTTACAGTCCAAAAACTGCCGTTTAAAGCTATATTTTTTTTTGCTTTGGAAATTAAGGGGGGGGGGCGCACCGGGCGCAACTGCTGGTAATTACTGGCAGCAATATCAGGAGAATCTAAATGCGAGCGAGCTTGAAAATTTTGACATTTTACAGTAAAAAAAAAACAACAACTGCCGTTTGTAGCTATATTTTTTTCGCTTTGGAAATTAAGGGAGAGGGGCGCAGCGGGCGCAACTGCTGACAATTACTGGCAGTAATATCAGGAGAATTGCATAAAGATTAAATGCGAGCGAGCTTGAAAATTGTGACATTTTACAGTCCCAAAAATGCCATTTGTAGCTATATTTTTTCGCTTTGGAAATTAGGGGGGGGGGGGGCACCGGGCGCAACTGCCGGCAATTACTGGCAGCAACTTCAGGAGAATGGCATTACGACTAAATGCGAGCGAGCGGAGTGAGCGAGCTTGAAAATTTTGACATTTTACAGTCAAAAACTGCCGTTTGAAAGTATACTTTTTCGCTTTGGAAATTAAGAGGGGGGGGGGGACGCCCGGTGCGCCCCTCCCCCTGGATCCGCCACTGGTAGTCAAGGGTGTCGGTTTATGTTCATGACTGGGGGAGGTATGACCATCGAGGTGGCGTCGAAGTGACCAAGCGGGGGAAGGATGTGTGCGTGTTTGTTTGTGTGTGTGTGTTATATACATGGAAAAGTTCGGAATTACCCCAGGTCAAGTCTTTTTATTATCAATGCAAGACATTTTTATATAGACTAGTATATAAAGCAACACTGCAAAATCAATGATCTGTAGCTTTGACATAACGAAGCGTAAGGTACAAAGGTGTACATTCTACATCACATTGCATTGCGCAACATTGAAGCGACTCTTTTTGCCGTTCGGATGTCCTGAGTACACTGCGCACATCCTGCTTATGTGCAGAATGCCAACCAGGAATCACGCTGAATCGCAATCTTTTGTCGGCTGCGGGTTTTTTGAACAATGTTTCACACTATAATATACCTATTTAATTATGGTTAAAAGAAATCATAGAAAAATATCTTATTTCTTGATCACCCTTTCATTCAAAAGCAGTTTAGTAACCCTTGAATTACTATTTTGGTAAATCTTTTTTTTTTTTTTAAACCAGCGGATTGGGGGGGGGGGGCAAAATTATAATATGCTTGCCCCTCCAATATTTTTGTGGGAACAACTTTTTTTCTGTCAAAAAAAAAACAAAGGTAAGAAAATCTTCTCGTTTCTGGAATTATGGAGGGGGGGGTGGGCAAAATGATATGCTTGCCCCTCCATTTTTTTTTTTTTTTTTTAATGAGGCTAAGGCTCGCACTTGGCTGGCAATATGGATTGGTCCGAAGTAACGTACATAGACCCTACATACTTGTAAGTAGCACACGTACATGCAAACATGTACGTGCTCCGTACCGTACGGATGTACAGTACGGTCGATAAATAGTAAACACTGTATAGAATACTAGTATAGATATGTATAAAATCAGTGCTGCCAGAACCAGGGGTGCGAATTGTTTTTGCCCACGATTTTTTTTTTTTTTTTTTTTTTTTTTTTTTTTTTTGTCCCTGGTGCAAAATAAAAAAGAAAGAAAGAAAAGAATAATTATTTAGCGTCCGGCGATGAGGTCGCTCGCAGACTGAAGTCTTTTTTTTTTTTTTTTTTTTTTTAAGGATCTGAAGGGGGGTGCGTTCGCACCCAACGCACCCCCCCCCCCCCCCCCCCCCCCCCCCTGGTGACGCCCATGCTTTTATCCGAACGGTGGCCAGGAGCAGCCCGGGTGCGACCACGCTGTTGCCTGTAGCCACTCACGGGCCATGGAACTCTTCACGGAAAGCCTATCACGGACAGGCGGTCAGTTCCGCTCAACCCGGAAGGCCAGCACTTGGAAAAACCTCCTGGCGAGCGGTCATTACCTGGAATGCGGGGATGTTCTGAACACTCCTTGCGGCCCAGAGATGGGGTACTGGTCAAACTGGACACTTGGAGCTGGAGTGTTTTATCTGGAAACCCATAGGGAGTCCCCTTTCTCGCAAGACTGAAAGCATATATTATTGGAAATGAAGGATCCACCATATCGTGCAATCTGCAGTGACTGGTTGTAATATCACGACAGATTCATATTCAGATTTCTTTACTTGTCATAATATGAAAATTATATTTATAGCCAAGAAGGTAAAAATGAATATTTCCTGACTTTTACGTAATCGTGATTACGTCTCGTTGTTAAGGAGAACATCTGTTGTTTTAATTGTAATCATTGTCAATCTATTTCGCTGTATAACGGCCATCTCATTTGTATGTTAACTTACGTTCTCTTGCTCAATGAAATAAACTCTGAATTGAATTGAATTGAATTGAATTGAATTGAATTGAATTGAATTGAATCCTATGCGGAAGATGTGTGATGACCATGGTATCAACAGATAGTGATTAATCGCCTTAATCTGATCTGTAAAATACGTGTTAGCGTTCTTTTTAAACGATATCACTGCTTGTGAAAACAAGAGAAACTCTCATCTTATATACATTCGCTGCTCTGTTGAACTTCGGTCATTATTTTGTGTCTTCTCATTCTTTTGCTTTTTCTATGTATTTGCCTCTTTAAATCCTGTAGATTCTCGCAGATATTTTGTGTGTGTGTGTGTGTGTGTGTGTGTGTTTGTGTGTGTTTAGGAGACTGGACATGTGCAAGTGACGTGATGTAGGGTGTTTTTATTATACAGCGTGCGAGTAAAAAAACACCTCGTGTTAATCAGCTTCCCTTTGTAAGATGACAAAATCGTAACTAAAGGTCTCCAAGAGGTGTGATGCCGTTACGGCCTCTTCAAAGTGTTAGTGTATGGCAGGCTGTTCCATCACTACCTCACTGTGCGGGGATAGAAGGATCGTTAAATAGGTGCTGTTCAGTCCTGGCGCGGGGAACGTTGTAGCAAAGTGAATGTGAATAATTTTTATGCCTCGTCAGTCTGGTTGATGGCGCACTCGTAAAAATTATTATACAGGTTAAACTTTGCACCTTTACGTGTGACACAATCGTAGCGCTTCGCGGGGTGCAGCTTTGTACCCTTAAAATGTGTTCACTGGCCTGAAAGGTGCAAAGTACAGCCGGAAAGGGGCTATGTTATTGTGTCACACGTATAAAGATGCAAAGTTAACGTGTTTTTCTGACGGAGTGTGTGATGTAAGTATTGACTTGTGCTAAAATCTGCGAGGGAGTTGTGCATCTTGTATCTTTTACAATATTCTCTGTTGTAGTCAGTTTGATTATAAAAATAGCCGGAGTTTTCGTTTAAGGTAGGCCTACTGCCACAAAGTCTGGATGCTGTGCAACCTTTGCTTCCCGTAGGCCGTTTCCTTGTAGGAATGCAAAAAGACGTATGCTATGACGTAATCAACCATTGTTCGCTGTGAGTTTGCAGTTTGCATATTAAGTAAATCAAGGGAGGTGGAAGCCACTTCCCTGGTTGGATATAGTCTATGGATTATGCCAATTTGGACTGCATTAAGTGTAGGCCGTACATGACTTGACAATGAAAAATAGATGGACGAAGATTTAAAACTGAATTATAGAATGTTATCCGACCATTCAGTTTAGCGTTTATTTTTCTTTAGTGCTTTCATTTCATCCTGTCCCCCTCCTCTAATTCCACCCCCTTCACCCCTCTGTAATTTTTTTTTAAAACTTTGTTTATAGGGCTTTTCATTTCCTTGTCACCATCGGTGTGGCTGTCATTGAACAAACAGATTACCCAGGTGAAAGTTAATCATAATGGCTGTATTCAGATAGAAACACACGTTTGTCCAATTGGTGAAATTCTTCCGTCGAGATGTTTTTACAATGTATTGAAACTGACTGACAAGTTGTCCTACATCGACGTAAATATAAGCACTGAATTGATGGCCATATATACTTTTGTCATAGCCATGACAAAAGTATGGGTAATATGTATGCCCGTGATTTCTTTTGTCACGGCTACTCCTATACACTAAAACACTGATCAATAATCATTGAACAGTGTTTATTAACGTCGATGCAGGACAATTTGTCAATGATCAATTGCAATTAAAATGCACGTTTATCTGCAAATTACGTCGTCTAAAGTTCCCCTATGCCAGCTAATGGCGACAACAATCGTGTTTCAATGGCAGCAGTTCACCTCCTGTCTTCCGTAGCGAGCTTTTCTTTTATTGTGAGTACTGCAGGGAGAGAGGGAGAGAGAGAGAAAAAAAAAAAGAGACAAACATTTCGGCTAGTGAGCATCAAGCGCACCTCGAAGTACATGAACCCATTCCGCCGCACATGACTGGGTTTGTACAGAAGAAGGAACGTAGTCTTGCTTTGTTGCTGGTTGACAGGGCTTAGGACCCTATAGCTTTACAAGCACTCTGCTCTCCAGTTCCAATATAGTGACTAGATTACAATGCTACGGTGCAGACAAGACTGTGGAATGGCCCAGACCAGGACATTCTTCTTCGTTCAGGACCCTGTTGCACAAAAAGGTATAACCAAACATAAGTCAGGTTTTAGCCAATCAGAATTGAGTATTCAGAGGCGTGTGTTTGATTTTCTGTCTTCTTTTTGATCAAAACTTTTATGCTCTACAGGGTCCAAGAAACACCGTCCAACTTACAATATCATGTGGAAACTTGTAAAGTGTAACTAAAGAGCACAACTGCGCATCAGAACGTATTACGGCTCCTCAACACATGGGTGTTTAGAGAAAACTATAAGCTGCGCATGGGTATACTGTGACAAGTGACGGTCCGTCTCCCTTGGTTCGGATTGGAGGGAAGGAGAGATAGGATCTGAGGATCTGCAGAGGTATACCTTTCGTGCAAGAAGCTGTCATTCTTAACGTGAGTACATGTATATTATTTTTGTAGTCTGCCACATAGCGCTCGTACCTTTGGTAGTAGCGGTGAAAGTGTCGAATGTCTTAAATGACTTGGTTTGTATCCATTTTTTTTTCCTTTCATAAAGAAGGCCTACGTGCAGGGGGGGGGGGAGGAGGAGGGAGGGAGGGGGTACAGCGCTAACCCCAAGGGTCTCCGAGCTCCCGAGTCTGGTTTCCAGACCCTTTATCAACTGTACTCCTTTTACAAAATGCACCCGCCGCGGCTAGACGAAGTCGCCGATCACGACGAAGGCAATGGCAGGTCTAAAAAAAGAAAACTGCTCATATCTTGATTCTGGTTTTGTTTTAAAGTCACTAGATTTTGACAGTAGGTAAAGAAAGAAACGTCTACAGGACCACCGAGCTGAACCTGCTACTTCTTATGTCATTAAAGGGCGTGAATATTCTGGGAAGGAACTTAGTACGAGCAGACGGTCTGGAAGCCAGACTATAAGGTCTCCCCTTCGTAGTAATATTAAAGTTACACCTCTACGCCATTCCAACGAAAGTGGCGAATATCATTGGTGACGAAATAATAAATGCTGATTACGTCATCATCGTCCCTAGAGCCGAGGAGACGGACGATGACCAGGAGAAGCCTTCTGACGCTCTTGAGACAACACACACCACACAACTTAGAGAACGCATTGACAGTAGCCTTGTCTGTCGCCCTCTACGTTTCCATCGGCTCCACGATTGTCTCCGAGATGCTCGTCAGTGACATCCTGGGTAAGTTAGGCCTACATTAGGTCCATCATTATATCCTTCATACATCATAGCTGTCACTAACTCTTCGTCTTTTAGTCTCTTTCTGATCCTATAACTGCTCTGAGATAGAAAATAAGTCGGAAAAGTTTTAAAGTATTGGGATGTTTCTTTATGAGAACTGGTTAGAGGTGATTATTGATGACTGTAAATTCCTCAATAGAATCCGCAGCCAACTGGAAACTATCAAGAACGCAACAAAAAGTCACAGAAATTGAAGATTGTTCTTCCAGAATCTTAAGCACGGTGAAGGAGCAAAACTATATTTTGTTGTGCTTGGCTCAGATTCGCTACCGATGTCATCGCGTCAGAATGTGTGCTACGAAGATGATCTTTGCCTCCAGGCAACGTCACCTGGTTGCCATCATCGCTTGCCCCAGTCCCCTGAGGCTATAAATACGAGATTCACACTCTTCACGAGAGACACCAGAGAAACGGCTGGCGAGAGTCTATGCCCTTTTGATCCATTAAGTGTACATTTATCATGTTTCGATCCAAGCAAGGAAACAAAGATTGCCATTCATGGGTTTCGGGACACGGCGGTGTACCCGTTGTGGGTTCGGCTACGGACGGCACTTCTCAACGCGGTAAGAATCCTGGCCATGACGTCATAATGAAGTTTTTTCTATGTGTTTGTTTTGTTTGTTATTTGTCTAAGTTACCGAGATGAGTTTGATGAGAGGAACAACATAAAGGGACTTTTAACCCATGTACACATATTTAGTGTATAATAATGTGGATTCAGTAAGTGTTTGATATCAGTGGAGCACTTTTGTGACAATAATAAGGAAAATCGCGCGGCAGACCATCTGTACATGACTAGTCTAAAGTACGACACTTATACAGAAAACAACATTATGATTCTATGAAAGAAATTGTCAAGTGAGATCGAAATTGCTGATCTATTATCAACAAACCTGTCGCAAATAAGGAACCAGCGGAATTCGAACCTATCATCTATGTACAGCTCTTCGGGCAGGGATACTACCACCAGGCTATCCCTGGTTACTAGCAGCTACACAATGAATTATAGATCAGCAGTTGCAATCTTACAAATTCGTTTGTACAGAGGAAGACAATTTCCATACCAAATACCTTACCCCTCTGCTTTACTCTCTTTTTTTTTCATTTAACATTATGATAATTCAAAAGACTTCAACGTTATAATAAGAGGTTTCTTTTTCTTCTTGAAGGAGGACTTCAATGTCATTCTCGTCGACTGGAGCGACAGTGCCTTCACGTTCGACTACGGCCAGAGCAGGGCAGACATACGCGTGGTCGGTCTCCTGGTCGCTCGCCTGGTCGAAATGATTAGCATCGAGACAGGAGCTCCGTTTGATAGCATGCACCTCATCGGGCACAGCCTCGGGGCGCACGCCGCCGGCTACGCTGGTAAAGCTAGCAATCAGCCCCTCGGACGAATTACTGGTACACTATTGACACTTTTTACATCATACTTAGTGAGTTTCAAGCAATGCTACAAGGAATGTAAGGACCCAAATAGCATTTTATAAATTTTTTAGTACTACAGTGTAGTAATAGTTTTGAAAGTCTGTTGTCTGCGTATATATGAGTAATCATTGTCGATAAAGAAAAGCAAGAACTCAACGATTCTACTTGTCTTCATCTTCAGTTTATGAAATTACGTCATTACTGTGATTATATCGAAGGAAAGGTCTAAAAATTAGAAAAAGAAATGCAATGAAAAGCCATTGGATGTAGGCCTAACTGCGCTGTTCGCGTCTTTGACGTGACTACTTATATTTTGATGAAACACCCATATTTTTATGTATATTTCACAATGCCTAATATCATACCTTGGTGCATTATCATTAACAACATAGTGCAGTTGTTTCTATTGTTACTAGATTGACTTTTATAACATTCACCATCATTATCATCATATCATTCCTCATCATTATCAGCATTATAATTGTCGCTGTGTTTGTGGCAAATATAGGTCCCTACATCACTATCTATCCGAATTGTCAGTATCACATTGACATTAACAATGGTGTCATTACTACTATATCGCTTTTATGTATCACTGCTCTGATCATTATTATCAATGTACAAATGTATTCATTTTTATCACAATCGTTATTATTTCAACTAGTGTGATTCTCGTTTATTTGTTTATTACCGTTGTCGTTACAAGGACTAGATCCGGCTTGCCTAGGGTTCAGTGGTTCGTACGGCTCGCCGGAGTGCAGACTAGACAAGCAGGACGCCCTCTTTGTCGACGTTATTCACACCAGCTCTGGGTCTTTGTTTGGCGTCGGGACTCGAGAGAAGGTGAAACGGTTGTTAGTGAAACAAACAAACAAACAAACAAACCAATTGAATGGCAACTAAAAGTAAAAAGTATTGCCATATATTCACTCGACATCATGATGATGTGAGCAGCTCTTTAGTGTTAAGAATGAGAAAGCTGGGCCCTGTTTCATAAAGATTAAGCGTAAGTTGCAATCAATCGCAAATTGCGTTTCATAAACAACTTTGCGATTTATTACGATTTATCGCAAGCAACGCTCAATCTACTGCAAGTATACACTTGATTTTTCTTGAAATCAAGCGTAAGTGTTTTTTATGAAACAGTGCTTACGGTCAATATTGAACTTACGCTCGATTCAACGAGTTACACTCAATAAATAGAGCGTAAAATCAATCGCAACTCTCTACGAAACAGGCCCCTGGAACGGTGTCGTCATTATTCAATGGGCAAGTTCGTACATGGCCCCTCAAAGACCATCCTCGGGACAGTTTGGGGAAAAGGGGGAGACAGGACAGATTGAAGGAAGATTGCCGAGGTGAAGAGTGTCCACGATGCTGTATTCGGGACCTATATCATGATTGTTTGGAAAAGATTTGAAAACTACGCCTAACTGAAAATATTTCCGGGAAAAATACTAAAGGACCCCCTATTTCAAAGATTTTTTTTTTTTTTTTTTTTGGGGGGGGGGATTTTTTTTTTCCTCCGAATTGAACCCCTAAAATATACCACTTTTCCTGGAAAATCGGGAACGCGCAAACTGTACAGATGTCCACCTAAGTTGGGGGGGAGGGGGTGTAGACAAGGAAAGCAGAGGGAAAAGAAATGATAAACGGAAAATTTTGTGGAATAGTCGAGAATGTCATTTTGTCCAAAACCCGGGTGCTTGTTTATAGAGCTAGGAGGTAGAAGCTTTTGTGTGACGCTGTGTCAATAAATAGTACCTTGATGAACACGGAGGGCTGTAACAGAAACCATTGCTCCGTAAGTAGTTAACGATTTAGCAGTGATCTCTATAGTGCTGATACACAAGAATGTTATTCGTCATTCTGTATCACGTTTGTATTTTGTTGCGAGTACTAATGTCGAGACAACCAGACAACTTTCTAACAAGAGGAGGGCATACTGGGTCAATATGATCATTTCATTTCAAGTGTTATCATCAATTTGTAGTAATTATTTCATGTCCGTTCCTCCACAGCTCGGCCACCAAGACTTCTACCCGAACGGCGGCGGAAATCAGCCGGGCTGCCACGGCAATCCTCTAAACTTGTACTGCGACCACTTGCGCGCTGTCGAACTCTTCACGGAGAGTGTATCGCCTTCTAACATGTCTACTGGTCGTTTTCAGTCCAAGCTTCAAGCAGCCACGCTCTCAGAGCTGGAGAGCGGCAAATTTCGCGAGTGCAATCATGACACCCCTTGTCCCCAGATGGGGTACAGAGCGGACCGACGAGTGGGAGAAGGGGTGTTTTACTTGGAGACCAATGGGACACCGCCCTTTTCTCAAGAGACTTGAATGTATTCAAGAGGAGGTGAATGTGGTTACTCCTTGACGACAGTCTTATGATATTGTATGTTTTCATGCAGCAGATAATTTCTCAGGTGCCGCTGGAAGTAACGCTCATTGACAAGCGAGTCTTCATCAATGACCTCTAGAGGTGAATAAATTATTGGATTACGTCATGATAGCTTGTCACGACCGATTTAACCTGAGTTCGGAAAAGAAAGATGATCGTATTTCATTCTAGTTTTTAAGTCAAAAATATCAAATATTTTAAGCCTTTTAAATAGCTCGCACATAATATTGTACCCCGTCTTTACAAACCACAAAAGTCAGGGTAGCCTTCCTACCGGGCCTTCCTAGGACTCTCGAAGAACATTGTTACCTCTTTTCAGTAAACGCACAGTCCAGTGGACAGCCTCCGGGTGCCTCCGGGTGCCTCCGGAGGGTACCCGGGTAAGCAGTCTGTTATCTCAGTCTCGAGTTATGGCGCCAAATCCATTAGACTATACCCCGGGCTTTCGCCAGATCGCCAGTGATGGTTCCGATCCCTATAGTAGCAGGTTTACTGGTACTTCATATTTTCCATTCAAATTAATATAATGTGTCTTCCGTCAAGTTGGTTTTATCGCAACTGATGGACGAATAAAATGCTTTTTCATCGACATCACTGATTGAATCGTTATTAGATCGATTTGTGCTATGCATAAAAGACTCGTAGAGTTTACTCGCACCAGAATTTTCAGGGATTCAGAAGTGTAAGCAGTTGTTCAGAAGTGTAAGCTGGCGTGGAACTCGCTATAACTCGCAACTGCAACTATTCAACATTGAATAGTATGCCGAGATAAGTTTACGTTATGAGTTATGAATCAAAGCTGCAAACGATGCAAATACAGGTCTTACTTGCCTTATAATGATTATCTTTTCTTCTTGCCATAATACTTGTAAGGAAGTGATGAAGCCAGAGTTCCACAAAATATGTGCATTGGGTTTGCACAGTGTAGGTATAGATACCATAAGTGAATAGCAGTATCCTCTGGGCTTATATACTTATGAGTTATTTCCTGAAGCTGCGGAGCTTGCCAGTACAGGTAGACATATTTATGTACCACGGTAGTTCTTTATCACAGTGACCGCGCGGTTAAAAGGAATGGTATGTATTGGTGGAGATGAGGATTGGGCATTTAACTTTTTTGTGAGATACCAAGAAACAACTTATGGAATAGTACAGGGCATACCATTCTAAGAGGAATCAAAGGTTTATTTAATGAAAATCGGCTTTGGAATGGCTGAAACTTAAAAAAAAAACAAAGTAAAACAAAGTGATCAATCTTAATAAAAGGTGGGACCTTTTACGAGGATCGCTTTCTTTTGGATATCTCAGCCATTTCAAAACAAATTTTCTTTAGATAAACGTTGAATTCTTTGTGAAATTGCATGCTCTTTAATATTTTATAAAAAGTTTCTCATTATCTCACAAAAAAAAAATGTTAGAAACCTGAAGTTAGGTCTAAACCCAAACTATACGATCCTTTAAAAGCGACCGACAACAAAGAAGAACATTTTGAAAACGAAGTGGAAATCACAAACCCTTTTCAGTCAATCAGTAACACAGAAATAATACGATTTCATTGATTTCTTCCTTGCCCATTGATGCACACTTATAATGTGTGGATTTGATTGATATCCTGAACTTGAACTGACTAAAAAAAATGTTTGAACTGAAGTACATTGTACTTCTCATTTGTTTTTGTTTGTTTGATGGGGTATGTTTGTTTGCTTGCTTGCTTGTTACTTGTTTGTTTTTTCCCCTATTTTGCAGAAAGATTTAACTGAGCGCATACCTTTGTTGGAAACTTCGATCTATTGGCATGGTCACGTGATGGAGAGGAAGAGAGAGAGAGAGAGAGAGAAAGAAAGAAAGAAAGAAATTAAATAGAAAGATGAATAGATAGATATAGTGGCAGCAGGGAGCTATGTAGCGACAACCGACTAGCCTGATAGAGAAGTGACAGCACAAACCCAAGTCCATACTGCTAAGAGCCACAGACTCGAGGTCCGAAAGCTTATTAAACGGGTTAATGCAGTTACCCCGACGTCGTCCACTGGTGTCAGCGTATTCGGTTATTACTGATGCATTTTTATTATGATTATGTATTATGGAAGGGAGGGAAATACTGGTGGCCCAAAAACATGTGGCACATTCTGACAACTAAACAAATCACCACCACTTAAAGTAACACCCCCCCCCAAAAAAAAAAAAACAAACAAACAAACAAACAAACAAACAAACTTATTCTTCCCTCGCCTTAAGCGCCATCATCCCCAGCCTCGATCCATCTTCTCTTTCCAACGTGGGCTGAACAGGCCACACCCACTTTGTACATAATTGGTTATTTATGCATATCCCTGACATTATGCTTGCGTATTATTATGTGTAATAATATATCATATCATGTGCATGATAAAGGCCTTGTACACAAAAAGGGAGGTCAACGGTCTTTCCTGCATGACTTCGTTGTCTTCTTTTTATTCTTGTCCATTTCATTTGCGTCTAATTGTATATGTTTATCTTTGTAGGCGTTTTTGTGGTTATTCTTCTTCCACTGGCTTCCTTTTCTCTCTTCTTCTCCTTCGTTTTCATTTCAACTTCAAATCAACAGTTTACCACCATGATCACAGTAATCATTAACATGATAGCACTATACTGTTATTTTGCCCTATTGAGCTGACATTTAATGATGATTATGCATATTATGCATCAGGGGGGCATTTCATGAAGGAATTTGTCGGATAAAATATCTGACAAGTCAATTATATACGACAAGTTTTGAGAAATTCTTTAGTCTGATTGGCTGATTTCTCTGAACTTGTCGGATATAATTGACTTGTCGGACATTTCATCCGACAAGTTCCTTCATGAAATGCCCCCAGGATTCGACATTGCGGTGGCCCGGGGGCCCATGAGCCACCAAAAGTTTTTAGTAGCCCGAATGATAAAAAAACACAAACAAACAAACAAACAAACAAACAACCTAGATACACAGTAATATATACATGTGTGTGTGTGTGTGTGTGTGTGTGTGTGTGTGTGTGTGTGTTATATATGAGTATATAGAATATAAGAACGACCCAAGTCCGTGGAAGACCATTTCGAGTAAACTAAAAAACTTCATATCTGTCCAATAATGTTCTATTTAACTGTGATGGGAAGGCAACATTGTATATACAAATTAGAACATAAGTATTATTATGACAATTAACATTTACATTAATTGTGGAGAGGCCATTTTGTGTGGTGGACTTGGGTCGTTCTTGGATTCATATACATGATATTCTATTATAGAGATGAGAGAAGGATGAGAGAGGGCGCTATGATATGAATGTAAGAATGACCCAAGTCCTTCATTCTTACATTAATATAAGATTTAACTCATTCATTTCAGGCACTTCCGGGGGTAAATAGGATTTATCATTTGTACACAAGATGAGTCCCTGCATAAGCTACAATTTCCCATGTCAGACTGAATTAAGCCAAAAATTGGACTTGGGTCGTTCTTATATTCAGGTCTTCATATATAATATATATATATATATATATATATATATATATATATATATATATATATATATAAAGTCACAACAGAGGAATGCAGGGAATGCATTAATAGCCAATCTTGATTTAATGAATAATCCGAATTTTCGAGGAACCTTCCTCTTCTTCAGGGTTGACAGTGCGAATATTCACAATGATTATTAAGAGTGAGGTGTTACTACCCTGCTAGCTTCAATTATATATTTTTGCGCGCGCTAGCAGGGTAGTAACACCTCACTCTTAATAATCATTGTGAATATTCGCACTGTCATCCCTGAAGAAGAGGAAGGTTCCTCGAAAATTCGGATTATTCATTAAATCAAGATTGGCTATTAATTCATTCCCTGCATTCCTCTGTTGTGACTTTATTATTGCTATTTCTAGTACTGCCAATACGCGGAACAACTACAATGTATATATATATATATATATATATATATATCCCTGCAACGTCTATACTGCAAGTTTTCCTTCCGTCACACACACATGTATTACATGTATACATAATATATTTGCGTGTGTGTGTGTGAATGCGTGTGTGTATAATATGTAGAAAACGACCCTTTTATCAGAACGAGTCCGAGTTAATATCTGTGTCAAGAAAATTATGCCACACAACTGAATTCAAACAAAATAAATTAAAACAAAAAATGAAGAAACACAGGATGAAGCCAAAAACCACCGATGAAATAAGTCGAAGGTTCCTTGGTATACGTTGCGATAAGGCTCGAGGGAGAAATATAGATAGCTTCGGATTACCACCGGTGCGTAATTCGATTTGATGATCTTTCAAACTTATTGAAGGGAAAATCTATACTGTGTTTAATTTAGTCGATGTATGCCAGAGTAAATTCAAAGCATCGGAACAGTAACCTGTTTAAGCCACACATTGTAAGTAGACCGATCAAATACACCACCAACCAAGAAAACAAATACGAGAAAGGAGAAAGTTGCGGAAAGTTGAAATAAGACTTGTCGCGAAAATGTGTTAAATATATGTATATATACATATGTATATAATTATATATATATATATATATATATATATATATATATATATATATGCCACGCGACTACTGGGAAATGCATTTATAGCGGACATAATGATTTATTCGAATTTCACTTGATCAGTTAGAAAATTTGATGGTGCATCCTAAAATAACGAAATGAGTCATTTTGTAATACTGCGTATGGAAATGTATTTAATTTTGTGTAATTAATGTTGTGTAATTGTTGTTATTTATTCACTGCGTAAGAATTTGTAAGTGTGTCATGACCTGCCATGTGTCCAGAATAGGACCATGGACCTGGTATAGAAATGTCAACGTGTCCTTTGTTGTACTTATCAATAAAGACATGATTACAAAAACATTATATACATATATATATACAATATCGGTCACGATTACACTCTCCCATTGATCCGCACGCAGACACACACACACACACACACTCACACACACAAAAAAGTAGGCCTATATATATATATATATATATATATGCATATCATATAGAAAACTTTGAGCAAAGAAAATGGGTTTTCATCGGGATTCGAACCCGAGACCTCCGGATGACTAGACCGGTGCTCTACCGACTGAGCTATTGAAAGCCCTAGTTCGGTGTTCGTCCCAAACCCTTAATTCTCTTTGCTCGTGTGGTCAGAAGCCACAGTATGTGTATTTATGCCACACACACACACATTAACCTGACATAAACCAAAAGGATGTAAATCAACTTTGGAATAAATGCGAGCGATCACCGAAGCGATGCAGCTTTTTTATTATTTTTTTAAATATATACATACATGTATACATGCAAAACGGACTCGTACTATATTTGCCCATAATGTAAAAAATCAAAAATTTGATTAAAAAAATAAGTTAACCTCCTCACCTTTGCAATGTAAAATTGATGAATATTAACGGAGCAACTCTAGTAATTGAAACGTGAAGATGTGATTTCTTCTTCATGAATGTCAATCTAAAAAGGAACAGTATTGTTAGAGGAAGCAAGTTTTGTGTACACCAGCAATTGTTGGCCGACGAGCGGTACTGTGTCGTCATAATCTAATCTACCTGGCTACCAAAACTGTTGTGGAAAAGCATGTGAAACTGTTCAATTTACTAGAGGGAAATGAAACCCTATATCACCATGGACCCTATACGGTATAGGATCCATGATAACAGTGTAGGCCAATTGAGTGAATGCAGCAATACATAGTAGTAGTAGAACACATCAGAGATTTTAAGTTTGAGGGAAATCGCACAATCCGTTTAAAAAAAATTATTCATTTTTAAAGTTTTTTTTTCCGGATGAGAAGAGTACTTCTGATCAGTTCGTGACGTCATGTATGCACAACGATATAAAGACAATTCTAGAGAATTTCACCAAATCTCAGTTGCTGACATCAAAAACGAAGTTTTCTTATTACGGTCCAATGCTCTTACCTCTTTAGTGTCCAAATTCAGAAGAGTGACATCATTCCCGCTGCTTTCTGAAAGAGCTGATGAGTCAAGTGCTCTTTCAATTTCGCTAAAAAAGGGGGAAATTAAGTTCACAGTTTCTTAAAATTGTTGTCCATTGTGACGTAAGAAGTGTTGTAATGTTCCAATCCAGCGATGGCTTCACTAAAACTTAAAAAAAAAAACAGAAGTTGAGATCGGATTGTCCGATTTACATGGAGAGCTTAGATGATTTAATTTGATAATCATTTATTGGTGCATTTCCTCAATTTATACATTTGAATTTCTTTCTCCTTCAACGTGCTTTTCCTTTTGTTTTTATCTGAAGGTTTCATGTACAGATTAATTGTCACCTCTTCGAGAGGGGTTACGCTTGTGTGTGTTGAAAACGATGGTTCGTCTATTGTTTGTGTGTGTTTGTGAGTCTGTTTGTAAGCAACTTATTTATGCAATCTTGAACGTTGTGAAGAGATCCCAATGATGGACCAGGGTTACTTTCAGAGAAGGTCAGAAATTGACGGAAGAATGCACGATGAGTTTTGTTGGTTATCCGGATCAGTGCAGAAGGATAGCTTATGATAATTCATGATATTCAAGAGATACGTCGCAGCGATGTTTTTGTTGTGTTTTTTCTCCGTGCATGTTTTAGCTCAATTCTGTTCTATTTTCTTTTTCTTTTCTTCTTTTTTCTTTTGCAGAAATGCAAAACATGGAATGTTTTAGTAGCATTTGTCTCTTTGCGCCTGCAGGCATACCGTATTGATATTCGAGGGCGAAATGGCAAACCTCCAAACAGAGCGAGTGGAAACAACGAAAAAAATTTTCTATACCAAAGTGTTTTCCAGTGTTTTTCTGCATGTTCTGCGAAACCAATCTGTCGTATACATCTATCGCGAGGTCTCTATTTAGGCACAAATCCGAAAGCGATATCATATTATCCGTATGGCTGACCAGGATGAAAGGACAATAAATGTGACTTTTTTGTTTTGTTTTATCTGCCACTGAGAGACCCTCGAAAGAGAAAAAAAAATGGAGGGTCGAAGGCCAGGGAAATGGTAAATATTGGTATACTGTCGCACCATCTGGCAATCATGCCATGATGTCATCCAAACGCCGTATCGAAGTGAGAGCTCGAACAAGCCACACATTTCCCCCAAATACACGCCGAGAGGAAACACGTCCGAGCACTGAAGTATATCTACCGTTTAGATTTTCACTTGCCCTCTAAAGTGTGTTAACAGCGCAGGTGTAGAAACCAAGCTACAACGGGGGCATTGCGTTGACCGAGGAAAACAATCGTATTGTCGTGCGCTATAAAGAACAGATCAATGTTTATCGATTTCCGGTGAGTTAAAACTTTGAAAGACGTGTATAGGGCTCTTTCGGAATGGTGTAATCCCCCGGTTTCGTCGTGTAATCGAAGATTTCTGCGTGGATTATCTTTTTTTCCCCTCCCCAATGCACCCCTTCGCGATGCCTTCTATTCCTTTACATAAGATGCCCGTGTACGCTCCTGCCAGCGGCCGATCCCGACACCAAAGGTTCCGGTTTCTCCCGCGAAGGATGTGGCGGTTACGACGTCTGGTACATTCACACTGGCGTGCCCTGGTGGTCACGGCTCTCACGATCTCCACCGTCTACTTCGTCTTCGCCATCAGAAAGAAGGCGCTGACATCGTCGAGGACGAAGTATGCCAACCTGCAAGCATTCCGTGAGTACCAAAAAAAAAAAAAACTGTTTCTTCGCCCCACGGTCGAGAGACCGGACAATAACAACGCGGGTGGTGCATGTACATTTATGGCAGTTTATCGAAAGCTGTCACTTGGAGGTACAGGCAGGATGTGTCAAAATAATCTTTCTCATAGTATGCAGTTATTTCTACGGATATCTGCGATAACAACACATGACGATTAATGTAAACAGTGTCTCGTGAGTTCTGTCCATATAATTTATGTTGCACATGCTCAATATGAGAGAGAGAGGTGATGGAACTCTTCCACCTCCCTATGATGAGAGTAGACCACCAGACCACGGAGCCGGGAGATGGGAAACTCGTACCTAATTGTAGCAGGGAGGTACCTGCTTGGAGTAAGTTCCATGCTCGTACCCAGTCCCCCTCCCCTTGAGTTGATCCTGCCACGGAGATACTAGTACCCGGTATCTTCTTCACCGCGGTCGATACCATTGAGCTAGTACAGTACATGATCAGAGTGTTATGACCACGAATACCAGGGAGGTGGAAAGAGTCTCTTTCCATTTCCCTGAACTTATTATACCAATGAAGGTGCGCTGTTATACCAGGCGTTGGAACACAGGGCTGTAAGAAGATTGGGATGTGGCGTTGCCAAAGCAACGCCTCCTTAGAATGATACCTGACCGAGTGACCTTTGCATCTTTGGCAGAGCGAGGTTCAGAATATACAGTACAGTGTACTACTAGTAATTACAGCAATTGCGCCGCAAAGAACTGGGGAGCTACAACTAGTCTGTGCCAAGGAGGTACTAGGCGAGCTCAAGTACCTCCTTGGTCTGTGCTATGCCGGAGGGTTACGAAGTCCGGATTGTGTGCGTGTGCGTGTGTGTGTCTGTGTATGTGCGCAGGGACGTGGAAATTTTAAAGAACAAAGTTTTCTTTCCACCTTCTTGGTGTGTATGTGCGTCTATATGATATTATAGCAATGAGCCTTCACTATCAAATTATATTTTCGCTGCTAACGAAACTGTATGGAAAGGTGGTTGCATTATAACAATTAGACAAGGATAGGAAAATGATAATGATAATAATGTTATGAAAAGTTTATATAGCGCCTAATACTTTTTTCTAAGTACTTTACAGACATAATAACACAGAAACAACACTGGCAATCAACAAAAGATACATATAACTTAATAAATCAATCACAAGTTCAAAATATCAATGAATTGTACATAATCGTCAGTATTTTTCTTCAAAATAGATGCGTCTACAGAAATCATTTCATTGAATCGTACCCGCACCGTGAGAGGTAATGGCTATTTATGAAACTGTCAATGAGTAAGTTTCTCCTAGTGTCCCTTCGCTACCTCCATTAGGAGGGGAAATTCTTCAATCCCGATCTTGTTTAGTTTCTATTGTTGTTATGTTGCTTGAACTCGATCAAAGTCACCTTATACATTGCAATTTGCACGCACCATCCTCTTCTTATTTCACTTCGCTCCTGCGGCCGCCCTTTCTCTATTTTTCTACGTAGCATTCAATCACTGACGCATGTCATTTCTTGCGGGATTAGGGCCCAGTGCGTTTTTAACAGTGGAATGTGTACCCAAGTAGACAAATTATTACCTTAGAAACCCAGCAAGGTCTGTAAAATTGGTTAGAGATTATTAGCTTATTAGATTATTAGATTTATATATCACACTGAAATAACACGAAAGAGGCATGAATGCACCCATTTGGCGCTGTCTGCCACAAATACATGGTTGGAATCGTTTCTTTCAGTGGTACTGAACAAACATTGAACTGTAACACAACCATAGATCTGCATAGCTCCATGGTATTCACATGGAGCTATACACGCTGTAAGGTCTACTGGTATTTAATAATAATAGTGTAATTGCTAATGAGGACGGCAATGAGATAATTTTGCAAGTAAACAAAAAACAAGTTCATTAGTGCGGGACGAACGTTCTGCAATATAGCTAGAGCATGTCACGCTACTTGCATCGGAGTTGTAAAGAGATCAAGCCATGTAAATGCATTTGTTAAAAGTATTGGACTGTTCTGGTGTTACTCCTAAGCATTGTGTCGGTGCGACACCGGCACAATTTTTTTAAAGGGTATGTAAATGTTGTATTATTAGATAGAACTACCCTATAACCACCCTCTCCCACAGTGGGCGTATAGAGTTGTAATAAGAGCTTGCTCTATGTGTACATACCATCACTGCCTCGAGTTTCAAAGATTGATTTGTTCAGGTTGTCTTTGGTAAATTGGTTCAAATCAAATGCAACGATCGACGTGTCATCAATATTGTTTATAAGACTTCATGGTACTTTATATAAAATTTCCATTTACTCGAAACGTTCACAAGACGGTTAGGGTGCGGTTAGGCTACTATCCACATACTATGCATGAAATGAAATCTGGCGAGGATGTCATCACGTCAAAAGTTTCCCACTTGCCGGCACGCAAATCCCCACTCTGTTTCCTTTGTGGATTTGTAAGACAAAGAAGAATACAAAAATAGAAAAACAAACAAAAAACAAACAAACAACAATACAAAACAAAACAAAAAGCAACAACCATATTAGATTCCTTGCATTAAATCATTGTCGATTGCTGATTACATTATAAGGGTTGAAACGGCCTTATGTGTTGAATTATCGACCTGGGTCATAGGTCAATGATATGTTTTTGTGGGCAAACCAATTGCGGAGGCGCTGACGTCATCACATATTCAACTGGGGAAGCTGTACCTTTTGTAAATTCGTTATCTATGTATTTCAAGTCTCATTTTAACTATTCGGTTGTCATCATCTTCATTAGATTTCACCCTTTGTAGCCGAGACCCTCGACACTACACCTTTACCTCCGGGGAAAGGGGGTAAAGAAAATCAGAAATTGATGCATAGTGATGGTAATTACGAGGGCTTACCAAGTTGGGCGTGACAAATTTTTGTGTTCGACGTCCTTATCCTATTCATGCATATTGACTATATTAGCTAATGAACGTATCTACCGCCGCTCAGTATAGGTAAATGGGATCGGGAATAGACGGCATACGAGGACGCTGCTGTACCACTGTTTGTAGAACTCGGCTGGACCCGAGTACAAATACAGAAGACACGCTCATTAGGATGTAATATTCAACTTAGTATTTTGTTCGCGTAATGAGATACAGATGCTTGTAATATCCTCCTCTCCGCCTCCCGCTCCCCAACTCCCCCTTCTCACCTGACGCTCTCCTTCCCTCTCCCCTCTCTCCTCCTCCTCCTCCTCCTCCTCTCCCGCTCTGTCCCTCTAACAGTTGAATGTGCTTATCTATTAATCTATATTTACCAATTTACATACCATATCTATCTAAAAAGTAAAAGAAGCTCGGGACCTGATTGTATTGATAACGTTATTCTGAAAAATATAGCTGAGAATATTGTTGAACCTTTAACTTACATTTTTAATTTGTCATTAAGCAGTGGTGTTGTTCCGCTACGAATGAAAATTGCTAAAGTAATCCCAATTTATAAGAAAGGTAATAAGGAAGATATTAGTAATTATAGACCAATTTCATTGTTGTCATCGTTTTCAAACTGTTAGAAAAAGTTGTTTATTCTAGACTCCTTAAATTTCTTGATTTTTATGATATCATTTCTGATTCACAATTTGGTTTCCGCAAAGGACATAGCACTTCTCAAGCAATTCTCTCCTTTATTGAAAAAGTAGCCAAAGCAGTAGATAGGGTTCATCACACAGTGGGTGTCTTCCTGGACCTCTCCAAGGCCTTCGATACCATTGATCATAAAATATTACTTCATAAATTATGTCACTATGGTATACGTGGCAAGGCCTTGGAGTGGTTCAGGAGTTACCTCTCTGATCGTAAACAGTATGTTTTTCTATCTGGTCAAAACTCCTGCAACCAATCTGTCACCTGTGGTGTACCTCAGGGTAGTTTACTGGGACCTCTTTTATTCATTTTGTATATAAATGATATAATAAATGCTTCTAATATTTTATCTTTTGTACTTTTTGCTGATGACTCTAATGTTTTTCTTTCTCATTCAGATCCTCATATTTTGGTGGATTTGTTAAATTCTGAATTAAAGAGATTGTTATGTTGGATAAGGTCAAATAAGTTGTCTATAAATCTTCTTAAAACTAAATGTATATTATTTAGTAATACTTTAAATAATCTTCCTAATAATATAAAAATAGATGATATAGTTATAGATGAAGTTGCATCAATGACGTTTTTAGGTTTGGTTATTGACAATAAACTTTCATGGAAGTCACATATTGATAGTATTTGTCACACAATATCTCGAAATATTGGTGTTATTAATAGAGTTAAATATTATTTTTCTATTCCCACCCTTTTAATGTTATATTCAGCTTTGATTTACCTTATTTGAATTATGGCATCATAGCTTGGGGGAACACACATCCATCATATCTCGACAGACTGTCCCGTCTCCAGAAAAAAGCTCTTCGAATAATTTGTCATGTTTCTTGGAGAGCCCACACCGATGTTTTATTTTCTGAAAACAAAATTTTAAAGATAACTGATATTTATTATTATTGTCTTGGCCAATTTATGTATAAACTTTCTAATAATTTGTTGCCGTCTGTCTTCACAAGCATGTTTGCGAGAAACCGCTCGTTCCATAAATATCCAACTCGTCACTCAGATGAATTCCATCTGCCTTTAACTAGAACAATGTTTACACATTCTATATTTACATTTGCTGGACCTAAATATTGGAACAACCTTTCTAACAGTTTGAGGACATCTCCAAGTTTAAGTTCCTTTAAGAGTAATCTGAAGAAAAATATTTTGAACAGTTATAAGAATTGTTGATTCTTTATTGGTTGCAAAGAAGTGTAAAATCCAACCTTATATTCTATTGGAATTACAGCTAAGCGGCTCCATCCATCCACTACCTCTCGTGTCCTTCTATTTTTTTTTTGTCTCTTATCTTCACACCACGCATTAAGCTGCTTTCTCCCCCCTCTCTCTCATACACACACACACACACTCTCACACACACACACACACACACACACACACACACACACACACACACACATACTATTTTGTTTCTCTCCTCTCTTTTCCGGCATGACAGCGACTTAGTGTAGTGTAGGGATTTGTTCAGGGTTTTTGTTTCGGACAAGTTAGGTTATAGGTCTTTTTGTCTTAGTTTCTTTGTTTCATCCATTTTCAATGCTTATCAGTCTATCGATCATATAATTTCTTGTATTACGTGTGGGGGGAATGCAGCCTACAAGCTCAGCTTTTTAGCATTCCTCCCCATTTCCAACATTTTCCTATACCTACAAGTTTTCTGTAAATTTATCCTTTACTTTGTATGATGAAATTTATGCACTGTATTCAATTTTTGTAATGTATTTATATGTTTTTGTTGGAAATGAAAAATAAATGAATGAATGAATGAATGAATGAATATCTGCCTATATCGCACGATCTATATATGCCTGTAAAAAGACGATAATGCTATAGCGTAATAGTATAGTCGAGCGCTATATGATGATAGTCATTTTGGTATAGGAAGCATGAGTATCTGTTATGAAAATGATATCGATAACGATTATTTGGTCTTATCTCGTAGGTCTGCCTATCGTCCGTCCGTCTCTCTGTCTATCTATCCATCTATCTATTTATCTATCTATCCATCCATTTATCTATCTATATCAATCTATCTATCTGTCTATCCATCTATCCATCTATCTATCCATCTATCTATCTGTCTATCCATCTATCTCTATCTATCTATCTATCTATCTATCTATCTATCTATCTATCTATCTATCTGTCTATTTAGGCCATATCTATAATCTATCTATCAATCTAGCTAGCTAGCTATTTAGCTTTCGTCTATCATATCTTCCTATCTGTCTGTGTAGCTGTAGTGTACAGTTGTATGTTTATAGCTTTTGACCTGAGGCTTACTCGTTCTTTGTGTTGATTAAAAAAAAACACTGATTCAGCGAAGCACAATGAAGTACAATGAGAGACCATAGGCCTATATCGTGAAGAATGGCAAATGCAACAGGTGTTGCATGAACCACGCCACGTCAAACCTGTCTTCAAAGTACAGTTCAGTGGCAATTGAGTCATGTTGTTGATAGAAACAAGCGATGGTGATGGCAGCGATAAAGAAGTTGAAGCGAGTTGTTATGACAAGCATCACCAATATTGCTTTAATGATGATGATAACCATGACTAAGATAGTATCACTACTAAGACTGTTGTTGGTGTTCACAACAATGACGATCAATGGTGACGATATAGGCCTTACTACACCTACTAAATAACAGGAGCAATATACAGGCCCTACATGCCGAAGTTGAGAAGATGTTATCATTTAATACTTCAAGCACATTCGTGTTATTGTGTTGTTTCCGATATTGTGTACATTATTGGATGGATTTGGCAAAAATTTTGCATTAGCTGCTATTTTCATAAATTAAGTATAAAAAATAGGCCTATATGATTCTCATCAGGGAGGTTTTCTCACCTACCTGTTCTCATGAAGGCACAAGGCACGAGTGCTACAAACACACATGCACAACAAACGCACAACAAACCCACGACAAACTTACACACACACACACACACACACACACACACACACACACACGACAAATACATCATCACACACTCAACCATATACCCCCCCCCCCCACACACACACACAGTCACAATGGATTTTACACTCAAAACACACTTGAGAGGGCCGTGTCTGAATACATCGTAGTTTCAAGACATTGACTCTTGACCTCCAGCGCTGATTCAATGACGAGGGGGTCAGCCCAGGGTTCTCCGATCTGCTGAGAGTCACATGAGAGTAGCGGGAGGCAACATCAGCAGAGAGGTCACCCAGGTTTTGTTGTCGTTCGTCCTACTACGTGCATTTTCTCCCCCCCCCCCCCTTTTTTTTTTGGGGGGGGGTGGGGCAGCGAGGTGGGATGGGGATGGGGTGGCGAAAAGTCTAGAGTCAAAAGCGTCTAATCGCGATAGTACAGGCAAAACAGAGAAGAGTGCAAATGCAATTGGATTCGTACATAAAATGAGAAAATTTTGAAATTCCTTGTATCTTACGGAGGTAACATCGGATACAAATAGGCTTACTTATGCTATATATTTGATTACGTCAGGTACTGATGTCACGGTCTGCTAATTTCACTTTTTATGAATAGATAATGTTTATATGCTATACCTCTCTCATAATATATTTCTCTCTCTCCTTTATCTCTCATGTCACTATTTATGTCATTAGGCCCTACATAGTCAATTGTGTGTGTGTGTGTGTGTGTGTGTGTGTGTGTGTGTGTGTGTGTGTGTGTGTGTGTGTTTGTGTGTGTGTGTGTAATCTCAGTCAGGAGAATGACTGAATGAGGAATGGTCGGTTAATTATGGGGGAATGGACTGTTTGAACCCTTACCTCAGCAAACTAAAATTGCAAAGAATGCGGATGTTACTATTGAAGAAAAAGATGTTGCAGATCGTAACGAAATTATTGGTTGAGAGTATACAAGTGACCAGGCATTTATTTTGCCTAACACGTAAAATCAATTTGCTAATGACCAGTCATTAGTAAAGTGTAGGCCTACTGACCAGTCATTATCACTTTCACGTCCCGGGTGACCGGGCGAGATTTTAATATCGTTGTATATACTCACGAAAATGGCTGCCACGGGGTATAAAACCTCTACATTTGAAATTCTTTCGACAAGGATCTGCCTCATAATTTTATAAAACAAATCATACACATCGCGTTGTTCCGGCATTAGTAATATTACCTACATTCGGTGGACCTACCTTCGAAACAGTCCAATAAAGTCCTCTGCTCAGCTAGAGCCTCGGGAGTGTCACTGCTCCAAAGGTGGGTAATTCTTACTAATGTCCTCACTGATGTGTTATGTGAATTGGAAATGCAGTTTGTATCTCCCGTGTATCTCGTTTAAACTCAATGGAGGTGTGATCAAACACGATACGTTAGAAATAGTATATCTATCATGTGCATAACAAGAACGAGATCAACAACAACAATAACAACAACAACAACAACAACAACAACAACAACAACAACAACAACAACAATTACAACAATTAAGTGAGTGACTGCAATCATCCTGGCGTCCTGAACTTGATGTTTCGTTTATTTCCTGTTTCAATAATTATAAAGAAATATATCTCTCTCCTTTTTTTTCAACGATTCAAATCATGGCGAGCAGAACGAGAGGTCGGACTGGGAGGTAAACCTTTCTATTGTTACGTCATTGGTACTTATAAACTTTTTCATGTTGCCGTGGTTGTAGTCGAGCACATAACTTACAAGATTGATTTTGGTGTGTGGTTCAGTTATAAGACAACGGATCTGTGACTTAACGGAACTATAAGGGTGTGCAAATGTATTTATGTTGACTCGTGTAGATTCATGGATGCCTCTCAACATTATGTGCACAACTGAATTCTGTTATATACTGACGAGAGACATGGCAGGGAAACACTCAAGCTATGCTCGGTCGAGTGGAAGGTGTTTTCCAAAGAACTTTGTTTATTTTTTCTTTAGCGATGATTGATAGATTATGTCACTTCCAAGAATCTTGGTATGGAAGGGTTTCTCTTTTGCTACGGGCGTATCCAAGTTTGCAGGAAGTAAAACAGTACAATTATATTTTATGAAATATGTTGCACATATTTAGATATTCTTTTTGGCACAAAAGTAATGATCAGGTTAGTATGAATCAATACAAGTCAACATAATATATTTCACTGTATGGTCCCTTTAATATATCATTATTTCATGATTAAACCCATATTATATGAGTTAGTGGTCTAAATAGACGGGTTTACTAACATTCAGAATCTCTATATGTGTTTACGTTGTCATTAATAACAAGCGATGCTCCTGCCAGCTACTAAAAAGACTAGAAAATCCACATGAATCCTTCTTTCTCACTATGGCTCGCCTGACATTAGCAGCAATTACTGCTTGAGCTGCCGAGTTATTCGTCCTGATTCCGCAGGATTGCTACCTTCAAAACATTAGCATCTTCCTATCTCTCAATGTTCCATAGCACGAGAATTATAATGCCCTCCCTTGATTTGGAATTATTATCTTTTTTTTATTACTTTTTTCAGGCCTGTGAGATGTTTATCAACACCGCTCTAAATTGCTTTTTAGAACCTCCCGAATATAGATATGTGAATTTTTGGCAGCCCTTGTATACACATAAAACGAATCCACGCAAATTGCGATCCAGGTAATGGCAAGTAATTAGCGGTAAATAGGCGAACTGAATATCACGTGACTCAAACTCCGAAGGACTCAGGGGAGGGGGTTACAATTCGTAGAGCAAACCTATCTGCTGATCATTAGGAGACTAATGGTGAATTTGCACTATGTCCATTGCGAGGTGAAATGGAGGCCTCCCTGATGCACGACGTATTATAGCAAGACACACTGTTCCCTTGAATCCGCTCATCCACGAGTTTGCGAAACGGCACGACAATCTTCTTAACTTCACACGATATTCGTCCTGTTCTTGAATGCATAATGATGGAACTATATTAATACTTCACATATCATTTGATTTCAAGCCTTTGCACAGCTGGTAGTGGGCAAACTCTGCTGGGATCCGCACCTTTTTCTGCATCTGCATACAGCACGTCACATTTCTAATCCCTCACCTTGAAGTGAAGAAACACTAACTTATTGTTTTTAGGATTCTATTTCTCTCTATTTTTTACTCTCTTTCGAGTGAAATGTTAGATAGTAGTGGATCCTACACTCTATTATCGATCAATTGTCATTCATTAGGATCTTGACTGTACGAATAACATTGACATCCTCTTTCAAGAGAAAGTCATATTAGGGAGAGATAACGAATCAGAAGTAGTGGAAAAATCTATTTTCTACTTCTTTGCAAAGAAGAGGTTCTTGGTTTCGATTGTACTGAGCTTTGGTTCAGAGTCTCATAAGTATTAACTCATCGATCTCTGTATACTTATATAATTATAGTCGAATGAGGTCAAAGTTCACAGAGGATTTAAGTTTTAGGAGTAAGTTTTGGATTTCTTAGTATTTCATATATGCCCTACTGTGAAGGAAGCTGTGAAATGGTATAAACCAGTCCCAGAACATACGGCTTTTAGTCCCTTGTGGAGGATGTATGAAAATGGTGTGTCTTGTCTGCAGAATCGATCAGCTGACCTCGAAATTAAAAACAAAAATAGATAAATAAAAATCCGTGATATTTTTCAATGGCCCACAACAGGTCATATTCACAACTCGTATTACGGTGCTTCGTTGCCCATATCGTTACTATGCGAATAATTTACTGAAAGAACATTCCATTTTGCTATTAGAGATACATGCTTCGCGAATACAACATAGCAAACATGCACAAGGCTGCCTATACGATATGGCAATGTACACACAAAACTGATCTTACGATTCCTAACGAATCTACGGATAATTATATCACATAATAGTCGTGTTGACTGATAGTCAGGAAATGGCCCATACACCTGCCATCTTCTCACGAGCCCAGAACAATGTGCAACTGCTTTTAGTCAATCGAAATCGAAATGCGATAATATGTGCAGACGGTCTCTCTTGTAAGGTCCTGGTTTCCTAGCATTGCCTAGTCCACAGTGGTTTTGAGCTCAGACAAGGCGTTCTATCCTCATTCCATAGACATACGATACACTGTAAGAAAATGGGTGTTACTTTGCACCTTTACCAGTGTCACGCTGGAAGCACCTTTACGGGTGCAACTTTGCACCTTTCAGGGCCAGTTTGGTACCGTTAAAGGTGCATTCTAATGTGGCAGCTTACTAAAGGTGCTCTTCGAGTGTGGACTAAAATGTGCAAAGTTGAAACCTATCTGTCTGAGTAAAGTAGTAGGAGGGGAATTAAAACCTTCGGTAGCGTGTAGATTGTTCACTTTATAAGCATCTAACTTTTAACTTAGTGCTGACGTGGTCACCACTGGTATCAACGTTAGATAAGCGCAAGCATACAGTATATGGCAACCAAGACGGCTACACTTACTTTGCAATTTTAACTGCAGGCGGTTCTTATATGACCATTTGCTTATTAAATACTAATAGAGGTGATAGGGAAATCTTTCGTTCTATGGGTCTACGGGTCAAAGGTAAGGCTGAAATGCTGACATTAACACTATTTCATTGCTGAAAATTACACTTACTCTCTAAAAAAAATCGAGTGAAAATTTTCACTCTTAAAGGAATGAATACAAAAAAAGAGTGAATTTAGAGTGAAATTGGAGTGAATTTTGAAAATGTTTATTTTCACTCGTTTTAGAGTGACGTCAGGGATCACTTCCAAAATCTTCGGAGTGATCCCTGAGGTCTACTCCCTAAATTGAAGTGAATATGAACAATTGTCTCACTCGAAA